>NC_142086.1:91446195-91792029 GCF_054644295.1 Miniopterus natalensis | reverse complement strand
GTTACGATTTCATAGGCCTCACCTGCCCAAGTGGTCTGCTTAACCTACACTCTCGCTGGCCTCTGCTCCAGGAACATTGTTGCATTTGTCACTGGGTTCAAAACTGGACAGGACCACTGCCCCGGACAGCCCAGAGACTAGCAGGGACGCCTCTAACTCTTGGCTGGGAATTTGTGTCTCTCCGCAGATGGGAGCCAGTCCACAGTGGCTCCAGAGACCCCATTGGGGTGACAACCCCTGTGGGTGAAATGTGACTGAGTCCCTCAAGCTTTGGTTTTATCTGTTTTCTTATTTTTTTAATTTATCTTTATTGTTGAAAGTATTAGGGATGTCCCTTTTCCCCATTTACCCCTGGAGCCGGCTCCCTTCCCCTCCCCGGCCTTCCCCTCACTATCGTCTGTCCCTCACCCACATGAGCACTGCCGTCCGTCCCTCACAGGCATGAACACCATCGTCCGCCCCTCACGCGCGTGAGCACCATCGTCCGCCCCTCACGCGCGTGAACACTATCCTCCGTCTGTCAGGCGCATGAACTCCTGCAAGTTCATTGGTGACTCTCTTCCCTCCTCCCTCTTCCCTCTGAAACACTTCGGTCTGACGCTGTATTTCTGACGCCTTTTTGGACCTGCCTTAGTTAAACATAACTATTACTCACGATGCCACTTCGAGATTTAAAGTTCTCCCAGAGACTCTCCTACTATATTATTTCACCTGTTCTTTGACTGTTTGAGCCCCACGCACTGTTCCGTCCACGACTTGTCTGGGGAGGATGTGCTGACAGTCCCCCGGGTGCAGCGCAGCCTTCACCACACACGACCTGGGTACTGTTCATCCTGAAAGGGGGCTGACAAGGAAGGGCGCCCACGGGCCCAGGAGAAAGTCCGCGTCCTGAGCACAGTCTGGCGGCAGGAAGGCCGGGTCCGCCCTCAGGACCTGCGGGCGCTCGGCTCTCCCAGCTCCTGCGGCACCCGCGCCTCACCGACACCTGGGAAACTAGCCAGAGAAACCGCCAGCCGCACCGAAGGCTTCTTGACAGGCACTCGCAGGCCCCAGAGCAGCCAATCACCGCGCGGTGGGGCGGGTCCTTCCACAGGATGCAAAGACCCGCCCCGCCAGACGCGAGCCCAAGATTCTGACTGTGACTGACAGACAGGCTATGCCCCGCCCTCTCAGCTTCTTTTGACCACCCATTGGCCCGCAGGGCCCTGTGATAGCAGCACTGATTGGTGGCTTTGCCTGACGCCTCTATAAGGCGGGAACCTAGCCCCGAGCAGCCATACTTCTCCTGAGGGAAGGTAGCGCGAGGGGCTCAGAAAGGGCGCCCGGCCAGGGTGGGCAGTGCAGCAGGAGAGCCGGGACACTGACAGGAAAATGGGGACCTTGCTGTACGAAACCCTTAGCCCGAGGCCTTCGAATTCCAGCCCAAGACCCTAGATGCATCTCCTCCTGAGGTGCTCCAAGTCCTCTCAGCACTGAAGGACCCCAAGTCTCCTCACCCAGATAAACGCTAAACCCCCCAATGCTCACATCCCCAGACACCCTGAAAACCCCATTCCCCTCAGCCGGGGTCACTCTAAATACAGCCCAGAAAGACCAAATTTCCCACAACTCAAACCCTAAATGCCCCCATCCTGGGAACGCAATGTCAGGAAGCCTGAAACCCCTTAATGAGAGACCCCAAATCTCCTCACCCTCAGAGGCCCCAAATCCTGTCACCCCGAACATTCTAAATGTCCTTGACCAGAAAAACCCAGATCTTGTCCAAGTCTCCTCAGGCTGAGAAGTCCCTGCCCCTTGGAGACTGCGCCTCATTATGCGCAGGTTTTTCTAGAATGTCCAGGTGGAATTCCCTCCATTGTCGCCGGCACAGCCCCTCCTAGCTGTCAGCGCGCCTCCAGCCTCGACCCTCAGGGCCCCCAGACCCCAGCCTTCTCCTCAGGGCCCCTCACGACCCCACGGTCACCCCCCCCCCCAGGCCCCTCACACACCCCTGACCCGCCTCCCCAGGCCCCTCACACACCCCAGCCGCAACACCCCCACTGCTACCCCCAGGGCCCCTCAGGACCCCCACTGCGACCCCCAGGCTCCTCAGACGCCCCTGCTGAGCCCCCCAGGGCCCCTCAGACGCCCCGGCTGAGCCCCCCAGGGCCCCTCAGAGGCCCATGAGACAGCGAGGCGGGAGCTGCGGGAGCGAGTCTGCTTCCACCGGCGGGTCTGCATGGCAGCGTCCCCGTCCCAGCCGCGCCCTGGTCGCAGCTGGGTCCCACGTCTTCCCCTCTGGACGCCCTGCCCGACGGGGAGACGGGCTGTCACCCTCTCAGCACCTTCTCGTTCCACAGGCACCTTGGCCTCGGGCTCAGGGACTCGGGGTCGCAGCACCATGAACCCCGACAGGTGCTCGCAGGGGAGCCCTGAGGAAGAAGGGGGAGAGCGGGGTGGAAACCCAAGGTGGGAGCTGGGGGGCCGCGGGGAGCCGGGGAGCAGGGCTGGGTGCCCCTCTCTGCGCATGGGCAGCGTAGAGGCCGGGAGAGCCCCCCAGGGGTCAGGGCGGGGTCAGGTCGCGGCGGGGGCACGAGCGCCAGAGCGGCTCAGGAGCCGGGACGCGACGGGGCCGGGCGGGGGGCAGAGCGCTTGGTCCCGGCTCCGCAGAGGCCACAGAGGCCTGGCTGCTCCCCGCGCGAGGCGGAGCGAAGGCCCCGCTGCGAGTTCTCCCGCAGGAGTGAGTTGTCGACGGAATCTATTATCGTCTCCAGGCCAGAGCCGCTCTCAGAGACATTTCCCTCTACTTCCCCCGGGAAGAGCGGGCACAGGTGGGAGACGGCAGAACGCGGTGCGGGAACGTGAAGAGGAGCCACGAGGGGCTCCCAGCCTAGGGGACGGCGGTGCTGGGCCGGGGGACCCGGGACACGGCGCACGGGGCTGTCTCTCCTCAGGCGCTCTGCCTGCAGCGCCCTCCCGGGTGGGCACCAGTCCCGGGGATGCTGCTCCTCTGTGTGGGTGCAGGGCTCGCGCTGGCCGTGCAGAGCTCTCAGCACCTGGTTCTGGACTCTCCACCCCCCTCCCCTCCCCCTCCCCTCCCTCCGGTCCCCTCCCCTCCCGTCCTGGCTGACACACCTTCCCCGTGGTGCTGGCAGGTTGTAGGGACATGGTGACCTCCTCTATGTCCTTGGCTATCTGCTCCTCCAACGTGGAGACGGGGCAGACTTCACACTGCGGCCTGCAGCCTGGTCCTAGCCGAGATGCCCTGACCCAGCCACAGGTGCCAGGCAGGGCTTCCAAGAACCAGTGTCAGTGAATCCCAGCTATCTGATGCAGCCTCTGCTCGACCCAGTGCGGCCCAGGGACCCCAGAGGTTTCAGCAATCACAGAGGTGCTGGCTGCTCCAGAAGAATTCCATCTTGCCTTTTCTAATGAGAACTTTACCTCCTATCATGAGAACTCAAGAGATAATGCTAAAGTGGAGAAATCAACTATTATTATTATAAACTTGTATACAGAGATATGGAAATAAATGGCCAAAGAAACAGCTTCAAGTTTAAAAGGGTCACCTCTGGAGAATGAGACATAAGAAATTGGGTGCTGGGTTGCTAGAGTGACTGTTATTTTCAAAACAAATCATGTAGAACACTTTAGCCCACTACACTATGAAATGTTATCAACTTTGGTGAAAATAAAATTTGAAACAAATTGAACACAGGCCTAACCTCAATTAGCAGGTAAACAGTCAAACTAAAAATGTGTATATCTTAAAACCCTGTTGAGCCACTCTGGGTTGAATCCAAAAATAATTTTTCTAAAAGATACTCTGAAAAGTTAATTACACTGTTGCTTATAATAGTGAAAACCTAGAAAAAACTACATGTTTATCAATATCCATTCCAGATATAAAAATGTTTTATGTTTTCAAAGAATAAAATACTATGACAATTGAAAGAAGTAAACTAACTACATATATCAAAACATAAATCTCATGTAATGTTAAGTGAAAAAGTTTGAAAAACACTATGTCCGGCCTTGTACCAGTTACACAAATTTGAAAACACATAAAGTAGATGTTTATTAACATATAAACGTAAAGTTAGATACATACTAAATCTATGAGAGAAATTACCTTGGAGTGAGAGCTACAAAATGGAACTCACAAAGGTGAGTACAGAAAGAGCACTTGCTTCATTTGTAACACTTAACAACTGTTTTAAGGAAACATGAGAAAATACTAATAACTGTCAATTCTGGATGGTGGGTACTCAGGGTTTTTACAAATGTAACCCAAATACTTTTCTGTATTTTTATTTCTCAAATTTAAAAAAACTAGATGTAAAAATGTTTTATTGGGAAATTTCAAAAATTGAATAAAAAAGAATGCAAAATAGCCCAGCGGGTTCAGTGGATTGAGCGTTGTCCCTGCACCAAGAGGTCCCTAGTTTGATTCTCAGTCAGGCCACATGCCAGGGTCTCGGGCTAAACCCCCAGTGGGGGGCATGCAGGAGGCAGATGATCAATGTTTCTCTCCTATCGATGTTTCTCTCTCTCTCTCTCTCTCCCTCTCTCTCTAAAAATCAATGTAAACATATTAAAAAAAGAATGCAAATACTGAAGTCTAATAACCAATGGACAATGCCCCAAAACATCAGAAAACCACCCACTAAAAGAACACAAAATCCAGCCAGATTTATGGCTGAATTCTACTCAGAAACAATGTCCTAGCTTATCCTTCAAGGACAGCATCACCTCCATACCAGACAGCGAGGTTATTTGTATTCCATTTCTTTGGTGTGTTTACTGGAAAATTCACCTTCTTGAGGGAGGTTTATAAAAAGAGCATATTTGTGATTCAGCATCAGGAAGGCAATTTTTGCAAAATACTAAAGTTATGTGAGAAAAAAATCTTAATTTTTCAATACAATCAAGTTATTTTCAAATTAAGTGCTACACCAATTCAAAAGGGAAATTAATATCTTTTCAATTAATTATTTCAGAACTGGAAACAAATATGAAAATAAAAAAATCTCTACCTCTACTTCACACTACACCCAAAATTAAGTTGAGTCAGTTCACTTATTAAATGTAGCCACTGATAGTATCAGGCTTCCAGAAGAAAACCACAGGCGGCTATTCCCATGACCTGAAGTTAAACAACAACAAAAATTGGTTAGATACAAAGAGCACAATCTAAAACATAAAATCAATTGAAAAACTAATAATCGCCTGGCCGGGCGTGGCTCAGCGGTTGGGCGTCGACCTAGGATCCAGGCGATTAGGGTTCGATTCGGGTCAGGACACATGCCCAGGTTGTGGGCTGCAGCTGATCAAGACTCTCCCTCTCCTCTCCTCTCTCTGAAATCAAAAAAGATATATTTTTTTTAAAAAATTGATAATCGATCAATTTAACGCCAACAGAATCAAAACCTGGGCTCGTCAAAAGAAAACATCTTCATCTTAAAGCTCGAAGTTTAAAGGTTAGTGATGTAAAAAATAAAAAGTAAAACTTCGTAACCGTCGCGTATTTTTCAATTATTTGCTAACTAGGGATAGAAAACTTGTCGATGTAAACCTTCCACTGAGGATGGCTGCTAGGCGCCGCTCTACCAACTGAAACAAGTTTAAATGCTTAAAGAATAAAGCACGTGTCGGGGGCTGCACATCGCCCCCAGCGCGGGGCAGTCCCCAGGCACCTCCCCATCGTCACCAGCCCTGCGCCCGAGGGGCAGTCCCGCCCCGCCCTTTGCGCAAGCGCGGAGTTGGCGCTTGCGCGGACAATGCACTGAAGCAAGATGGCGGCGCCCAGCCTCCCGACGCCGTTGCACGGGCATGTGGGCCGCGGCGCCTTCAGCGACGTGTACGAGCCCGCGGAGGACACGTTCCTGCTCCTGGACGCTCTCGAGGCGGCGGTGGCCGAGCTCACGCGGTGCGAGGCAAGAGTCCCCGGGGGACAGGGGTCGGGCGTCCTGTGGCCGCCGCCGGACAGGAGGCGGGGTCACTCCTGGCAAAGATTGGCACCGGAAGCCGTCACCGAGGATCCCCCGGAGCAGCAGAAGCGAGCGCGCCGGGGTCCGGCCGGTGTCGCAGTCCTCACTGCACCGGGCGGAGTCCTGTCGGGTCAGCCGGTGACGACCCGCGCACGTGCCCCGAGCGGCAGCGACCTTACGCCACTTTGCAAAAACCAAACACCGCGAACCCGGCTTATTCACGTAGAACAGGGAAGGCGGAGCCGAACAGGGAAGGCGGAGCCGGGTGTCGCTCCGTTTGCACAAAGGCGCCCTCTGGCGACCCAAGGGCGTAGAAACGAAGCGAGGTGGCGACCGCGGGGCGGGCAGGGTTTTTGAAGCTGCTGATTAACCTTCTCGAGGCTGAGAGGTGCGGGCGCGGCCGCGGAACTGAATTTTCAAGTAATCGTAAAAACTAGTTACAGGCAGCAGGTAGCCTACGTAATTTTCCCTAGCACCTCGCAAATAGCAAAATTGACCTGTTGAAATGCTCACTATAAACCTTAACAAAAAATAGGTGTGCATTGTAAATTATTTAATGAAGGGAATTTGAGTATTTAGATGTATTTAAAAATCGGTGGTTAGAGCCTGGGCCATCGGACTGAAGGTCGCTGGTTCGATTCCGACCAAGGCCACTACCTCGGTTGCAGGCTCCGTCGGACCTGGATGTGTCTCTCCCTCTCCCTCCTTTCCCTCCACTCTCTGAAAAGCAATGGAAAAAATAACCTTGGGTGAGAATTTTTTTTTAAAAAATCAAGACTTGAATTGGGTTTTCTCAGGATGAAACAGCTGTCAGGCTTCAAAGATCTATGTGCTCATCCCTCTTAAACTTGGTCGGATTTTTCCATGTTTAAACAGCCCAACTCTTATTAAACGTTTTTCATTTTTGATTTACTGGAATATAGAATATAACACTACTGTTTTATAACTCAGGATATATCAAAGATTTACAAGCACAAATTGTGTTCCGCAGTATGCTGTAAAGCTAATTTTGTTATAGTCTTGTATATTTCTGGTCTTGGAATGTTAATTATTTATGAGACTAAGTTTTTTTCAAATAGAAGCCACTTGGTTAGATTTAATAAACCTTCCTACACCATAATAAAGGCTTGTCAGATATATGGACTGGTTTGCAAAGTTAGAAACCCTTAGAGTTTGTTGTTGGGTAGGTTTGGGGAGTTAGGGATTAGTGAAGCGCCTAACTCCCATCAAACCTACTTCTGTAATGGAGATAATTGGTGCTTTTGATATATAAAGGGTGTCCCAAAAAATGTATGCACACTTTAACAGCTGATAGCTCAATTCTTTCCTTCTTTTCAGATTTAACCCATTGGAATTAATAGTTATAAAAAGTATACATGCATTCTTTTCAGTATACCCTGTATTTGCCGGTGTGATAATGGAGAAATAAATTAAAAGTAGCATGAGAGTTATTTTCTGTAATGTGTGTTTTAATGCTACAGTACTAATATCACTTTATTTTGTGTTTTAGAGTGGAAATATGCCTGGAAGTAGGGTCAGGGTCTGGAGTGGTATCCACATTCCTAGCCTCCATGATAGGTCCTCAGGCTTTGTACATGTAAGTTTAAGAATATCAAAGTAATTAACATCTTTCACTAAGAGATTCACTCTAAATACTGTGTTGCTTGAATGAAATCATTTTTGTAAGTAGATAATATGTATCTGATGGTGTCTAAGCCTAGTAAGGAATCAGAATGCAGATTAATTTCCCTAAAAATTGTAACTGTATGTTCAAATCTGTCCCATCAGACTGGCTAATTAAAGAAGTGGCATAAGAATTTTAGGTCATCTCTAAATTTGAATTTTTTTGAAAGTTTCCAGAATTTCCCTTGAGAAAATTTGAGAATATAGAAATTATAAGTTACCTATAAATTTTACATGATCCAACTGTTGATTTTTTTTCCATTTCCTGTGTTTTTCAATTAACATCATATCATGAGCATTTTCCTTTCAAAAATTCCTTTTACATTTCATTTTTGATGGCTGCATAGTATTCCTTCATTGGATTCATAATTTAATAAAATCCTTCAGATGTGTCTTCAGTTATGTGTATTCTTCTTGCACATCATTATCAGTATAACAGCTTCTTTCATCAATGTAACAAATCTTTGTTCTTTTTCTGCCATTATTAAAGCATTCAATTTTTCCCCCCTAAATCTGCTCCATTCAAAATAAATGGAATATTCATTGAATTTTTCAGTAACACACCTGTCTCGTGGGCGTGGAATATAGTTTTCTTTCTTTTCTGTTTGTAGGTGCACTGATATCAACCCTAAGGCAGCAGCTTGTACCCTGGAGACAGCACGCTGCAACAAAGTTCATGTACAACCCATAATTACAGATTTGGTGAGCTGTTAATCCTTGCCCAATAATAATTAATTTCCTTTTCAAATAAGTTAAGGTCAAGATGATTTATCAAAGAAACTTCAGTGCTTTTTAACCCACTAAGCAGTATACCTCATAGTTTATAATAGATTAAATTCTTGACTGATACAGTCCCTTTTGTCCACAATTCACAAGGAATTTCTTTTGGCTTGTATGCATCAGGCATCTGTCTCTCACTGTGACAGAGAATGCAGTTCAAACTGCCTTTAATAGAATGGGTGGCTTCGGGCACAGCAGACTAGGAGCTCAAATGTTACAGGCATCTTTTTCTTAGGTCTGAACTTCTCTCTAGGGGCACTGCTCCTAGGCAGTCTTCCTCAAGGTAGCAAGATACTTGCATGTCTGTGTCTTATTTCTCAGCAACCCCTCATGGAAAGAAACCCTTTCTACTCAGTTAATCTGGCGAAAGTCCCAGAATGAGTTTAGGTTGGATCAGTTTGGGTCATATGTCTCTCTCTCAATCTTATGTTTCCTATCCTCTCATAAAACATTTCTCTTGGTTATAGAAAATAAATGTTTGGTTCAGAGGCTACAGCTGTAAAGTGTGTTGAGATCTGTAATAGAACTTATGTACGGATTAGACCTTCCTTGTTTTATTTTCCGAAAGTGAATCTGAGTGTAAACATGTGAACTGCTAAAGAGCCGAGACTCCTGAACATCTTCATTCTCATAAATAATCTAATTCCCTTATTTTTAGGTAAATTCGTGTAATCTTTATCTGAATGAAATATAAAAGTATTACTCTCCATTTGTTTACTAGTGTGGCCTTTTAACATCTTTTTGTTTTCTTTCTAAAAACATGAGAGATATTTTTAAAGATGTTTAATTTATACTTTGGCTTAAAAGTCTGACAATTGTTGAACATTTAGGTCAAAGGCTTGCTACCAAGACTGAAGGAAAAAGTTGACCTTCTGGTGTTTAATCCCCCCTATGTAGTGACTCCACCTGAAGAGGTAAGAAATATCACAAAATTTAATTATTAATACTATCTGTTCTTTTCTTTCTATATTCAAGTGAATTTCATCAGCTGCTGAGTAACAAACTGCTCTAATTTTACTCCTAATTGTCAATGATTGAGGACTGTTGGTAGACATAGGAAAGTAACCTAAAACTAATGGAAATACAAACTGACCTATCTCCGCCCTTTAAAATCCCATTCAGATCAGGCCCTGGCATTTAAATTCGTGTGTGTGCCCACCCTTTATCATGAAGGACAAATATGCAAAACAATTTTTTTAATCACCCTTAAATTCACCTAGGAATTCTTTTTCAAAGTCTCAGGTTTCCTCCTTTCACAGGAAGTAGGGGTGGGATGGAAAAAGGAAATCATGAAGGTGAAAGACACTTAGAGGTTAGACCTGATAGTAGTAATAGAAATGCACATAAAAAGTTGTGGCTGTACTTACTAGTGTATCTAGACACATGAGGTTGGGCGATGCTGGGTGTGCCAGGGACCTGGGCAGAATCAAGAGCTGGCACAGCAGTGGGCCCAGGCAGCAGACCAAGAGCAGTCATCAAACATGACACCTCCCTCATGATGGACACCTCCCTTCTCTGGCTCCAAGAATGTGGTTGGCACCAGCTGGTCTTCCTGGAGGGGCACCTCCAGTGCAAGCGCATAAACCTAGCAGAGCATCCGTAGGGAGGCATATAACAGGGTCCAGCACAGAGGGCTCCTGTCCATCCTGGAGCAGAATGACAAGAGACAGGTCTGGCCAAAGCTGCCATCCCAGAGGCCTGTCCACAGACCTGATGAAACATCCACAAAATGGAGTGCACTGAAATAAGGGAGTAAACCGAGGAAGACATGAGTCCAGAAAAAGGAATTACAGTGGTACCTCGGTTTTCGAACATCTCTGTTGACGAACATTTCGGTTTACGAACTCCATAAACCCGGAAGTAAATGCTTCGGTTTTCCGACACGCCTCAGATGTCACTCCTCTGAGGAGGATCCTGAGGCCTAGCTGTCAGCTATTGATCCCTCGGTTTTCCAACATTTCAGAACTCAGACGGTCTTCCGGAACGGGTTACATTAAAAAACCGAGGTACCACTGTATAGGAATGCCAAAATGGAAGTCTCTAGGAGAAAAGTCTTGACAAAAAAGGAGGAACTGGTAAATTTCCTAAAATGATTAACTTTGTGGAAAGTTGTATATTGAGGGGCCTATGATAGATATGGGAATAACTTAAATAGATACAAAAAAATTAAGTGGACACATTGAATGTTCATCAATAGCTGAATGTGATTATTTTCCACAGTAAAATATTGTGCAGTCATTAAAAGCAAATTAGAACTCTACTAGGTCACAAGAAGAGATTTTCATAAGGTATTGTGTAAGAAATGAAAAATGCACAGAAGAATGTAGAATATAATCTTTGTAAAACATGGACAAGAAAGCAAAAGTGTGTGTGTGTCTGTGCACGCGTGCACCTGTGTGAACGGGGAGGAGTAGAGAAGCAAAACATTGAAAAGTTTTTTAAAGCAGGTATATGAACATATTTCTCTTATTTGTAAAATTTATATGGTTATAGGTATAAAGAAATTATTTCAAATGGGAAGCATATGCCATATTGAATAAAAGTGGAAGTTATGTTTGCGTTAAAATAATTTAAATGTGGACAAAAACCAATGAGGGAAATAGAAAATACTTGTCTTAGGGCTAGTTTTTGAGTGATTTCTTCAGAGTATTCTTTAGTTTTGAAAACAATATACAATGGTAAGGATTTAAAGATTTTTAATACTGTATAAACTCTGAGTGTTGTTTCTGCAATAGAATTAGATTGTTATTGGAAAATAATGTGTTCCTGATAAGGGCTCTAGGACAGTTTAACCTAGAAGAGAACCAGATGCAGTGGGACATTTGGAAACTTTGATTCACTTGCAAAGTGAATCTCTTACAATACAAATTCCCCCCTTCTAGTTTCTTCCCATCGTTCCATGTAAGTATAAGAATTACCTGGGTTCAGGGCACTGTATCAAAACTTTGTATTTCCTCATTTTTTCCCTAACAGTAGACAAAAATAATTTAATCATGTTTTCTACCTTTATAGTGAGAAATGCTTGTTTTCCTAATTTTACAGATAAGGAAGGAAACTAATTCACTGATTACAAATTTACAGAAGGTCACAAGGCTAAGAAATGGTGGGGCTCAGATTAAGATATACTGCCTCCTGGACGTCAATGAAATACAAAATATATACTTTGGTGAATGTTACTTGTCAAAAAGATTAAGTTTGTGACTCTAAATGTAACTAGACTTGAGTCAAAACAAAATGATCTTTCTAATTGGTCACAGGTAGGAAGTCACGGAATAAAGGCGGCTTGGGCCGGTGGCAGAAATGGTCGTGAAGTCATGGACAGATTCTTCCCACTGGTTCCAGATCTCCTTTCGCCAAGAGGGTTATTCTATTTAGTTACCATTAAGGAAAACAATCCAGGTAATACAGACCAGTTTATCTGTTAAACATTGGCTTTGCTGAAATCAGAAGTTAATAATGTCAGACTATAATTTATAAAGTAACCTGGAACGTTAGGAATATAATCACTGACAACAGATAATGCAGGCAACACGTGTTGAAAGAGGGATTTGTAAAAGATTGATTTGAGGGTTTAGAAAGTGTTGCCTTGGGGGATAGGGGCAGTTTTCCCCTAATTCCTAAACTATTACTCAGATACAGAATCTGTAATTCTTTCTTCTAACACCCCCCCTCAATATTGTGAATTTTCCCTCCTCCTCTGGTTTTCATGCCCTTGATAACTCTGCTCTATGCCGTTTGCTCACTTAGAGTTTCATCTCAAAAGCTACCTCATGGATGGGTCCTCATACCTGAGGTCAGGCTACTTTGTAGCTAAATTGACTTTAATCTTTCTTTTTCCGAACACCTCAGTTTGACTGTTTACATTATACCTTATATCCTCTGCCCCTCAGATCACATCAAGATTACTAGATTTTGGGGGGTTTTTGTAACTCCATTTTCTTAATTCCGTCTTAATGTTACTTTTGTTTTTAAAGGATTTTGCTTTTTCCAATATGTCTAAAAGAAATAAGCTACTTTACTTACTACCACTGTGCCATGTTACTGTACAGTTGGCCCAACCCTTCATTCACGTTTTTTATCCAAAGGGAAGGATATAGGCAGAGATTGCAGCTAAGTAAGAAAAAAATTAATTATTGCTGTCATAACAAGTATAATTAATATTTCTGTTGAATCCAGGGTAGGCTCCGCTACAGCGCAGGCCATTCAGTCTGATTAGAATGCTCAGCAACACCAAGAAAGTGCAAAGTGATCCCACTTGTCTGAAGCCCAGGTTCACTTTAATAGACATTTGCTTGGTGTACGTTGTTTTCTCAGATGGCTGTACTTTGTAAATAGTCTGTTTATTATTCATTAAACTGTTAGTAATTATATACACTTTGCCAAATGATTCAATTGGATTTTACCTTTTGTTTTAATTTTCATTTTAGAAGACATTTTGGAAACAATGAAGGTGAAAGGTCTTCAGGGGACTACTGCCCTTTCCAGGCGAGCAGGCCAAGAAACCCTCTCAGTCCTGAAGTTCACCAAGTCATGACACAGTGTCCGCTCTGTGTTAATATTAAACAATATGTATCACATTGAGCATAGATATGACTACATATTATACTGAATATATATGTTGAATGTATTCACCATATTTGGAAACTAAAGTCATTTCTTGGTTAACAAGTAAAATTGTCAGAAATGTGTCTCCTAGAGAAAGGTGGGAAGGCAGGTCAAGTTGTCTTTTACCTGGGAATCAAGCCTACAAAAATGTTTGCATAAACGCAAGGAGATACAAACATGTATAATTTGCATTTACATATAAAATATATTTATATTACATACGAAAGGACATTCATTTCAGCATTGCCTATAATAGCAAAACAAGGAAGTCAGCCTATTTGCCCATCATAAAAGGGTTGGTATAAGAAGTTACAGTATGTCCAGGACACCAAATGTAAATGGCATCCAGCCATCCAACAAGTCAGATCTGTATGGACTGAACCCGAAGGGGTTCATGATGTACTACTGAGTGGGGAAAATAAGCAAATTACAAAACAGTATTATTCTACTAAAGCATAAAAAAAAAAAAACCCAGAAGGGTAGGTTTGTCTGTGTACATAAGAGTCTCAGAAGTCACCTGGTGGGAATGGAGGAACTTCTGCTCTTTTGTGGTAGCAGCTGCACAAGTATAGTGTATTACTTACATTATTTTAACAAGTTTGTTTCTATTTCTCCCTCTCCCTCTATTTGAAATCAATAAAGAGATACTATAAAAAGAAAGAAAATTAAATTTTTTTTAAAAAATAAATTTAAAAAATAAAATGCCTCTGCTTTTGTTCTTCTGCCTGGTGAGACTTCCCTACCTTTGTCCTTTATCACAGACTTGTCCTCTTTCCTATATACCGCAAAATACTATACGTGCTCTTAAGTCAGGGAGAACCCTGTGTAAATAAACACACCATCAAGTGGGGGACATGCCTGTCCAGGAAAGTCTAGAGGAACAAGGGTGGAGGCTTCTTTATCTGCTCTTCAAGATTAACTATAGGCATTTTTTAAAGAAAAAACCTGTGTAGAATTAACACAGATAAACAGATCAGTAGAACAGAAGAGAGCCTGGATACCAGTCCACACTACCTGCCCCCAGGATTGGGATTTGGTGACATAAGAGGCACCATAAACATGGGGATGGGAATACTACTTAAGTGATGCTGTGAGAACCGGCTGTCAACATGGCTTAGGAGTTCCACCTTACAACAGTCACAAAACTAAATTCAGGTGAATCAGGCATAGTATTTTTTTAAAACCTCAGGGAACGAACAAAATTTTAAAGAATGACAAGTGTTACTACATTTAACTGGAAAATACACAATTAAAGACAGTCACAGACCACATTACAGTGAATCCCTGTCGCCCTGGCTGTGTGGCTTGGTTGGCTGGGCATCATCCAGTGCACTAAAGGGTTCAATTCCCGGGCAGAGCACAAGCCCAGGTTGTGGGCTCAATTCCCAGTAGGAGGGTGTGCAGGAGGCAACTGACAGATGTTTCTATCTCCCTCTCCCTTCCTCTCTAAACAATTTTAAAATTCTTTTAAAAAAAAGTCAAGTCCTGTACTAGAAGAAGCTTGTAATGGATAGAACATTATGATCAATAAGAATATAAGTGATCCATACAGATAACAAATTCACAAAATAATGACCAATAAATACACGAAACTAAGCTACGATTCTTGGTAGCCATGTAAATATAAATGAAGACAAAGACCTACTACTGTCCCACAGCTCTGACTGGAAAACTTTAAGTGTCTGGTAGGACTGTGCTGGTGATGAGGAGGGAAGAGCAGACCTCTCGGTGCCACTGGGAGGGAGTGCAGACTGGCACTCCACCCAGAGGGCAGTTTGACAACCTCTGAAGTCACAGAGTGCAGACATCTGCTACCAGCCATTCCATTTTGGGGCATTTATCCAGAATACCTAGCACATTTGCATGGGGAAACATCAAGAATGCACAGTGCAGCCCTGTTCACAGTGGCAAAAAGCAATGATCGGAATGACTGTTAGTGGGGGAACTGGCAAGTAAACTGACTTCACGTGATCTTAAAAGCAGTCATGTTGAGTGAGAAAGCAAGTTACCAAAGATAACATACAGAAGGATATCACAAATATACATTTTTTAAAACCACTATATATTGCTTATGGAAACAAACAAGTGGTGAAGTATAAACTCTTAAATACGAAGGAGTCCCACCAACCTCAGTTTAGCTCCAGGGAGGGAAGGAGGAGATGGCCTCAGGGAGGAGTACAAGAGAGTTAACATTTTATTTCTTTAAAAATCAGAAGCAAATATGGCAAAATAGTTTGTGAAGAGCACGAGGGCATTTGTATTAGTATTGTTCTGTATATTTGACATATTTTGTAATTAAAAAGAATTTTAATGGGCACATATGGTATAACAATCAAATAACATTAATTATTGACAGCACAAAAACTGATTTAGTAATAACATTGTTTAAGCATGTAATACAGAGTTAAAAATAAATTCTAAAATTTGCAGTTTACATTAGTGTTTTAAGTTGTTAATTTGGCTAATGGGCTATGAATCTCATGCAACTTTAAAGTGTCCCGATGCTGGAATGCTAGGGGTGCTCTCTGGGATTGTCAAGCTACATAAATAAACTCAGTTAATGTGGTTCTCAATTTCAGTCTTACTTTGGAAGGCTCACTCTTCAGTATGTAATCAGTTACCAGTTTCACATTTCTATTTACAGCATCAGAGAAACGTTAAGAGTTGAAGTGTGAAGAGAGGTGTCCCACCTGGTCATCCACAGGGTTTCCAGGATCCTGGTGCCTGAATCCCACCGCAGAAACACTGCTCCCTCACTCCCTTCACTTTCCTACCTGGGGTTTGAATCAGAAGCCAAGAAATACCAATACTGGAAAAGCTATAAACAAACTCTCATTATAAAACAATTTTTAAAGAAAAAGTGTGTAACTTTCTCAGAGAAATAACACAATCCTTTGGGATTACTATGTCAGAGAGACACGGGAAGAGAGACTATTTTAAAAAAGGGGTTAAGGAGAGGTAGTAGAATTTTGCTTCTCTATACTTCACTTACTGACTCCTGACTTTCTGAGGCCCAAGGATGTAAGATAATAAATACTCCAGAAAAAACTCAGGAGACAGACTGGGCAGGACTCTGCACCTACAAATATAGCTCCAGCGATCTGAAGCTCACGTAATACTTCACTCTCGACTACAATACTCTGACCATACTCATACTATTTCAATAATAACCATTTTATCCATTTGATAGAAAGCAGTAGTTTTATTTAACATGAATTGCTTTTCGCCAATTAAACATTTGCAAGAGAGATGATTAGCTGATCTTTCAAGTGACCTTGCTGTTAGTTATGCTAATATTCCCCACGATATGGATGGATGACTGCAATAAAATTACTCCAAGTTCCAAACTTACACACTATGTTTTGGGCACAATTTTTAGGGCAATACTACTGTGGCAAAGGCAGGTTTCACCCACTCTTCAGCCTGTTATATTACATTTTACTTGGTACTAAAATTCTTAACTGGGCTGGAAAAAGTACCTTCCTCAAATCTAATGTAACATAACTTTGGCCAGTAAAAACAGTAAAAGTCGCTTACAAAATTGAAAGCTGTCTATAGCATTTAAATTTTTTGTTTGTTTTTTTCCACCAATCTTAAGTTTCAGAAATACTTATTTCCTCTCTCTCCATAGAGGGGTAAGGTAACTACCACTCTGCTTCATGAATGAAATAATCTAATTCCTGTTCTCTCAAATTCTCACTCAGCTGAGTAATAAACTCATGCACAAGTCTGCAGTTCAAAGTTCAATGATACCTAGAATGTGTTCCACAGCCACGGTCAGTGTCATGGATTTAATTCCCTGAACTTCATCACTCTTAACAAACAGGGGCCACAGGAAGTCCAGCTGACACTCTTGAATGTAGGATTTCAGAGCATGCTTCAAACAGCTCAAGATAAGCTATATTAATAGCTTAGTCATTTTTATCATTAAAATAATCTACAAATATTAGAATACTAATTAATTTTGTTGACGTATCTAATAAATAAGTCTTAAAATATTGATAGATATAAATCACCTCCCTTAATTCATTGGTCTCCTGGACTGTTCTAGACATTAATCAATACAATGCTTTCACAGATTCCAAATCTGTAATTTAGGGCTTTTCCATATTTATTTTTAAGTATACAGAGAAATTAAACTATTAACATATATTTTCTCTCAAATATGTAATATTCTTATGCAAAAGAAAACCAAACATTTACCAAGCGATCTGAGAGTAAGCAGGCCTGATTTTAGGGTCAGTGCGCTGACCAGGTAATGCTCCAGAGCAGGCCCTGTCTACAGTCTCGCTCACTGGCCTCCTCACACCAACATTTCAACATGGATCCACGCCCGCTGCCTCTGCTTTACCTCAGGGGGCACTTCCAGTGGGGAAAGACCTCAGAAAAAGGTCTCACGACAGAGTGGACAAGTGGATTTGTTGCTAGATGTAAACCATTTGTACTGAAAAAAAAAGGTTTTAAAAGTTAAAAGAACTTTTTGAAATGCTGTCATTTTAATATACATCTAAGTAACCTTAAAAACGACACAGTGGAAAGAGAGAACACTGACATTTTTGCTCCTTCCTTCAGTCCATCTGAAAATCAACACAACTCAGTGTAACTGGCAAAGGCTACAGTGCAGTGCTTCCCACGAGGCTCATGCACCCCCTGGGACAGGCCGGGAGGCCTCAGAGCAACTACACATCTGTGTGACATTTTAAAAGAGCCAAGAGCTCTGATGCCAGATGGCCCTCAGCACCGGTCTTTTTTAGTCTACTTTATGGTACAGATCTTATAAGACCACCTATTTTTTGAGTGCTGAGACCTGTATTAGAAACACCCAATGATTAAAATGCCCTGATGCTACCAAAGTACTTTACTAATTACCTTTTACAGATTTTGAAAAATCATTTTAGTATGTCTCCCATTAATTACAATTAAAAGTCTATCTTTCGCCCGGCCAACAGGCTTCAGTGGCTGAGCATCGACCTATGATCCAGGAGATCACAGTTCGATTCCCGGTCAGGGCACATGCCCAGGTTGTCAGGAGGCAGTCGATCAATGACTCTCTTGTCATTAATATTTCTCTCTCTCCCCCTCTCCCTGAAATCAATAACGATAATACTTAAACTAAAAAACAGTTTACCTTTCATTGTTTTCTTTTCCAAAGTTAGATATCATTCATATATAATGTACATAAAATAATAAATAAGCTAATTTCCTTTTAGACTCACCAAGCAGGCGGAGTGGAACTTTTTCTTGCACGTCCTACAGGCTTTTTTGGGAAGAGAGTAGTTGAAGCCATGGATGACAGAGAAGCAGATCATGCAGTCCTCCACCCCCTCAAAGCGCTTGTCCACGTTGCTCTTCCACAGTGCCAGGCCCTCCATGATGCTCCCGTTCTGTGAACAGGGAAAAAAGAGTGAATATACAATGAAGACAACCAATTATTTTTATTCAACTTAAACAATTCTAAGGTTGAGTTATAATTGGAGAGAAGAGAATCTGTTTTGTTCCATTCACTCTTTTAAGTTTTATGAATGTTGTTTTTTTAAATGATCACCCCAGTTTTAGGAACCAGATAAACCCTTCTCCAGCAAAGACAGCTTGAGAGAAAGGCTTCTGCACTAACACTTCAAGATTAGTCTCAGCCTGTTGCCTGGCGAAACTCTTAATAAGTCAATCATTTAGATTTTTCTCCTGTTTTTTAACTGAAATGATTAATCATCTTACCTTCTAAGTTGCCAATTTGTTCTAGCCAGCTCTACAAATTGATGAATATATTTATTTTAAAATAATTTCTCTTTACTGTGCAATGTTTGCAACGTGCAAACAAAGCTAGAGACCTATAGGTTGTTTAAAAGTCAAAGGTCTTTAAAAGGAGTGGGGTTTCTGTAACCACAGAAGGAGAGTTGAAATGTTAGACTAACAGTAGCTCAGAAGACATTCCTCTGTCCAGCACCTTATGAAAAGATCCTCACTCAAACAATTTCTTTAAACCTTGTACTGCTCTGTATCATCTGTAATACCGATAGTCAAGTCAATTCCTCTCAAACACCAGAAAAATATTAAAAATTACACCTCGGCAGGTGCAAGTCATTTAAGCCTATATCTGTGCTCACCCAAGGAAACCAGAACATCCATTTCCATCTTAAGCAGAAGATAAATACATTTTAAGTTTTATTGCCATTTCCAGTGGTTTAGAGGCCAAGAGTGGGCACAGAGACCAACCTGATGGGTGAGGTAGGTGCTCAGTTGCAGCATCCAGTTCCGCCACTGCTGCACGGCTACCCCCACACGCCGCCCGCTCTCCACTGTGATGGAGCCCAGTGGGTAGTTGGAAGGCAGCTGTATTATAAGTTCAATAACTATGTCCTCGATGGTATAAGTAGCCATTACTTCTCGAGTAGTAGCTCGAGCTTTAACCTGCAACACATGAACGGTAATATTTTGTCAAATTTCTTTCCTTTCTTTCATTCAAAAAGCATTTTGATAGGTTCACTATCAGCAGCCAAAGTTTTCACTCAAAGAAAATGCAGGTAAACACATTCATCTATTTGACATGCTCTATTTAATAAATACCTGACATACAGTTGTCCCTGGGTACCCATGGGGAACGGTTGCAGGGCTCCCTCCCTTTGCCCCATGCCCCCCAGATACCAAGTTCTGCAGAGGCACAAGTCCCTCTGTCCATGGGTCCACATGCCCGGAAACCAACTCTAATTTTGATCTGTACTTGGTTGATTCCGTGGATGGAAAACCCACAGATAAGGACAGCTGACTATATTTTATAGTAATTTTATGACATTCAAAATTTGTTTTATAAGAAATTTATAAGAAATAGTATCACAAAATAGTATGTTTTGTTATATTAGGTTTACCATGTAATACAAGTCATTTTTGAATAGACAAATGACAGAAAGGGCTAATAATTACTCTTTCTCTTCCAGGGTATCAAATGCCACGTGTGTTTAGATGTCTCCTGTCTCTCTCTACTGCAGAATTCTCAATTTTACAGCCTGATTCTGGTTTTATACAGTACTGCAAACTCAACATAAAAACACCAGTGACGATCCTTTACAAATGTATTCTTCTAACTTTCCTATTGTCCAGGCTAAAAAGCACATCTTAAATTTCTCCTCATGCCTCATCCCAGCTATTCACCAGTTGTAAGTCTGGATAAATTTCCACAAAATTCCTCCCCACCCCCCACCCCTTTACATTCCCACTGGCACTGCCTCACCTGGGCCTGCTCCGTGCTCACAGCACCAGCAACAGCAGGCCCCCACCTCCACCTCGACCCAGTGCATCAAACAACCTAGGCTCATGGCCAGAGCACCTGCCCAGATGGTAACTCCGACTTGTGGCTGCCTCAGAGGAGATTTGCCAGAGGTTAAATAGGACCAAATAGTGTCTCTCCTTCCCTTCGTACTGCATGTCACACAGGCCAGGACCATAACTGCCAACCACGCTGCTCGCACACTGGGCCTGGCATCTGGTATCCAATATATGTTTTAGATGAACTGACGAATGTTTAAAACTACTTAGTGGGGGTTAAAGAAATTATACCACTGTTTCAAGCTATGTGTCAATATTGAGATGTGATGCACAAGAATCAGAAAACACAGTAAGCAATTTCTGTAAATTGTCAACCAACGGCCACAATTGTGGTGACACTAGCTACAAACGTCAGACACAATATCTAAACGACTTTTCTAGAAAAAAATTCAAAATTATACTAACCGTCATGCCATTAAGTAGCTGTGTACTTGTTTGCACAGAAGATATTTCTTGAAGAGAAAGAACACTGCTGACGTACTTGCTTGTAAACCTATCAACGATGTTGAAGACACGCTTCTCGCTGCTGTTCCACCAGAGCCTGACCATGGCGGGCAGGTCCTGCAGCGTCATGTGGTAGACGGAACAAGCCAAGTGTGGGATGTGGTGCCGGAGGGTCGTCATTTCTGAGGAAAGAGTAAGTTCTCAGAAAGTGTGTTTCGTATACACAGAATAATAGACTAGTATGAGCACTTCCCTTAAAAACCCTAATTCCTCAATGTGAATGCCAAAGAAGCTGAAATTCTACAGCATCTGCTTATTCCTACGTATCTGAAATGAGCCATTACAATTGCAAAAAGTAACAAGAAGGTCCCAACTGACACTGAAAAATCTGCCTAGAAACACATTCTATACTTCGCAGGAAGAGTGACAAATAATATGAAACACAGATTTTAAAAAGCAGGGAAGCATACTGGTTGGAGCATCGGCCTGTGGGCTGAGTGTTCTGGGTTCGATCCAGGAAGGGGTGCATGCCTCAGTTGAGGGCTCGATCCCCAGCCCCAATCGGGAAGCGTGCAGGAGGCGGCCAGACAGTGTCTCTCTCTCAGGTGAATGTTTCTGTTTCTCCCTCTCTCCCTTCTGCTCTGAGAAGCAATGGAGAAGGGTATCCTCCGGTGAGGATTAAAAAAATTAAAAAGGAGGGAAAATTAAAGATGAAAGGAGTCTGGCTCCTTTACTCCTGGCATCACTGATGTATTTATGCAAGGTCCTAGAACACCCGCCTCAACCTCACAGTCCAGCCCTCAGAGCTCTACAGCATTTTAAAATCATTCTTAGGAAGCAACTGTAACTTTGCAGCACCACCTGTACCCTGAGCTAACATCTGGGCCCCCACAGTTAAGGAAATAAAAAACATTATCACATAACAAATACTTGTTTACAGAGTAAAAGATAAGTCTCAACAAACTAGGCCTCAAAAATGTATTAAATTCTTAACAACCTTATCCACAAGATCTCACTGAGTGTCCTATTTAGAGGACCATGGAAAACCTTGGGCTCGGGCCACGTCTGGGGCTAGGCTGCACTCTCAGGTCTGAGCCTGTCTCCAGCAGAGCTTGTGCCGCACCCCCCCCTCACTGACCTCGGACACTCAGCTGGAGCTCTCCCGTGAAGAAGGTCTTGGGCTCCTTGCCGGAGAGCTCAGCAGCCGTCTCCGCACAGGTCGGATTTTCTGGCATGAGCCTGAACAGGTGATAGAGCAGTTTATTTAAACTCTTTGTTTTCCGGAGGTACATTGAATACAGAGCCCGAAGCTGGTGGAAAGCAAAAATCTGTTAGTAAACCCAGTTAAACCAAGACCATGAGTAGATAAGAACATCAAAGTATAACAAGCTGCACAAGAACACAATGAAAAGTCACTACTTAGAGGGCTCAGAATTACACAGAAGGGTCCCACATGACAGATGCCACCCTCTTCCTTTCCGATGCGCCATCTGATGGCACTGCCACTTCCTCACAAGCTAGCAGACGCTGTCATGACCCTCATTTTGTGACATGTGTGTCTTCCTCAAACCGTTGCCCTGGTAACAGGTTCACCTCCACTTGGAGTCTGAGCCATGAAAATCTATTCACTACTCCCCACAGGTGACTCGCTTTTTCCTCCCAAGTCTTCCACACGTTCCTTCCACATCACAGCCCTCACTCTTCCAAACTCTTTCTTAAAACAAATTCCATTTTCATGGCTGACCCCACCCTATATAAAATACTCCAGCATCCCTTTAAGACAGTGATCACAGATCAGTAGTCCAAAATGTCTGGTTTTATAAATCAGGAAATTTCACAAACAAGTAGGACTTCTGGTTTCTTTTTTAAAATAGGAGAACCTGGCACTGTTGGGTGCACTGCGGGCACCTGTGAGGCCTGTGCTTTGGAATTCCTTGCCCCTCAATGACATAGTGGTTTTCATTTGTTCATACTGACTTTGCAGCTCTTTGTACCTGTTTTAAAATGATTACTTCCCCTAACCACACAGCTCCTCACAGTATAGACACCACTTTCTGAACACTGAGTGCCCAAATATGGAGATCGAGCCATAGGATTTGGAATTGATTCTTAACATAGGTTGTTCAAGTACCTTTACCATGGGGAGCTCTGGGAGACACTACCTTTATCAAGTAGCCACATTCAATGTCACCAATGAAATGACACTGACATGTGGTGCCTCCAGAGGTGACAGAGAGAGGACATGTCACCGCAGGGCAGTAAGCAATCCTGCTGAAAACTAACCGGAATCTAACCACGAGGAAACAGATACATCAAACTATAAGACAGTCTACAAAACAGCTGACCTGGTGAGTGACCACAGAGAAGCTGGGGTGTTACAGCTAAAGAAATACACAAACAAATGCAAATAGGACCCTTGATTAAATCCTCAACAGGAAAGGAGGTAAAACTATAAAGGACATTTACTGAGAAATGTGAATACAAACTGGATAGTATTATTGCATCAAATAAATTTGAGTGTAATAGTTTTAGGTATAAGCATGTCCTTGCTCTTAGGAGATACATGTTTAAATATTTTTGGTAAATAAAGCAACACGTCTGAAATAGATCAGCAGGAAAGAAGAAAATGCAGAGTAAGTGAGCAAGTGCAGCAACCTGTAAAGATCTGTGGCTGCAGGAAAAGGGCACATGACCTCACAAGTTAGTCTTTCTACTTCTCTGTAACTTTAAAAATTTTCAAAATATAAAGTAAAAAGAATTTTTTAAAATTAATCATACATATCAATGGTCTTTTAAAGACACATATATTACCTAGCAATCCCACTCCTAAGTACACAACACTAGAGAAATGAAGACATGTCCACACACACGCACATATAGGAAGGTTCACAGAGGTTTCACTCACAACAGCCAAAGAGTGGAGACAATGTAAATGTTCATTAACAGATGCATGTGCTAAACTCACATTTTGGTATATAAACAAAATAGGGTATATTCTTTCCTTTTTTTTTCTTTTTCATTGATTTGAGAGAGAGAGAAACATTGACCTGCTGCTCCACCTATCCATACATTCACGGGTTGATTCTCACATGTGCCCAAACTGGGAACTGAACCCACAACCCCGGTGCATCAGGACGACACTGCAACCAATGAGCCACACAGCCAGGGCAAGAGCCATGTTTTTTTATTTCTCACCCGAGGATATTTTTCCCATTGCTTTTCAGAGAGTGGAAGGAGAGAGAGAGAAACATCAATGTGAGCGAGACACATCAACTGGTTGCCTCTCACATGAGCCTCCAAATGAGGTACTTCAGGCCCTTGGCCTGAATCGAACCTGGGACTCTTCCGTCTGTGGGCCGACTCTGTAGCCACGGAGCCAAACTTGCTAGGGCAAAATATGGTATATTCTTACAATGGAATATTATTCAGCCATAAAAAGGAATCCAGTGCTGACACATGCTGCAACATGAATGAGTCTTGACGACATTATGCCCAGTGAAGGAAGCCAGGTGCAAAAGGCTACATACAGGGTGTCCCCCCAAAAAATGTATACAGTCCTAGCCAGTTTGGCTTAGTGGTTAGAGCATCGGCCTACGGACTGAAGGATATCCAGTTTGATTCTGGACAAGAGTACGTACCTTGGTGGCAGGCTCAATCCCTGGCACTGTTGGGAAACGTGCGGGAAGCAACCAATCACTGTGTCTCTCTCACACCGATGTTTCTCTCCCTTCCACTCCAAAGGTAATGGAAAAAATATCCTCAAGTGAGGATTAAAAAAAAAAAAAAGAATTAGACTATGGAGAATACATGGCAACTTTCCTTTTGAAAAAAAAAAGGATACACACTTTGAATAATTATTCATTCCAATGGATTAAATCTGAAATGTCAGCTGAGCTATCTTAAGTGTGTATACATTTTTGGGGGCACCCTGTATATAAAATGTGCACAACTGGCAAATCCAAAGACAGACACAGATTACTGTTTGCTGGGGGATGGAGGGTTTGAGAGAAAATGGGAAGTGATGACAAATGAGTGAGCGTTTCTCTTTTGAGCATTAAATATGTTCTAAAATGAGACAGTAATGACAGCTGCACAATTCTATGAAAATATTAGAAACATCAAACTATAATTTCAAACAGGTACATTGGATGGCATGTGAACTATGTCTCAGTAAAGGAATCTCTCTCTCTCACTCACACACACACACACGGCTTTGGTTTCAGTTCAGTTGGATTTACTAGTTTTTTGAGAAGTTAAAAATAACCCAGACTCAGGACTGATTAAGGTTTTTCGTGTTTTTTTAAATTCTGTTATGGGATTCATCTAATTTTTGTTATTTGGTGTGTTACTCTGGTTTACCTGCCATAGCTCAGTTCAGGTTCCAGGCTCAGTGAAAGCTGCTAGGTAACAATTCTTTGTGCCCCTCCCACACTCTGGCTTAATGAAAAAGATGGTGGATGGCCATTTTCCAACTTTCTGAATCTATGATGACACGACAAAAATTCCTACACATACAGGCCTCGATTTGGTAATTTTATGAGATCAACAATATTTTAATAAACAAATGTAAAAGCCCAACAATGAGCTCTTGAAGTTTAGCATAAGCAAATAAAACTAGCTCAAGTCAGGTAGGTGACAAGCCTAAAGAGAACTACAGTGATTTCAACATCTGGATCAATGCTGTCCCTGCAACTTGATTTTCCCCCTATAGATGCAAATGCAAAGATGCATATGTTGACATATTTGTACCCAGATATGGTTATTTGCAACAACATAACTATAAGCATTCTGAACAATCGCATCAGAAACGAATGCCATACACTCTCAATATGAAGGGATAAACTAGGTCCTTCAGTGTTGACCTATCAAAGGAGCCAGGTCTCTATTAAACTGATTCAATCAAAGCTTGATAGAAATTTTCAAAGTCGGTATCTACCTAAAAGAATGAATGAATAAATAAATAAGTAAATAAATAAAAAGTGAGTGAATAAACTAACTGGGGTATATTTTCCAAGGTTCCTTCCTAAATATGAGGCAACAGGGACATCTCATGGCTGCAGAATAATTGTGGCAAAATTATTACTATTGGATATTTTCACCATTTAGCGACAATAGCTCGAATAACTAAGTAATGTGTCACAGCCTTCCTCTAAACACGGATTTCTAAATAAGGTGAATTTCCTCAGGACAGAGCTGTCACATGGTCACTGACCTGAGATGAGGCAGCTTTAAAGAAAGTGAGTATTAACTTCCAGGTGAGGAGGTAGCCCAGAACACAGCAGAAGTCTTCGCTCAGTGGCTTGATGGTCACTATCTGTCCGACAGGAACGCAGCCCAGGATGCCTTCGAGCAGGTCCTCTTGAGTATGAAGCAAAGACATCAGAGCTGCTGGCGGGGACCTAGAATGATGAAATACCCCAACTTGCTTCATGACTCATCCCCAAACAAACTGACAGCGTGTATGAACTGCAAACATTTTAGAAAAACCTTTCTCTATTTTCCAAAAAATATTTTAAAAGTCTCCTTCTATATCGCCCGGCCAGGCGTGGCTCAGCGGCTGAGCATCGACCTAGGATCCAGGCAGTCAGGGTTTGATTCCCAGTCAGGGCACATGCCTGGGTTGCGGGCTGCAGCCAATCAATGACTGTCATTATTAATGTTTCTATCTCTCTCTCTCTATCTCCTTTCCTCTCTCTGAAATCAGTAAAGATATATTAAAAAAAAACAAAACAAAACTCTCCTTCTATAGATTTAACTTTAACTCTTAATTTCCCATAATGGCAATTATGTAAAATGAAAGACATAATTCATATTATATAAATATGTCTTATACCTGAAAATATATTATACATTACATATTTCATGTTTATAAATATATAAATACATTACATATAAAATATCAAATATCTTTAAGTATATAAATTCCATAATTATGTATTTTTAAAATGTTAAGTGCTATAAAAATACAAACTATAGAAGTTACCACTTATAAAAAAAGACCCTTTTAGAAAACATCTGGTTCAACCTTCTGTTTTGTAGATGAAAAAAGTCACACACATAGAAAAGCTAAAATGACTATGGTCGCTCAGCTAATGGGGGAACACAAGGGCCGCCAAGTCCTACCAGGTCTTGTATCACCTATGAGACAACAGACTATCTTCTCAGGAAATTTAGCATTTGCATCAACTCACGACAACCAAGTGAAACGAGTTCTAACTACTGCTTTCAGACACTTCCAGATGACACCAAGAGATTTGCTGCAAATAACATCCTGGTGGGAACCCTGCAGAGCCCTGTTCTCTCCTCACCTGTGCTCTCCTTCCCTGGGGCTCCCTTCTCCCACCACACATGGGTCTCCCACTTCTGCATTGTTTCTTCCAACACCACACCTCACACACAGCCTCTCTCCATTCCATGCAGTGGTCACTAGAGCTCATAGGTACCAGCTCAGCTCTCTCCCCACTGCATAGTCTCCCCTCTGCATACCCCTCCCCCATGCACACCCTCCACTCTGCACACCCCTCCACTCTGCACCCCCTCCACTTGACACACCCTCCACTTTGCACTCCTTCCCCTCTGCACACCCTCCACTTTGCACTCCTTCCCCTCTGCACACCCTCCACTCTGCACATCACCTCCACGCATGTTATGATGTTTGGACTGGTCTCAACTTCTGCTTGCTTCTGTGTACAACTAAGGATTCATACTATTGTCCAAATCAGCTGGTGATAACCCATTTTCTACCAAATAATGCCCAAATCCTAAAAAATTGTCATTGGTAAGTTCCCTTCTAGCTATGTCTTCCAGTACATCCTCCCCTCCCCCCAACTTCTATACTCATTTATTTATTCTTTCCTTCAAAAATGAGCAGCACTCATGAGTCTGCTTTGGGCCAGGAACATTCTGGACGCTATGAATATAACTGAGAACAAGAGACAAAACTCCCTGCCTCCCCAGAGCGTATGTTCCCGTGGGAGAAGGTGCAGACAAAAGAACACGTGTCAGGTGGTGGCCACTCACCACTCCCAAGCACAGCCCGGCCACTTCTGCCTCCTGCCTTTGCACACAGGGCTCCCCTAACCTGCTTGGTCTTCCTGCCCTGCCAGCACGCTGCCCAACCTGAAGGGTCCAGCACAAATGTCTCTTCCACAGCAGGAAGTCTTTCCTTCCTGGCGCACAACAGGGGTGCATAACAAGCTACCCATCCTTCTTAGCGCCTGTCGAACCCTGGCTTCTATCATAGATAGCGCTGTCCATGTGACACTGCAAGCTCCTTAACACAAAGAACGTTTACTAAGCACTGTATTCTCTCCCTCAGCACCAAATCAACATTTTACACAAAATGGGTGCTCCACTGGTATCTGGCCACAAAAGCTACCATGTGGCCAAAAGAAATTTTACTAAATAGTAACAAACTAAAAATATGGTGAAGGAGCAATTAAGATGAGAGAGAAAGAGTCTTTCTGGGTGAACTCTAGGGTCTATTCACACCTTACAGGTGACTTTAAGAGACCTGGGAATGAACATACATCTGTGTTTAGAGCTTCTGTGTCACCTCAGTCTTCTAAAGTCATTACAAGTGAGACAGGTTATGAGTGTATAAAACAAATTATTAAAAAAGCTCACAGGGCTGGTTCTTCCTCTTCATCTCCATCTGCCTTGAGATTATCCTGATCATACTGTGGTAATTCCGGCATCAACCTGGAAATCAGAACATTACTTTAAGTTATTTTATTTTAAATTGTCTGGTGTTAAAAATCATGCTTAAGAGCAGAAAGACCAATACTTATTTTGGAATGAATATATTTTTTAATGTTTCTGAATAACTACCTATAGCCAGGATTATCTAAATGCAAACTATATGGAGAACACAATGAAAAAAGATTAAGAAACTTGGTGTTCTCGTCATTAAAAAAATGCACGGCGAAGTTCACCTCGCTTTTGTTTGTTTCTAACTTTGATATTTTTAATGACTAGGAGTTAACACTAAATATATATTCCTCTTTTTTTTTTTTTTTTACAGCCCCCTAAGGTGTATTCAGAGTCTTACTTGTACAGCATATGATAAACAGCAATTTGCACAGGCCGAGCTCTGAAGAGGAGTAGTGGGGCGAGTGTGTTGAGCAAAGTTTGGAGATGTCCCGGCAAATTTGATTTCTGGCCAGCAAACAATCTTGCAGGGAGTTTGTGACTCAACAGCTGATCCTTTGGGACATATGTTAATGTTTCACACATGGGCTTCAGCACTGCATTTGGAAAGGATGTTTCCGACGTATCTTTGCTTTCTCCTGGTAACAAAATGGGAAAAAATGTCCATATCCCAAAACAAAATGAGAAATACAGCTTGATTGGTTCACAGATAATCAAATGTTATTAAAGAAAATGAGCACTGGCTGGTGTGGCTCACTTGGTTGAACATGATCCCATGCACAGAGAGGTCCCCAGTTCAATTCCCGGTCAGGGCACACAACCAGACTGAGGGCTCAATCCCCAGTAGGGAGTATGCAGGAGGCAGCCGATCAATGTTGATGCCACTCAGCAATGTTTCTATTTCTCTCTCCCTCTCCCTTCCTCTCTCACTAAAATCAATAAAAACATATTTTAAAAAAATTTAAAAACTTGACAAACATTAGACCAACTATAACTAGAAACATGAGCTGAATGTATATGACATTTATAACCTCAACTGTTCAGTGACTTCTATTATCTAATTTTTAAAAAAGAAAGAGGAGCCTGGCTGGTGTGGGTCAGCAGTTGAGCATCGACCTAGGATCCAGGAGACTGCGGTTCTCAGTTCAATCCCCGGTCAGGGCACATGCCTGGGTTGTGGGCTCGATCCCCATCAGGGGAGTGCAGGAGGCAGCCAATTAATGACTCTCTCATTATTGATGTTTCTATCTCTCTCTCCCTCTCCCTTCCCCTCTCTGAGTTCAATAAAGACACATTAAAAAAGAAAATGTCTGAGCTATAACCATCTATCTTTGTTATCTGATTACTCCCACTGAAATTCACAATGGTCTTTGATGCCTTGCCATTTTTCATTCTCATCATGACTGCGCAGATGATGGTAACTGAGATATTTAAACGTCTCTCTGGCTAATCTTCTACTCCTCTTTACTGTCTGACTTAAACATCCAAAGATGCCATTTTGAATTTTTTGACAAGTCGTTTTTAATGTCTCTCACATCTCACAATGACACCCTTTTTTACTTGCCTGTAACAGTCACCAAAAGAGGTAAAAGCAAACTGTGGATTCCTTGGGAAAAAAATTCTTTCCATTCGCTGACTAGATTTGCAGGGAGATTGCCAGCGGTATCTGGAGTTGTGGAATCGAAAAAAGCACTGAGCTCACAGGCCAAGTCACAGCTGACACAGGCAAACAGTTGCACCAGTGGGACAGAGCACAACGCATAATTTTCCCGCGTGGTCTGAGAGACAGAGAAAGAGGTGAGCAGACCTCAACCAGAATCAAGGCACTATAGAGATGCCCCTTTCATTTCTCTACATTTTAAAATAAAAAGCAGCTGTAATATATAATCTCAGGAAATGTTAATAGAGTTTACATCAAAGTGATTTTTTTCCAAATGAAATACTAGAAATTAGAATCAAACCAATTATCATAAAATACTTTTTTTTATTTCTAAAATCACAAAAGAAAGTATCATCAATGACCATTTACCAAGATAAATACGTTAAAGACACATTTATGATCTCAGGAGCCTACTAATTGGGCATTATTAAATTATTTTAAAATAAGGAGGCTCAGCCTGGCCGGTGTAGCTCAGCGGTTGAGCATCAACCAGGATCCAGGAGATCACGGTTCGATTCCCGGTCAGGGTACATGCCCAGGTTGCGGGCTCCATCCCCGGCAGGGGGTGTGCAGGAGGCAGCCGATTAATGACGACTTTCTCATCATTGATGTTTCGATTCTCCCTCTCCCTCTCCCTTCCTCTCTCTGAAATCAATAAAGATATATTAAAAATTTAAAAAATAAAGAAATAAACATAATTGAGTTTAAAAAATAAAATAAAATAATCAATCAATCAATCAATCAATCAAGGAAGCTGAGGCTCCATGTTCAAGCCCCAGGCCATAAGGCACATGGCACACAGCACACAGCGGGCAAGGCAGAGACTCAGGGCAGTTCCACCCTGCCCGGCCGCAGTAACAACCAGACAGAGCAGGTTGCCCTGGGTCACAGGAAGAGCCCAGGTTCCCTGGGCCTGCCTTATCGTTAATGCGTTAGTTGTTCTGCCAGTACTGACACAGTGTGCTTGAAGAATACTTTACTTTGAACCAAAAAGTCCAAAAACCTTCTCGTGGAAAGATCAAACCAGGAAGGGCTGTGCAGCAGATGCTACATTGACAATGAGCTAACAGAACGCACAGTTTAACAGCAGCTGGAGACCTGGTCACTGAATGACTCTGGCAGGTGTTAAACCTCCGTCATTCTACTGCCCTGTGAGATGGCAGCTGGCGAGTTCATCTAGAGGCGCTGATCGCCGTCATAATTACACTGCACAAACGGCCGGCAGTTCTGGCGCACTGACATGCACAAAGACCAGCAGAGGTCAGGAGCCCTGGTGAGCTTACCTCCAGCCAGGCCAGCATGGAGCACATGATAAAGTCCCATTCACTCTCAGCCAGAGGAGAGGAGCAGCACTTCAGAAACAGGGAGAGGAACCGCACAATCTCTATGTTGACTCCCAAGATCTCTGGGCTCACCTCTGACAGATCGCTGTGACAAAGAAAAAAACAAAGCAGAGCGGAAAAGCATTAAAGAATGACACAGACATTCTATCAGACAACACCCCACTTTAGCCCCTACTTATAAATGAGCGATGTCAATGTCTACCACCCTATCACTCTACAGAGCTGAGACTATAAGATACACATTCTGCATCCAGACTGTACATAGGAAGGAAAACACTGCATAGAGCATCACCTACCAACTGAAAAGAAAAATGTCTTCGTGGTCTTTCTTCCAGCACATCAGAATTCTTAGTATCCCATGTAATAGTTCTCCATCGTCAATGCTTCTCGTTCGCAGACAAGAATTTAAAATGGCAAGATGTCCAAAACCTCCTGAGGAAAATACAAAGTGAGAATTTAAAAATTGTAAGTTGTGTTATTGATACTATAAGAAAGTCTCCTTTGAGGTAGATGAAAACTTTGAGACGTGCCATGGGTAGAGGGGGTGCAAGGGGCACTGACCCCCGTGCAGCAGAAAATCTGCATATGACGTTTGACTCCCCAAAACTTCCAACCCCCCTCTATATCGCAGGGAAATGGTTCTAGGACCCCATTCCCCATGGACACCAAAATCTGTAGATTCTCAGGTCCTCTATATAACGTTGCCTGGAGCACATACCCTCGATCTCTACATTGCAGGTTCCCAACCACAGATCGGAAATACCCACGGCAGGTAGAGGAATCTGTACATTTATTGAAAAAAACCTGTGTAAGAGTGGACCCTGCTGCTCTAAACCGTGCTATTCCAGGGCCAACTGTGTGATGCATTTACCCTTCCTTTAAAAACAGAAAAAGTTTTTTTTTTAATTTTCCTGGCAAAACAAGAGAGACTCAAGGTACAGGGTGAGCAAAAGTAGGTTTACCATTGTTCATATGGAAAACAATACAATAATTATTAAATAATACAATAACTGTTTCGCCTACTCACAACTGTACACCTACTTTTGCCTAGCCCTGTATAACCAGAAATAACTGATTTTCCAACAACTGAAAGTATTTGTTAGCTGATCTTGTCTCATCAGTTTGCCTAAAAGAACAAAGCTGGTTGTCAAATACTGGAAACGTCTGCCCTCCCGTGTCCCTCCTGTCAGGCCTCCACAGGCCCGTGCACCCCCAGGTCAGGGACAGCGCTGCCCTTGTCCTCGGGTGCAGCCTGTGCTGCAGGAATCACCTGATCCACCGGGCACTCTTCTTCTCCACAGGGTCGGGTCAACAGCATCCCTTCCAGAACCACAAATCCCAACCCAATCCCACAGTGGACTCTAAGTGAGCACAGCAGGAAAGCTTGACGCCACAAAAACTTATGGTTGACACCAGCCACTCATGGGTGCCTTACGGCAGTTCCTTTAGTGTTTGTTGATCAGCATGTCTTCTTCCATTACTTCAAATGCTCACTCCGTAAAATCTACAATGCAGTTTCTGCTCTATTAAATGACTGGCTTGGAGAGACCTGAGCCTGTCAGTAGGAACACAGGAGGTTCCCAACCCCAAAATAGGCACCTGCACTCACCCCACACCTGGCCTCACCTCGTCTCAGGAAAGCTACCACCTTCCACCTCTCGCCCTCCCTCGCCTGCTTACTGGGAACTCCACTGAGTACTCTGTCTCGGTTTCCTGTCCCTCCTCTCCCTATGTGTGTCCCTCTAAGCTTGAATAATCCCCAGCTCCCACCTTCTTTCTACCACCCTTTCTCCAAACACCTACAAAAGACTGTCCACCCCACTTTCTCAGCACAGTCACTCCAATGACAATGCCAACAGACATGTCAATCCCTGATTTTATCTCACCTCTGTGGCGTGTACCACAGGTGTTGGATGTTACCCAAAAGCCCTCCTCTGCTCCTCTCCATCTCCAGTTCCTGTTCTTCAGCCTCCCTCTACCCACACACCCTTCAAGTTCTGCGCTCGTGGCTCCCCTGACCCTGTGCCTGAATAAGCTCACCCCATGACAGATTTCACCACCTCCACATGACTCGAGAGCAGTATCTACACCCAGTCAACAGCCTGCTGAGCACTGAAAACCTCCGTCTGAATACTCATTCCACAGGCACCTGCGTCCCACTTGTTTAAAGCTTGGCATCAGCTCCCTGTAAGCTCCTCCCCACCCTCCTAACTCTCAGGTGTCCTATGGGGTTTTCTATAAGGGCTAAAGGTGCTTCCATCTCCCCTATATGGAATATAATCCCAGAGCCCTTCAATTCTATGTCCTAAACCTCTCCCATTTCCATACCCTCTCTCACCCATGCCTTGCTGTAAGCTCTCTCTCACTGAGACTGTTCTAGTAGCTCCCTACCTAGTCTCCTTCCCCACCCTCATATCTCACACCCACCCTCACACAGCTGTGAGAACATACTCTCCACGGTAAATGTGCTACTACTCTCCCCCCATATGGGCCATCAGCTCCTGCAGCTTCAAGTGCAAACTCAGTCTGCACACTAGGGCCAGGGTCTGCTTCCTCCTGCTTGGGACCTGCCTTCCTTCTCCCTAAGGGCAGCTAAACCCCACCATGCACACTCTGTCAGTGTCTATGTACCTGGAAAGCCCTTCCTAAACTATGGCCTCACGGAAAACAATCCTTCAACACTCACTTGAAATATGTCTTTGTGAAATCGCCACTGACACTCAAAACAGAGCAGAAAACTCCTTTTCTGCAACTTCCACACATAGGCTACATCAGTTCTCACATGATACAAAAGGAACGGACATATAGCTAGTGTTCAGCAGTACTTATACAATTAACTAACAAACAGATAAACAGATGGCAGAGTGTCCACAAAGTTTAAATACAAAAAAAGGTATTCCCTCTTTTGCCTGTATGTGTTCAATCACTGGCTGACTAGGGAGAGATGAGACGCAGCTTAGAGAGCTAGAGATGAAAAATAAATGACTATAGGGTTTTGTGGTTGTAAATCTTCCCTGAAAACCATAGCGTCTCTGTCCTACACAGTGGTAACAGACACTCTGCAGACACTAATCCTGCTGTCAACTTGTTATGCAGCAAAAGTATAAACTACGGACAAATCAGCTATAATTTATCTCTCCTGGATTTGGGTTCAGATACTGAGAGGCACTAATTTCATCTCAAGCAATAATTAAATTAATAGAATATTTATTATCAAGAAACTAACCATTTGTACTGCAAAGATCTTCCTTGGTCCAGGTCAAAAGGGGAGGTATACACTGGGCAATGAATTCTTTTCTGTCTTCCTCGGACAGAAACGGACAGAGACTTTGAATGGTGTGCATATTACCTTCTGTTAGTGGGAAAAACCTGTTTAAAGAAAAGAAAAAGTGTGAATTATATTTATCCTAAATATGCAGGTATTTCAGAGAACTCCATACTCAGACTATTCAAAAGCACCAGTAATTCCACTACCTAAAATAATTGTATAAAAATAAAGGAAACTCTGAGGAGAGATTGGCAATTTCTGATTCTGGATGATGAAACTCTAAGTAATTACATTTTGCTGCTTCTCTCTCTTTAACACACCTCTAGTTTTTTAAACAAGCATATTCAACGTCCAGCCACATACAATTATTCTGAATTATTCACACATAGTTAAGCTCTCTGTAAGAGTCCAGTCCACTTACACAGTACTGCTTGGGTGCCCTTTCTATGAACTGATATTCATGTGTGTGTGTGTATAGCTGGGTTCATTTACATAATGAGGTCACCCTGAACACAGTTTTCTTACTTGCCACTTTTATACTTGAATACAAAGTATGTAAGTTGTTATGTCACTTATATACTTTGTAGATTTTCTATGTCAGAACACAAAGGTACAAATTATTCTATTTTAAAGCTACATAACTAAGTTAAAAATAAAAACATTTCATACTATAGATATATCATAATCTAACTATTTCTCCGTTAGTGGACATTTAGGTTTTACTCCCCAAATTTTTCTTATAAATAATGCTGCAATAAATGTCCTGAGCACATGTGCAAACGTCTCTCAGGCTCGATTCCTGGAAATGGAACTGGAACATCAAAGGATCTGAATGTATTGCATTCTGGTAATTTCAAATTGCTTTCCAAAAACAACATAATCTATTTACACTTTCACCAGAAATGTACATGTGACTGTTTTACTGTACAGTTAATGAATCTTTTAAATTCCTGGCACTATGGTAGATAAAATATGTTTCTTTTAATATGCACTGCCATCATTATAATAAGGCAAATTCTTTCACCTGGGAATTACCTTGGACTATTTCATCTGTGAATTACCTGTCCTTGACACATTTTTCAATGTGGATTGTTTTACTGATTCATAGAAGCTAGTTATATATTATGGACATTAATTCTTTGTTAATTTGCAAATGTTGTCTCTCATTTTGTCACCTGGCCTTTAACTTTTGTTTACTGTATTTCTGTCATACACAAGTTTTTCTTTTTAAAAAAATCTATTTTAATTGATTTCAGAGAAGAAGAGAGAGGGCGAGAAAGAAACATCAATCATGAGAGTCATTGATAGGCTGCCTCCTGCATGTCCCCAACTGGGGATCAAGCCTGCAACCTGGGTATGTGCCCGGACTGGGAGTTGAACAGCAATCTCCTGGACCATAGGTCAATGCTCAAACACTGAGCCACACTGGCCGGGCAAGTTTCCTTTTTCTCAAAATATTTATGCTAAAATATACACAACAAAATTATCATATTAACTATTCTTAAATATACAGTTTGATAGCATTACATATATTCACACTGTTGTGCAACCACACTCCAGAATTCATTTCACGTAACTGAAACTCTACTCATTCAACAAGAGCTGCCCCCCGCTCCCCCAGGCCCTGACAACCATCCTTCCACTTTCTGTATCTGTGAATTTGATTGAGCTAGGTCCCTCAAGTAAGTGGAATCATACATATAGTATTTGTCTCTTTGGGGTTTATTTCACTCAGCATAATGTCCTCAAGGTTCACCTATGTTGTAGCATGTGTCAGAATTCCCTTCATTTTAAGGCCAAGTAATATTCCATTGTATGTTTGCACAGTATTTTTGTCTGTCATGCTGATGCACACTTAGGTTGCTAGAGTTTTCATTTGCACAAAATCAAATATTTATCATTTCTTTAATGGACTCTGGGTTTTGTGCTTTGCTAAAGAAGCTCTTGCCCGTGCACAACAACTCAGTCTTACTTCCTCTGATACTTCACAGATCTGTTCCTTACATTTAGCTTTCACCTGGACTTCACTTTTATGTATAATATAAGGAAGAGGCCTTGCTATCTTTTTAAAACACATACCCTATTTTTCTAACATCATTTTTTATTGATTCTCCTCATTGATCTGAAAGACCACTGGAATCAAAAACTAAATTCTCATATATGTGTGGATGGGTTTCTGGACTCTATTTTGACCCACTGATTTATCTATTGACCAATTTCAAATAACTTAATGACTGTACTCAGCTGAGCAAGTTCTTTTCACTTTTCTCTTCCAGAGATTTCCTAGCTATTCTTAAGCATCTTTCCTTCAAATGCATACCATGTTTAGAACAGTTTGTCATCTTTTTAAAAAAAAGTTGAAATTTCGATTGTGATTGCACTGAAATTATAGGCTATTATGACCATTTTTACAATTTAATCTTCCTACCTCCTTTGTAATCTTTACTAAAGTTTTACAATTACAATTTTTGTTAGATTTATTTGTAGGTATTTATAGTCTTGTCATTCGAAATGAAATATTTTTTCCTGTGACATTTTTTTTAATTGAATTTATTGGTGTGACACTGGTTACTAAAATTATAGAGGTTTCAAGTGTATAATTCTGTAATACAACATCTGTATGTTGTATTGTGTGTTCACGGCCCTAAGTCAAGTCTCCTTCAGTCCTGTGACATTTTTAAAGTGATTATTACTGATGAGTAAGAAGGTTACTGATTTTTGCATGTTAGGTACCTATTCATCCCAGGGTCGTTAGTTCTAATAGTTCTTTAGTTAATTCCCTACTACCTTTTATAATCAGAACATTTAAATTAGGCTGAATAAAATGGCCAATATCAAAAGACCATATACTGCATAACTTCACTCAAATCACAGTCCTAAGTGATGTAATTAGAGCGGGTGGGCAGATGACTGGTTACCACAGGTGAGGAGATGGTATATAGGGAGGTGGCTGTGGCCATAAAAGGTAACAGAGGGGTCCTTATGATGTTGGTGGTCACACGTGATTTACACAGAACACACACAAACAACTCCACGTAAACCTGATTGACAGATGGTATCGAGACCATTTTCTTGGTTGTGAAACTACTAAACTTATGCAATATGGTGCTAATGGGGGAAACTGAAGGTAGGGCACATGGAACCTCTGTATAATTTACAAATGCATGTGAATCTTTAATTATCTCAAAATAATAAATCTATAATTACCTCAAAATACTAAGTTTTTAAAATTTTTAAGTAAGGTTTAAAGCACTGAAACTCAGTTTACTACTCCACCGTGCCAGAACATACGTGTACCCTTCTTGAGTACCTACCTCTTGGTAAATCCATAAATTCAGCTACGTGTTTACCTGGAATGCTCAGCCTCTCCAGCACGATCCATCTAGTGGATCTCTTCTACCTCCGACCACAGTTTATTTCTTTGTCTTAGGAGCACATTCACTGCATTTCTAGAGTATGCTTCAACAGGATGAGCTCTATCAAGGGAGAGTAAGGGACTTTCCACATAGCAAGTAATGCTGTGGAAAGGCGAGACAGAGAAAGAAACACACGCCTGCCAGAGGTTGGGGGAGAAGACCAAGTGTATGAAATGCTGCTTGTTTAAATTAAAACAGGTATGAAATTCCACAGCAAAATGTTACAAAATTAAAAATGCTTATTACAAAAAGGTATGTTCCAAACCTAAAACAACTGAAACTGTCTTTAATCTCACTTCCTTTAACCTAATTTCTTCATCTCTGAGACCTTGTTCTCTGGATTCCTTAGAGACTATCAGTTAGTTGGAGGTCGCCAAGGTGACCCAATACAACAAATTACCAAGTAAAAATGCAAAGGCCCATACCCCTCTTTTCTTCTACAATGCTGTTTCACTTCATCAGACGAAACGCGTCGGGAAAGGACCAACTTAGCAATCACGAGAGACCACAGAGTGCCGTGCTCCTTGGATCTGAAAGAGGAAACATCCATTTTGAAGGTGTGCTTAAGATTTTTAAACACTATTCACCTGGATGCCTGTTACAGAATTAAATAAATCACCTGGTGAGGGCATCAACTCACACAGGACTTATATACCCAAACAGCTGCCACAACTTCAAGGACTGAGAGCTTAAGCTTTGCACCAAGCTTCACAGCACAAGGCCATCCACAGCCCCTCGTGTCCCGATGGGAGAGGCGACCTTCAACATCAGGCCTGAGTTTACAAGGCTGCACTGAGACAAGGACATGTCCCAGGGCACACCCGGGCTGGAGGAAGCTGAGGGACCCCGGCAGTAGAATCCGCGGAGGCGAGCTCTGAGTGGCTAGTGCATGCAGTGGGACTGCAGAGGAAGACCTGCCAGCTGGGGCCCAGACACAACAGGCAAGCAAGAAACTCTCAAAGAGAAAACAGTTCAGCACAGTGATGTCAACCACTACACATCTGACTGCCATAGCCTCTGTGACGACTTGTTTTCACACCTGCTCCTCTATGGGAGAGGATCTGTGGTTCTCACATCAAGATAAACCTGCAACAGCAGGCAGGACACAGGCTGAATTTCACAGCAGCAGGACAGCGGGTCACAGAGGGCAGACAGGCTGAAACCACACCCACAGGTTCTGTTCCTTCCTCACCTGGCCCTTGAACATATTTATAGATTTAATAACACAGGCTAAGTCCAAATATCTCCCCAGAAAAATAAATCAAGTACTTAGTATCCACAAGTACTTGTCATTAAGAATTCAGATTAACTTACATCAACCTCTGATTGAAAAATTAGCATGAAGAAGGCTTCCATTTTACAGAGACAAAGCCATAAAGTAGTAAAATGGTCATTTAAAACATGGAAATTGAGAGCAACATTTACCTGTTAAATAGCAGGTGCAAAAGGCCGGAAGTATTACCAAGTCCACACAAGTTATCATACGTAATATTCATTTTTTCAAGCATTTCACAGAATCCGGTTAGGAAGGCAGGGGGGTTATCCAGCTCCTCACACCACTGCAGTGAATACAGCAGCTCTGAGGCTGGGAGAATGGACAGCAGGTCAACACGGGTGCTGTGATCAGACCCTCCAATCTTTTACTTCCTGGCCTGCTTCCTAACACTGCTACATCCACTGGTCTCTGAAGATCTGGAAACTGACCTCAAATCTGCTTTGAGATTTTCAAGATAATGAACCTGGAGAATCTGTGTTTGATACAAAGCCCCACCCCTCTTTCAAATCTCACTTGGTCCCTTTTCTGATGAGTTAGAAGTGTGACAGGGACCTTAATTACCAGAGACACAGGACACACACGATGCACAACTAAGGGATGATGGCCTGAAATGAGAAGTTCCAGCCAGTGTGATAAGAATGGGAGACAGCAGGACACAGTGCACAGGGCATGAGCCTCAGTGACAGACATCTGTCCTCAAATGAGCTGTCCACAAAGTTATCAACTAGGACACCTCAATCTGCCTCACAAGACTGCTATGAGAATTAAACAACCAAGTATCTTTCACAAAACCTGGCATGTCATAGACTTTTAATATACATTTACTCACAACTTTCAAGTGTCTGGTTTAGATTTTGAAGTCAGAAGATGAGATGGAGTTTAAAATCTAATTGTGCCCAGCCGGGCATGGCTCAGGAGTTGAGCACCAACCTAGGATCCAGGAGATCGAGGTTCGATTCCCGGTCAGGGCACATACTCAGGTTACGGGCTCCATCCCCAGTTGGGGGTGTGTAGGAGGTGGCCGATCAATGACGACTCTCCCATCATTGATGTTTTTCTCTCTCTCTCCCCTCCTCTCTCTGAAATCAATAAAGATATATATTAAAAAAAAAATAATAACCTAATAGTCTCCTTGACAAGCTAAGTAATTCTAAGCAAGTCAAGACAAGAAAAACAGTATCTAACTGATGGAATTGATGAGAACATTAAATACCTAATGCTTTCAGTTTGGAATTAGTAATATACAATTAGCAAACATAAAGGATCACAAAAATGAAACTAATTTCCAGTTTTGCTTTTGGATAGATTCACTCTGTGCGCAGTGTACCTGTGAGCTGATCTCCCCGCCCTTAACAGCCTGTGGAGCTGACCAATCAACAGGGCTCCACTAGATCCACAGGAAGGCTGATCCGAACAGTCTCTGGGTCCCCTGGCAACTGTCACAGTGGAGGGCTCGCCAGGGAGACTGACACAGGAACTGTGCAAACCCTCTTTCAACACCAACCTGCACAGGTCACGCAGCCCCACCATCTGAACCTCCACTTGCCAGGAAAAAACTAGAGCCCAATGAAGGCTGAGGAGCCCTAGTAGTCCAAACACAAAGTAAAAATTCACACTCCTGGACGAAACCCCAGACTCTCTTAGCTGTGTTCTCAGGGTCCTGTGATGCCGGATCCGCTTATACTGATGCCCTATGGCTGAGTAAGTGATCCTACACCCAATTCTGCTCCATGCCTAATAAGATTATGGCCCAGGTTTCAGCATGTTTCCATCGGACATGCAATTTAACATCTACCACTTAACTAACCTCAAAGATCTCATCACTAAAATACTTAATAGGAGCTGAAGATTCTCGATTCTTTAAGGATTTAAATTGCAGTATAATCAGAAGTAGTTCAAAATTCATATTTATATTACATCTGAATGCTCACACAAACTTACTTATTTTATCAAGCTCATTATTTTCGAGGACTATTTCCTTTTTCAGTGCAATTAGCAGCATTTTGCTCAGCAGTGCTGAAGTACACAAATGGCTGGGAAGTCTCTCTGTGTCTTGTTCTTTACAATCTGCTCTGAAACGCTCACAATTCAAACTCAGTCTTCCTTCCAAAAGAGGCCTATGCCACCACTGCAAAAAGACAAGTCACATGCAAAGTCGTCAAATACTCCACTTACCACCAACTGAGCAACTAAGACGGGGAACAAAAATACAGTTACTACAACACCTCCAATTTGCTATTAAAATAACTTCAAAAACAAAGTTACTTGGTTTATTAGCACAACCACAGAAACCTGAAGTCTGGTTCCTGCTACAGAAGTTCTCATATGCGTGTTTCTTGCAGACTCCTAAGGGCATCACTGGGTCCTGCTCACCTCACACCACGGCTACTGCCAGGGCGTCAACGAGGGTCTTGCCCACAGCCAGCATACGACAGAAAAGCATTCAGAGGCACAGAGCAAAGTAAGATACTCACTCCACTTCCTTATTTTTCTTCACCAGAAAGAAATAAAAACATTTAAGCCTGAATGAAATCCAAATTCCAGAATAAGATGCGCTCTAACTTCAGACATACCTGCACAGGAAGAGACTGCCTCATCTTCTCCCACTCAATGCTGTCTGGCATCACGCGTCCAATATAAACTCCCAGGAGGGAGGTATCTTCACTCTCTAAAAGCTTATTCAGCAAATCGTCAACAGCAGACAAGAGTCCTCGGAGACTGAAAATAATGCAAACAACGTGACTGCTGTAGTGATGCTGTGGCTGATTTGAATACGTGGCACCCATTAAATACCCCGTGGCAGAGAACAGCTACCTGAACAAAATGACAAGCTGCCTTATTTCACAAAAAGAGCAAGGTGACTGGGGACATATTTGACTGAACCCCAACAGTCTCTGGGTGCTTTGCTTAATTTTCACTTTTATATGTGAATTTAGGTAGATGTGAAATACACTGCAATTCAAACACCTTAAAACAGTGGCTGGCAGACCCCAAAAGGTAACCTGTACAGAGCAATCACAGTGAGCCGGCCAGGAGAGGTTATGGCCACACCCCACACTGGGTGACACAAGACAACACCAGTGCCCATCACCGACATCAACCAGGAGCTTGGAGGCTCTGCTGGGACAGTCATTCTTGAATTCAGTGCCTTTAAACGAATGACCGTTAAACAGGAAAAGTCCTCTTAGGAGTCCTATCAATTTCTTACCCGACAAATCATTTTTCATAGGCACCCACACTAATTATGGAATTTGATTTAGGACAGTGATCAAGTATGAAGAGGTGCTGTGCAGCTGAGCACAAAAATGGTTACCTCTTGATGTCCAAAGATGGAGACTGAACCTGGTTCTTCAGCCACAGAGCGGACGAGCACAGGAAGGCACTCTGCTGACATGGACGGCCAGTGTGGTGGACCAGCAAATTCACACCAGACAGCCAGGTATTTTTCAGTTTACAGATAAGAAAGTCTAAAATCAAGATGTCCACAGTAATTTGTAATCCCACGGAAATGACTATAATCATTACAAAATGTCTAAAAGAACTCACTGCAGATCTCAGATTTCTAAGGTACCGTTTTAAAAAGAAAATAAAAATTGCTATTCAATGTCAAACAAAATGATTGTGTCATAAATATGCAATCATACAGGCTAGCTCATGCCACATGAGGTAAATGTGGTAAGAGGTTTACAGTTGGCTCTTTTCTGCCCTGAGCCTCTTTACAGGAAAGCTGTCCTTTGGGAAAAGCAGTGTAATCTCCAGAGAGAGTGGCCAGCAGGCGAAAGGGCTGGAGGAGGGCTCCCTACTGATACTGTCTTTTCATATTCCTTCCACAAGTAAGTCTAAACTAACACACGAGGCAGAATGTAATTCTTAAAAACGCAATCTCAATTTAATTTTCACATACACCAGGACTGAATGTTTCTATTAAGAGACCGTAGCTATGAAGAGAAGAAAAGATATAAGATATTAATAAATGTGGAAACTGAGGCATGAAGAAAGTAAGCAGACTGCCAGAGCTCCCAAGTAAAGGGGCTAAGACTCTAACCATGGCCCCTTGCAAAACTACTTCCTTGATATCAACTAAGTACTTTAGACATAGTCTAAATACATCTTTAACATGGCTTTTAAAGCTGAAAGTGTTTAAGATTTGTAGTCCTTTACTCAAAATGGTTTTGACTTTCACACACATGATGATTCGGTAATAAAGCCTGGGCACTCACACTATGAGGGTCAGAGCAGGAGATCCCAGGAAAACCTCTGAGCAGTAGGCTGTTACCTGGCAGATGTGTGTCTTCTCTGCTCTGAGCACATAACTGAAAGAGAGTTAACAGTAAGTCCTCCGAGGACGGCATTAGCAAGGACCCTGTTGCGGAGCTGAAATAGTCATAGACCACATCGCAGGTGGAAGACAATGAAGAGTCAATGTTTTCAGCATCTGACAATTCCTTTACTTTGGATAAAGTTTCATGAAGTTTAACAATAATTCTTTCAACATATACTTCTCCAATCAAGTAATCTAGAGGGGAAAAAATCACAAACAATACAAAATATTAGCAGTATAATTTTGAATACCGTACTTTGGGTTAACTACCCCTTGAGTCTATCTTTAAAAAAAAAAAAAGGTGCGGCCCAGCCAGGCATGGCTCAACTGTTGAGTATTGACCTAGGATCCAGGAGATTGTGGTTCGATGCCTGGTCAGGGCATATGCCCGGGTTGCAGGCTTGATCCCCAGTTGGGGGCGTGCAGGAGGCAGCCGATCAATGACTCTCTCATCATTGATGTTTCTATCTCTCTCCCCCTCTCCCTCTCTCTGAAATCAATAAAGATATATTTAAAGAAAAAAAAAGGTGCCTGTGGATTAAACAAAAGAAAGTCACACAAGCAGGTCAAACTGTTCTGACAGAAAAGCCCCCATGTGAAAAAGCAGCTCTACATTAAACTTAATAAGCAGTGTTCCACAAAATTAGGGCGAAGAGCTTTGCTCAATTCAAAGCCCTTTAGTATAAAAAACTGAAAATATTTAATGTCATCCAAATCATGCTACCATGATTAATAAACATTTAGGACACTTACAAGATTAAGGTATTTTAACGATTTATGTCTTATTCTCAACCAATAACATGAACTCAGCTGCATGAGATCCCCCCAAACCAACAGGGTTATTCCCTCCTGGAAAACAGAAGCTGGATCTCCGCCTACCATTCGTAACATGCTGGGATAACACCATGCTTAAAAGAGCCCATCTTTCTGAGAAGTAAGGTTCAGAAGTCACTGTAGATTCCAAGTCCTCGCTGCAAAGATGATCTGCCAAGGCGACCAATTTCTCTCCAAGGATATCTCCTTTCAGCCAAGAAACTACTAAAGCGTGTTTATCTGAACTAGAACATGCCTAAAATCATACAATTAATGCAACAGTTAGAAGCAAGATAAAAAGGTCTACTTGCCTGAAGGATTACTTGCACCACATCACATGCCTCCCTTCACCCCGGGCCCAGCACCATGTCCCTCTCTCCTCCTCGGGTCTAAGGCTGGGGTCTCCGTCCCCACTAAGCCTTGCTCACTGCACTCCACTTTCCTCATCCATCTCCCCAACCACAACTACCCTTCTCTCCACACGTCACAATCCTGTCTGCCTTAGGAACTGCCCCATCCTCTCCTGCCCGCTCATAGTCATCACTTTCTCTGATTCTCTAAAGCACTTACTCGACCGTATTATTATTTATGTTTCGTCTGTGTGTGCCTTGTTTCCAATGAGACTGTCAGTTTCTTGAGAGCAGAGACTGTCTTAAACTTCTTTGAGACCTAGCAACACTGTGGACATGCTCGGTAACAAATGGCTGAACTCTGAGGACAGATTTTTTTAATGCCCTATAGACACTCAATTTTTGTTCATTAATTTTTGCTAAAGTTAAAGAAAAGTTCATATATAATAGTGGTAAATAACTTCAATATGAATAATGGGATTTATTATTATTTCCACAAATTCTTTGAAATAGTTACTAGGGCCAGATATCTGACAGCAACTGGTTTATTTTCATGGGGTGGGGAAGCAAGAAAAAAAAGTGTAAATCCACCCCCAAGAGCATGCTGATCCATGTTCCCAGAGCTTCTTTTGCTTTAAGGGCTGAGAAGAAAGGAATTTGCAACTTGGTTCATTTCAAAGCAATCTAGGAAAAAAAAAAAAATCCAAGTGTGGATTGGGTGATGCCTGAAAACTGCTTATCCTTTTACTTAAAAAATTAGAGGTAAATGGGGCACATCTGTAATACTCTCAACAACAAAGATTAAAAAGAATTGTAGGTGACCAGAGCTTTTACTTCAGCCCAAGCTTTACCACTATTCTGCCTTTACGACCTCAGACAAATCTTTTTTTTTTTTTAACTGTCACCGACGATGTGTTTTTATTGATTTTTGGGGAGGAGGAGAGGGAGAAACATGAATGTGAGAGAAACATCGATCAGTTGCCTCCTGTACACAGACCGACCAGGGATCGAACCCGAAACCTAGGTATGTGTCCTGATGAGGAGTTGGGAGTTGAACCCACAACCTTTTGGTGTATAGGATGATGCTTCAATCAACTGAGCCACCCAGCCAGGGCTCTTTTTTTTAATTGATTGATTTTAGAGCAAGAGGAAGCAGCGGTGGTGACGGAGGACAAACATCGAATTGTTGCTCCACTTATTTAAACATTCACTGGTTGATTCTTCTATGTGCCCTGACTGGGGATCAAACCTGCAACCTTGGTATATCAGGGTGATGCTCTAATCAACTGAGCTACCCAGCCACAGCTGTACCTTAATTTTAAAAGACACAAAAACACTTGTAAATTAAAGAGTTATCTGTGTAAAACTTAAAAATAATCCAAAAACGCTAAAAAAAATTTGGGTCACTAGTCGTAACATTTCTATGGTTGGAAACTTGTTACTTCTATTATCTACACCTCACTAGAAAAGACTACTTAAGCCTTTTTTTAACTTCCCAGGCTGTCTGTGCTCCGTGACTTACTCTCATCATTCTCACTACTTATTCAGTCTGGCGGCTCTGAGGCTGGAACCTGGGTCAATCCATTTACATGGAAGGTAACTAGGGTTAGAGCAGGCACCTGGAGACTTTGTCTGAAAAATAAAATCTGCAAGGGAAGAAACCCTGGGGCGTCGAGAGCCTGTTCACTCCTCCTGACCTTCCAAACAGGACACTACTATAGGAAGGCAAGCACCGAATGTCCTCCCCAGTTATGGGGAGTTACGGGAACCAGGACGTCCCCGAGCACAGACCCCTGCCCACATTCCAAAGTGTGGCTGTGACTGGAATGTTAACTTTCCTATACCCATAAACACAGAAAGAAAAAATGCAATCCCCAAGATACCTTTTCAATAACCTGAAGAAGCGAATTCCATTTCAGATCCACCTGAAAGAAGAAAAGTGAGAAATAATCTTTGGAAGGAACAGTAAACATTTAAAAGTCAATGAAGTAGTCATGTAACCACTGCAAAAATAAAACTTTTTCAGCTCATTCAACTTTAAAGGATGGACTGACTGAAAGCACTGACCCTTTTATTTCCAAGCTCTTGTCCTGCTCACACATTTAATGAACACCCACCCGAAGTCTCTCACATTTCCCAAACCACGGTCGGCACACTGCTTGTCTTCAGACACAATCCAATCACCACCCAAAGGACTCACTCTCATCGGTGCTGGTTTTTCAAACCATTAGTTTGAAAAGAAAGATGATTAATACCTCGGTCAGGTCATCTAAGACATCTTTTCTCTCCTTATCATCCTCGCAGCAGCGGAGGGCACTGTACAAAATGTCCACCAAGAAACCGGCATCCTTCCTTCGGTCTTCATTCAGCCAACCGATTACTTTCTGGTACAGAAACTGCACTGCGGGACTCTTCTGTATGAGTCTGGCTAGCTCAGGAGGCTTGGGTTTGGTGGCAGTCTGCTTTTCATCGCCCAGCAGCATCTCAAACACTTGGGTTGAAGAGAAGGAATTGAGCAGAGTAGAAAGGAACCAGAGATGCTGCTCTGACTTCTGTTTGTTGACATAATTAATGCTCAGCTCTGCCAGTCTGCAGACTAAGTCTTCCAGGGGTTTCCTCCGTAGTGGAGATAGGTCTGAGCAGGTAACGGAGGCAGGAGGCTCAGCCACTAATGCACGACACTCACTGTTCTCTCCTCCTGAGGAGACACACATCTCACTCTCTCTGCTACTTTCAGGCATCTCATCAGCAAATCTAACCCCACCCGTTTTTTTTTTATTTGACTTCAATGAGCTCTTTGGCTTCTGAAGGACCTGTAATAGGTTAGATACACCCGACACAGACTTAGCATCTGCTTCTGGCTTGTTGATTTTCTCGAAACAGATCTCTGACAGTTTTTCCCAGAAATTCAGCAGCACTTTCTCCAAGTTTTGAGTGGTTTTATCATCTTTCTCCATATCTGCTTTGGCTTCCCAAGAACTTAAGGTTTCTGCTAAATACTCAAATAATTGCCCATCTTGCAATTTTGGGTCTTTGAGAACTGTGTTAATCAGAGGAATCAACTGAAAGAGAAGGTGAAATAGAAAACTTTCATTTTCAGGAGAAATAAAATTTAAACAAAGTATGTGTAAAACATTAAAAATTTTCATATTTAATAAATGAAAAACATGGATTTTCCCCCAGAACTCTGAAAAGGATTAACTTGAAAATCATTTTCGTATCATGCTTAATGACTTCACTGGATTCCCCTGAATTACTTTGTTTTTATGATATAATTGACCAAGATCATTGGTTATTAACAAATAATAGTTTTGTCTGCATCTTCGGAAGTTTTGACTTTTTGCCTTTTTTTAAAGCCACAGAGGACGAAAGAGTTCAGAACCCTTTTATTAAATTACAAAGAGGAGGTAGCTATGAGACACCAGGAGGATCTGGGCTTCTATCTCGCCAACTGACTTCCTACCACAGGAGCATGTTCCAGAACCTGCTCTCATCACTGGCTCCAAAAGCCAAGCACAACTGTTCATGAAAGGATACGTATACTTGATTAGTTTAGAAGTAATAAGATAACTGTTGCATCATTTAAACTTAATACAAAAGATCCCAACAGCATCTTCTAAACTGTTTTGCGTTTCAACTCTAAAACAGGCAGGGTGTGTACATCCAAAGATCAGTCCTCAGGCAGGAAGGCACTATACTATCCTGCTGGCACTGTGAAACCTTTACGAGGAAGGCTAATCAGTAAGAATGGCAACAAGACATGGTGACCTTGGAGCATGGTTCTTACGCCAGTGTGACAGCGCACTGGTGATTCCCACACCGCACATACCTGGTCGCTGACGAGCATCTGCTGCATCTCTTCCTCACCTAAACTCTGCTGCATTATAAAACGTAAGCATTCAAAAAAAGCAGATGTCACTGCTGAGCACTCTGAGAAGCTGGTTTTGATTCTCTCGGTTGACAGCCTGAGAAATAAGAAGTAACCATGGCTGACTCTTTCATCAAAGAGAACACAAGCAACCCAGAAACACCAAAGTCAAGTCACAGGAAAAGCATCCGTTTTTAAAAGTAAAAATCTTACACTGAAAACTAAGACCAAACAACAGAAATACAGCATGATTACAATGTAAACTTGAAGAACTGGGAAGATTTAAATAAGACAATTATGTATACGTCATTCTACCCAGCTGTGAAAACAGCAGCAATCTCTTTTGCTTTAAAGATCAAGACTTTGAATTCCTTACCCGGCAACCAGAGAGGTGAGGAAGCTTCTGAAGAAGTCCAGCCTTGGGTCTGTGATGGACTGTGGGAGCTTGCTGATAAATGGCAGAAGATAGGGATATATGACAGTGGCCAGACCCCGACCACCCTCACGAACCACAGCTGACAGCTTGGGAAACACACTTTTTTTTGCATTTACATGAAGCCAACAGTCCTAACCAAAGAAAAGATTATAGTAATTAAGATTACAAATATACTTTTCCCAATTAACAGAGAAGACACATAGTTCTCAAAAAATAAAAATTAAGTGTTCCACCTAAAGAGGCTAACATTTCATTGCCATTAAAATCTAAACTCTGAAATTATAAGAAATGTATTACATGTATCCTCCAGGCTTCCAGGATAATATTCATCAGAAATAATTACATATTTTATTTATTATTTATTTATTTATTTACCCTCCCCCAAGGACACTTTTTGCATTGCTTTTCAGAGAGAGTGGAAAGGAGGGGTGGGGTGGGGGGGAGGGGGAGAGAGAGAGAGAGAAAGAAACATCAATGTGAGAGAGACACATTGACTGGTTGCCTCCCACATGTGCCCCCACCTGGGCAGAGGATTGAGCCTGCAACCAAGGTACGTGCCCTTGGCTGGAACTGAACCTGGAACCCTTTAATCCACAGACCAATGCTCTGACCACTGAGCCAAACAGGCCAGGGCCAGAAATAATTACTTAAGTTAAATAAAGTATTTCCATAAAAACTGCTTTCTAAAAGGGACAGCAAAATTAATCTTAAATATAAGATTCTGATTAGCTTACTTCAATAGGCCCCATAAAAATGAGTGATTCTGGCTAAAATGAAAGTAAATAAAACCTCTTTACCATTTTATAGTCAGTTTACAATTTACACCAAGTTTTGGATTAAGCATTTCATTTCCAAGAAAGAATTTTTCCAGTAAGTTTTAGATATTATAACCTAATAGGCTCTCTCCAAGACAAGTGTTCCCGGATACACTAAGCGTACCTCTCTTACATACCTCAATAGTGGTAAGTGTATAGAGTACAGCTTCCCAGAGAGCAGGGCACACAATGGGGTCACTGTCATCAATGCTAAGTAGGACAGATGAGCTCACTTTTGATGCTTCATCTTTCATCAAGTGTGGAATACGCTGGCACAAAGCAGAAACTAACTCGAAATAAGCTGAGCGGATCTAAAAGAAGAAATAGAAGCCACGTTAAGTTAAAGTCAAGCGACACCATGATAAGCTTTTATTAATGGGAAGGGCAGACAGGCCATTCATACTAATCCTGCCATTAACGAAACTAAAAAAGCTACAGAAATACTTTAAAGAATCGCTTTAAGAGTACTGAGTGACTGAGAAGCTGAAGGTGAAGGCAGAGAGAGTTCAACTTCGCATCTCTGTGGCTGAAGAAAACACACATCCTCCCTCGTGCAGGACCCTTCACCTGGGGCTGTGGATTATTCCCACAGACACACCAGCAGCACAGCCTTAAAGAGAGCCAGACCTCAATAACGTACCCTGAGCCACTACAGGAGAAACCAAAGATAACACAGAGATCTAAGACCTTAAATCTTAGAATTACCAGTTACAAACTCCTTATCAACAAGGCTTATTATAGTTAACAAGAGTTAAAAAAAACTTGAGAGAAAAGAATATGAGAAAAGGCACAGATCTGAAAAAGTACAATTGCTAACCTAAATATAAATAATAATAAAAGCTCCATTCAAAAAAATTATCCACCAAGTAGCATGAAAAGACAAGGCAAAAACACCAAGGAGAGCATAAGAGACACAGACAAAGAGAGTGAGAAAATTAATATATGTCATTAGAATCCCAAAGGGAGAGAGAAGAGGGAATGAGGCAAAAAAGCTATCTGGAGAGGTAAAACTGAGCATTATGTAAGAACCAATGAAATACACCAATCTACAGATTCAAAAAGTCCAACACATCCCAAGCAGGAAAATATATAAACAAGCAGGTTAGAGAAGAAACACAAAAATCTGAAAAGCTTATGAAGAGATGCTAAAAGTCACTTGGAATAACTGAAGTCAAACAGAGAGATAATTCCTATTAGACCAACATTAGGAAGATGCACAACTATAAGACTATAGACTGTAACACTGCACAGGACTCATCATGTGCTGACAGTCACATCTAGACTAACACAGCCGTTCAGGTGAGCAATCCAGCACCACTTCAGAAAACTTAGTACGTGTGCATTTACTCTTGGCTCAGCAACTGAGAGATTTTTGGAAAAAGAAACTCACAGATCTGAGGATACATGAATGAAGACGTTGGCTGATGCATTAACTGTGAGGGTGAGGACTGGAGGAGTCACAGGGTGTCTATCACTGGGGCAATGGGCAGGTAAATAGAATGGAGGCACACTTCTGAATACTACACAGCAGTTAGAAGCCATGGACACACATATAGGAACATGATGAATTTAAAGTATTTTTTTTAAAGTACTATGTAAAAAGCAATAAATGGGATATAATACAACATAATGCCACCTATGTGAATTAAAAGCACAAGTAAGAATTCGTGTGAGATGAGCTCCATTCAGGCGTGACCTCGAGTGATTTCCATTAATGAATCAACAATATACATTAAATAAGGTGTCTTTAAACAGACATAAAAAACAAGATTGTGTATGAACCAACAGACAAAAATGCTGTGACCAGAGACTCACTAGAACTTAATCCTATACTTCCCTCCCATAAGAGCATGCGTCAGCATTCGCTAGTTCAGTGGTTGTGAGCCTCTAGGGAACAGTTACCACGAATAACAAGAACTGACTACACAAGAAGATACACATTAAGAACATTCAGGATGGTCACCTGGTGGGGTTGGAGAATGGAGACTGAAACAGAAGGGAAAACAAACAGACATCAACGAGAAGAGCCTAGCCCACGCCCCGTGGTAAGGCACCAGGAGGGGAGGAGAGATCATTCAACTGACTCTGAAATTTAGATAATTAAATAAAAAAGTGAAAATGCAATAACATTCTGGTAAGAGATGCAATTCAGTCCCACCACAGAGATGTATTTGTGGAGTTTTAAACATAAACAATAAACATAAAGCATAAACATAAACTAGCAAGATCAGGGGGAAAAGAGAAACCAGAGAAAGGTCTTAAAATAAAAACTAAGATACCTGAGGTATACTGTGTTTTCCATACTTCCAAAATTTATTCTGTGACAGAAGAGACTTAAATTTCTCCTCCAGAGATTCAAGCTCATTATCAGGTAGGAGGCAAAGCAATTTCTTTAATGCCAATAAGGAACAGGTTACAACACGATAGAATTTAGCTTCTCTCTCTTCCTCTGGAACAGTTCTCATTATGAAAAGAAAACAAATACATATTAGGATTGAGTATAAGCCAAACCACACATCTGGCACTACTATTTAAATGCTGCATCATTAAATACCTACCAAAGTTGCTTTATATCTATATTCTATCCTTCCTGTGCCAACCCCTCCGCAAAATACAGTCACAGAATTTCCATCACATAGTTTTCACATAGCACCAGGTGAAAGTAATGAAAGCCACAGCTGAGGAAGGTACAGGTGCACTGCTCTCCGAAGCAGTTAACAAGATGAGCCTCAGTAACTGTGTCTGTGCATCTAAAATTACTTTCCCAGTGGACTCTTTACGCTGTGGTTAGAACATAACAAAGTAAAGGGAGTCAGGGCACATGCCTGGGTTGTGGGCTCGATTCCCAGTCGCGGGCGTGCAGGAGGCAGCAGATCAATGATGGCTCTCTCATCATTGATGTTTCAACTGTCTCTCTCCCTCTCCCTTCCTTTCTCTGAATCAATAAAGATACATTTAAAAAAAAAAAAGTAAAGGGAGCATTTTACTACTCTTTCAGTAGAACTGTTCATAGTTCAACTCTTTTCAACCACACCTTAGGATGGTCCCACTATGACTGTCAAAAGGTGAATGTGGGAAGAATCTAAAAGCATCTCTTTGTAAACAAACAAATATGTGGCTCCCAGATCACTCAACTTAAACAGCAGGATGACTTGCAAGGAGGAGCACTTACAACAGCACCTGCACACAGCACTGTAGCACATCTTTTTATCCTTACATTTAGCATCCCCTTTAAAATGTCACATGAAAATGATTACCTTATGACCCAGGAGTGGAACAAGCCCTTAAAGTGAGTTACACACGTACGACTTACTGTGGGTCACTGAGGGAGTTGGGTGTTTCCTTTATCAGATGATCCTGCAGCACCTGCAGAGGGGACAACACAAGCCTTGAGATTTTATTGAATTGCAATAGTGACCAGACAGAGCATAAACCTCATCTTACCGAAAAGTTTTACCCCTGCCCCACCAAAGCAGCTAAATTAAGTGGCAAAACTAAAAGGTTTGAACTTTACCAATTTTTCTTTCCCTACCATCCCCAAGATTGGCTGCTACTGGGATTGAGGAGGTTAGGGAACTTCTCCAAACACCTGCAGTTTCCATCAGGAATCGTCCCCTACACCCTCCTAGCCTCTGGCTTCTCCATCCCTCTTGCACACTGAGGTGAAGTGTATGGACTACCTGGTTAGTAAGTCTGAAGAGAAATATGCCCTGCTTTCCTCTCCCTTCTTTTTGAGCCCCTCCCTGCTCAAAGAGAGGAACACAAGGGCTAGATTCCATTTGAAATGCTGGATAAGTCTGCTTGCTTGTGGGGTACAGTGCAAGTGAGAACGCTGTTCCAGTATCAACTTTACCAGCAGTAACAGGAGGTGACATTTACTGATCTTTTCCACATGCAGATAGTGCTCTGAGCACATTTTATACATCACCTAGATTAATCCTCACTACTACTCAATGAAGCACAAGCTAATGACCATGTAACAGAGGAGGAAGCGGAGGTAAAGAAACTGGGAAGGTAATACACCTGACTGATGGGAGAGGGGCCCTGGAACTCCATGGTATCACCCAGAGCCCATGTTCTTACAGACACTATAACCAAGAACCCAGAATGTGTATCATATGCTGTCTCTAAGTCTGCTATTTTGATCTTCATTTGCCTAACTCCCCCCTAATAAGTTGGTTTTGTACTTGGAAAGTTCAAACCCAGTACCTGCAATGAACTGGGACATGGACAACTAAAGGGAAACTAGCAAGGAGGAAATAATCCACATATTCAGTGATCAGTTATCCATCCCTTATAAAGCCAGTAACAAAAACCAAACAAAGACGATGAACGACCAAATTAGTTGTCTCAAAATCCATTTTCTAAAACTTAATATCCAAACTCACGACACTTCACTTTCATAAGTTACATGATATTTAAATAAACTGATGATTCTGAGCCTGTAGCTAGTTAGAGAACCCCCTTTGAGAAGATGATTAAAGGTACAAGTCCTCTCCCTGAAAGACAAGCTTGCTGCACCTGAGGAATGAGGACGGGAAGAACCAAGAACCTAAATGGGGAAGGAGCATGCCCATGTAGGCATGTGGGAGAGGTGTGGGGAAGGGACCAGGTCATGAAGAGCCTGGTGTCCAGACTGTAAAGACAATGGGGAACCAGAGGAAAGCTGACTTAACTGAAAAGAAGAAGGGAGGAGTGAGGGACAGACAGGGGCTATGGAAACAAAGGAGTGCTACATGGGAATGAACACAGCACATTTTTAAATCCCTTAATTTCCTCCCCACTCACAGTCCATCTGCTTCTATTTCATGTAACAGTAAGAAGCTTGGTCCTCTGTCTTCACCTATCAGTATCTCAGGAAGAGCAGACAGGACGTGAGACTGAGGAAAACAGGGCTCCACGCAGATAAACAAAAAGCCACAGAAGTTAGGCCTGACACCAGCCTGGCAAAAGTGCTGGCCAAGAGTTGAAGAAACTTTCATATGCATTAATGGGATATAGATTTGTATGGCCATTTGAAGGGCAATTTATCAATATCTATAAAAATTTGAAACGTTCGTATCCTTTCACACAGCAAATGGTGACTAAAAGTGCTGGCAATTATTCCTCCCACGAAGTGTGAGGAGATCTATTCACAAATGTTCACTAAAGCAGTATCTGTTTACCAAAAAACTGTATATTTTAAAAACAAATGTATATTTTAAGAAGTTAACTAAACTGTGGTCTATCCATACAAAGGAATAAGAGAGAGCTAGCAGAAAGAGTGAAGTAGGTCTGTAGACATGTGTTAATATGGACATATGGGGAAATAAGTTTAGGTTGAATTTTCAGATGTATTCTTTTTTTAGGTTATATATTATAAAGCACATACCTGAATTTTCTAGGTAATATGATAAGTCAAAACTTATAAATTAAAGATGGAAAATTTAAATAATTTAGAAAGATAAAATCTGACATGCTAATTATACTTAAAATGCAACATGAACAGTTGTGTTAAACACTATTTTAAAAAGACAATCTTCTGGCCCGGCTGTGCGTGGTTCAGCAGTTGAGCATCAACCTAGGATCCAGGAGATCGCGGTTCGATTCCCGGTCAGAGCACATGCCCGAGTTGCAGGCTTGCAGCCGATCAATGATGAATCTCTTTATATTGATGTTTCAACTCTCTCTCTCCCTCTCCCTTCCTCTCTCTGAAATCAATAAAGATATATTTTTTTAAAAATAAAAAGAAGCCCGGCCGGGCGTGGCTCAGTGGTTGAGCGTCCAGCTAGGATCCAGGCGATCAGGGTTTGATTCCCGGTCAGGGCACATGCCCGGGTTGTGGGCTCGATCAATGACTCTCTCATCATTGATGTTTCTGTCTCTCTCTCTCTCCTTTCCTCTCTCTGAAATCAATAAAGATATATTAAAAATAAATAAATAAAAATTAAAAAAAATAAAAATAAAAAGACAATCTTCCGTTGGAAATACTTCACACACTGACTCCCTCATCATGCCAGGAAACAGGGCTGTCACTGCAATATGCTCTTATCCTTAAATACTTAAGAAAAAAACAGAACAGTGGCAAGAACTTACGCTCGTGATCTCGTCCTTACAGAATGCTATGGCTTCAGTCTGCTTGCTAGGAGGAAAAGCTGCTTCGAAGGCCTCTTTTGCTGCAGATGCAGCTGGTGCATACGTGTCACACTGAGCCATGAGCCAATAGCCCATTAAACTTTTTAAATATGGAGCCAAGTGTTTCTTAACTTTGAGGATAAGTTTTTCAAAAGCTTGCTGTGTGGCTTCTCGAACCCGGCGGTCATGGTCCTATTCAAAGTACAAGATGGTTTAAAATAGCTCTTGCCCATTAAAACAAATACAGGTAATTCTGGATATGCTATGATGACCCATTAATAAGAATTCAACTATGTACAGAGCTACGCTAAAGTCAGTTACTATGTGAAGTAATTGACTAATTTTTCCTTTCCCCTTCTCCCAATGAGAGAAGAACTACTGTACTAAAGACAGAGTCAAGTCTAGGCCTTAAACAATTAAGCAACTGGTTCTCATTCTTCTGTAGCAAAATACAAAGAAATTAAACTGCCTAATTTATTGTGACTAGAAAGTATCTGAGTAATTCTGACCTAATTTTTGAAAGCAGAGACTCCCTATAAACTTCATACAACCCAACATGGTCCAATCTGCGGAGCAATACTGACGTAACACTTCATAATCCTCACCAAAAATGTCCTATAAACCTGACAGTCTCCATAACTTCAATAAAAAAAATACAACAGCCCTGGCCCGATAGCTCAGTTGGGTAGAGCATTGTCCTGATACACTAAGGTTGCAGGCTCGATCCCCAGTCAGGGCACATATGAGAATCAACCAATAAATACATAAATAAATGGAACAACAAGTTGAAGTCTGTCCTCACCCCCCACTTCCTCTCTCTAAAAATCAATTTTTAAAGAAATACAACATAAATAAGCTAGTAAAGCCTTGATACTTACAAGAGAAATTTTGCAAAAAATTCTTGGCCAGTAAGGAAGAACTCCTTTCACAATTTCTGTGTCTCTCTCTGAACACATGGTTCCAAATTCTTGCATAGCCTAAAAGTAAATTATTATCATTATTAAGTATCAACAGGCATAATATTGGCTATAGATTACATTCATTCTGCTCTACAAGTTTTGCCTGTTTATGTAATGGGAGAACACGAGGTTTTGTTTGTGCCACATGGGACTAATCTGAAGAGTTCCTTTACAGGCTAGTATGGCAGAAACTTTTCAGTTGTTTTTAAAAAATAAAATACATCATATTTTATAATGGGAAAAAAACCAATACAGCCAGAAATCTAAAGTGGTTCCAAAAAGTGCAGAGCAACACACTAATTTATAACCTACAAGGTAAGTACAAACTAAGCTTAAGTCTACGTGTCAGAAAAAAGTACAACTGTAAAAGAAATTAGTATTGATAATTCATTTCTTTACATAAAATATGCCAACTACACTTTAATAAAAGAATTATCTTAATCATTTTAATGAAAATAAAACTTGCTTTTAATTTTGTCGTGACATCTTTCTTAGAAAGTTTCCGCAGCACCATTCGGAAATCAGAATCTACAAGATTGTCTATTTCTTCAGCTCCTTGAACAGCAGGAACATAGCCTAGGTCACTCTGAAATGTTCCAAAACCAATAAATCCAGGCACGGTTCCCTGCTCTTTGGCAAGAAGTTCTGCAGCTCGGCCACTGTTTGAAGGCTGGTAAGAAAGTAGAGAAAAAACGTCACATTCCAGAAAGAGCTCAAAACTTAACACAGGCTCCTGAGCAGGCCCATGGCAATTCTACGGGAGAGCACACCCTCGTGCAAGAACCTTTTCTTTTAGCCTAAGGTTTCACTGCAATGTTCCCCAAAGGTGACTGTTTCTGTCACCAAGAAGTTACCAATAATGATCCCAGGAGCTATTTCCTGGTTTCCTAAACATTGGAAAAATGTTTCTTAAACTGGGTACAATCCATTTGTGGCTTATGCTATCAAGTTAATGAGCCATGACAGCATTTTAAAGGCAAAGAATAAATATTTAAAATCAGAGAATGCATCATGTATGGTAAGCCTAAGTACTGTTTTACAAAATGTGTTACTTCCAAGCTTTGTATAAATAGTATGTATATATACATGTGTACTGTGTAATGATGTAAAGATAACTCATAAATGGATTACATCTTTCCATTCATCCATTCATTCAACAAATACTCATTAAGCAAACGCGGTGCAACAAGTCTAATGATAGCTGCTTCTAGACTAGAGTTCCTTGAGGGAGGACACACTCACTGCCACATACTCAAACCCCAGCCTAACCTCTTTGGGCTAAAATGGTCACAAATTATATTATCATGGACATAAAAATCAATGCGAAGGTCATAAGATACATGACTTTGTTTTGAGCCATGATCAGTGGTCTGACAGACTGATACACAACGTAGCAGTCTCCTAGTTCCAGAAGTTAAGGGATTAGTTGTGACAAAACATTTGAACTGTTGAAAGAAATTAACATATTGTATCTAACAGGAAAATGTCCAGGATGACACAACTCATCTAGACAACTCATCTAAACTCCTTTGTTTCTTATTCCTCTGTCAGAATGTTCATAGGGTTAGCCAAATGTGTAATTCGATCTACTCATACCCAGCGAAACTGTACGGAAAACTTACTGTCAAGGAATAATCTGGACTACTTTCTAAATTAAACTGAGTGACCAGAAATGAAAATGATGGCCTGAATCACACTTTTTCAAAAAAGAAGCATGTAACACTAATTGCAAAAAGGCTATTTTAAAGCTTTATTAAAATGAACATTATTCAATTTGTCTTTCTCAATATTGATACATGAACAAAGAGCGACAAAGAAAGTGAACTACAATATAATTCTGAAAACTAAATGTGATAACCTTAGGACATCAAATTTCATCTATAACCCCATTTGTAAACAGCTTTATGATGAAACAGAATAATGAAGTAGTATAAAAATAACTATCGCTAAAAGCTAAAGGAATCAAGGCTGAATTCTGAACTGACCTGAATTATCAGAGTTGGACAGCGATAACTGGGAGCAGGAGAAAAAATATCAGAGTTCCAGTTTCCAAATTAAAAGTAAATTATTTTTAAATGTGCTGTTTATTTTATTCAATGTCTACTTTGAGTTTAAAATACAGTTACTATTTCTTATTACTTACTCTATCGTATGTTAGATGTTTATACCCACAGTTCAAAAATCAAGAACCTTGATTGTTTCTGGTGGTTAATTTTCTTATACCACACCTACTTCATTCCTTTGCGCTTGTCTTCCAGAGGTACTTGAGTGGCAAGCTTGAGTCTACAGTTTAAATACCAAACTCAGAACAGATCTTTCAACAGCTGGCCTCAGCTGTTTCCAGTCTGTTCTTCTACCACCCTTTTCTTCCCTTTCCTCAGCTGGGCTGCCATGATTATGTTCCAGTCCCAAATCTGAATTCAAGGATTCCTGAATATGCTATGCCTTTTCATAATTCGGTCTTTGCATAATATCTTCTCTCCACCTGAAAACCTCTCCTTCCTTTTCATTACCTGACAAACTCCTACTCATCCTTCAAAAGCTCACTCATCTTTTCAGTATCTGCCTCCCTCAGGTCAATCATTCTCTTCTGTTCTCCCACTTCCTTTCTACTAACACCTCTTATCATAATTCTCTAATACATTATAATTATTTATATACTTATCTGTCTCTATCATGAAGAGGGGACATTTGTCTGGCACCTTTGAACACATGACGTTCAGGATTCAATGACTGCCACTCAAATCCCAACTCTGCAACTTCCTGACTGTAAGTTAATTTCTTAAGCTTCTGTCCCATCATCTTTAAAAGGAGGTAACTGTAGCTAAAACCTTATTTGGGTTGTCAAGATTAAAGACACATTTCTAAACCACCACAGTAATAATTGATTCCAGTCATCATCACCAAGGAGTGAGTCTGTGGGGGAGAACAGGGCATTCCCAGTCTCAAACCAGCACTTAACATATTGTTAATAGCCAGTGGACAAAGCTCTCCAAGCGATGAGACGAACACCAGCAACGGGACAAACAGGCATGGGTCTCCCGCTGCGACGCGGAGAGTCATTCCGTCAAAACGGTTTAACCTGAATCGAGTCATAAGGAATCAGACAAATCTAAATTAAGCAAAAACTGGCCTAAAGGCTTCCAAACAGTCGATGTCATAAAAGAACCTTCCCCCAGGAAAAACAAAAACGCTGGGAAACTGTCAAGATCTAAACAACTAATGGGAGTGGCTATAGCACTGGGATGCTTTTTGAACGCTATGGCTAAAAATAACGTTATAGGGGACAGTGCTGAGGCGGCCACAGAAATCTGAAAACAATGCTGCGTTATTGGCCAAAAAGCACTGCGCTTAAGCTTCCTGGCGGTCCAGCCGCTCGCGGTTACGTAGAAGGGCGTCAGTTTTAGACGGCACGCGGAGCGCTTAGGAGCTGTCATCATTTCCGCGAGTAAGTCGACGTCCACGCCTGGAGAGCGAGAGCAATTAACCACCGGCGAGTCTCCGTAAAGAGCGTGCTGTCGCCGTACTATTGCTCCCTAAAATATTTCCCTCACATTTGAAACAGAACCCAGAACATCCTTTCAGTAAAAGGGTCCAGGCGCCGCGAGGGTCCGCGTGGCTGCGGGAGGGACCGGGGCGGAGGCGGGGGCGCGAGGGCTTCGGCCTGGACCCCGGACGAGGGGCGCCGGGGCGCGGAGCTCGGGGACCGCCCGCGACCCCTCGCCCGCGGCTCCGCCCGCCCGCCGCGCAGCTGCCGCCCCGGGTCACGCCGCCGAGGCGCCGGTTCCTCAAGAGCGCGCGCCCGGCGCCCGGCGCGGACCCGTTCCTCCCGGCGCCGCCACCTGCACAGCCCCGCCGGCGGGGACGCTCACGGGCGGTCACACTCCACACGCACGCTCGCCGCCCGGCCCGGGCCGGCCCCCTCGCGCTCACCCTCAGGTTCCCCTTGGTCCTCTGCTTGTTCTTCCCGCCCATGGTCGCGGTCTCCGCCGCACTCAGCCCGCTACCCCGGGGTTGACAGGGCCCGGTCACAACTTCCGGCCCTGCCCCCGGAAGTGGTCCTTTGAGAACAACTTCCCCGGCCCTCCCCTTCCGCCACCCACTCCGGTCTTCCGACAGCTCCACTTGTGCTCCCGCCTCCCGCGATGCGCTTGACAGCCCGCTGGCGTTACGTCACAACGAGAGCCACGCCTCCCTAAGTGACGTCACCCCTGTCCAATAGGAAGCCAAGCCTGGGACCAAGGCGCAGAACCTCCCCTTCCTCGGTTGCCGGAGGCGAGATTGATTCCGTCTCAGCCTAGGGGAGGTTGGCTGGTGCGGCAGAAAAGCGTTTTCGCACAAGGGTTGCGGTAGAATAAGGTGGCTGCGGTGACTGCGGGGCGATGGGGAGGTGTGCGACCTTTCGAAATGCAATCATCCGCATCATCTGGGCATTTGTTAGAAACACAGGCTGGCACGCCCACTCGCGACTAATAACTCAGATTCTGCATGTTAAACCAGAGTATTAGGCCTTGTTAAAATCTGAGAAGTGCTCTGGGCAGTATTCCCTCTAAATTCCCCTTTTCGTACTGTGACGGTAACTTGAAGTTTTAGAGAGGGGTAATGTGGGAGTCTATTATTTGAAGCGTACGGATCTCATTTTGATTTTGCTTCTTACAATCACTAGAGAAACAAGCACCCGTTGCCTCTCGTGTCCAGTCACCCTTTTGTACTCAATGGTATGATACTGAGCTCCTGGGCAGGCGCTGGGAGACCGAAAGACCAGGATGCGGCAGGGGGAGCCCCGCTGGGCAGCAGCCTTTGCCAGGGGAGCTGCAACCGGATTAGGCAGCAGTGAATTTAAGTCTCCCGCCCTTTAAACAATAGGACCAGCCTCACTGCACCTCAGGGAGCCAGTGGCAGCCAGGAAGAACCCACCTCCCAAGTGGTCTGGGTCCTAGCTGTGTGCCCTGTCCTCAGATGTCAGCACCAGGCCTGATCCCATCACTGAGGATTAACAGCCAGGCACCATCTTCTCTTCAAGGGCTTGAACAGAGTCCCAGCCATCAGGGCCCCTCCAAACTACTCTGACTACACCCTCTTTCCCTCCCCCCTTCCTTCCCTTACCATAGGTGCTGCAGGATAGGAAAGGGGCTTGTCTCCCCCGGCTGCTTATGGAAGTGGGGTTCTTGCAGTACTGCTAGAATAAGCATTTCTGGAGGCCCCCACCGGGGAATGAGATATCACAGAAAGCTTTATTTTCATGGAATTACACCCATGGGTTTCCAAAGTCCTATCTCCCTTAGTCCAGTCACAGAAATGTAGTTGGGGCTACAGTACAGCTAAAATCAGAGCCAGTGTCCAGAGTTTCTTTTCCATGCTGAAGCCGGTTCCAACCACCCAATCTCAGGCTAGATGCAGGCCAATTAGTCCACTGCATGTGGGCTCTGCAGAGCCACACTGCTAAAGAGGAAACATGAGCAGGAACAAAATAAGAGAGCCCCACAAACCAAGAGCCAAGGGCAAGGAGCATCAAGAGCCCCAAGAGTGCAAACTCCTTTTTTCGGGAATTATGTATTTCCAAATGTTCCCATGCTTGCAGTGGCCATGCCCATGCTGGCCAACCATCTCTGCTGTGACTGATAGGCAAGGACCTTCCCTATAGCACCCCAAATTTATTGGGCATGTGTCTATTTTCCCTTTGTTGGAGAATGACCTCTGTTACCTCTTTTGGCTTTTAAAATCCCTTTTAACCAACTTCCCACATTAATGTCATTACTCCTTGAATAAGGGGTGAGGTTTGTTTCCCTTACTGGGCATGAAGGCTTCAGCTGGCCAGATCGCGCTTCAGTGGGGCTCTGCTCAGGTCTCAGCCTCTGTGAGGTGAAACCAGGGATAGAGCACTAAGTATACAAAAGTATATGTAAGCTGCAAACTCCATTTAAGAAAAACTTCACCTATTTGTGTATCAAATGGTTGGGGTAGATGCAAAACTAAAACTTTGAAAAAATCTATTCGGCAAAATAGCTTTCAACGGCTACTAAGTGGCCTGGTAACATAAATACAACTGTTTTTATTTCATAAAAAGCTGTCTAGAGCTAGGCAGGGGCTGGTGCTGGATCAGGAGCTCAACCACATGCAGTGGCGTCTCAGTGGTTCTCATGGCCCTTCCTGTTGAAGGAACTACAAAGCTCCAGCCATTGGCCTTGGTGTTGTGGGAGAAAGAGGCTAAAGTGGTGCCCTCACTGTATCAATCAGGTTAATTGGGAAAGCAAAAGTTTTCCCAGGCATCCCATAGACAAAGATGTATGCCAAGGCCACCTGAACCACGAGAGAGGCTGGGAGAGTTCATGGAGGCAGGTAAAGGGCAGGGGTTTGGGAATGGGTGGCAAGTTAGACCACCAACTTTATCTAACTCAAGTCAAATTAATTTCTCTTTCAAAATGGGCAGCTATGCCAAGACATTTCTGTCAATAATTTTAATATAATTTAAAACACTTCTGTTTTCAATCAGGACATATTTTCAACAGATGCACTTAAGCTATACTACTTTTCTCTTTTTCATCCCCAACATTCTAGAATGGGACTGAAGTAAAATTAATCGTTCAAGAAAGAATGGGTAAGAAAACAAATGTCAAACAGTGATAAAAACCTTTCAACTACTACCCTGCTTAGTTACTGTCCTTCCACACCGAAGAACATCTGGAAAACATCCCCACATCCTTTGGCATTTAAAAACTGATACAACTGACCAAAGTCCATGTGGTTTCCTCTGGCTCCATTAACACTGAACACTTTTTCTTCAAAAACTGAAAATTTTCTCTGTCTTTCCATTTCATCACTTATACCATCCAAAGGAATGTCTTCTCGGTGGCGAATCAGAATCCTCTTCCAGTTCAATTTTTTGAGTCTGAAAAGAAAATTTCAAAGTAAAAAATTTGAAACTGCACTATGTATTCTAAAATACTGAAAATACTATTTTCCCAGAAGTGGAGAAATCCACTTTTACCTCAGGGATTTATTTTAATCAAATGTGACTCTGGTCATAACCCTATCCCCAAACTCATTTATTGCCATTGTCACTGATGTAGAAATTGCTGAATCTCAAACACCCAAAAGGGACTTCTCAGAAGCTCATTTATATCAATAGAGAAGTTAAGTTAGAGCCCCTTGTTTCACAGGTACACACGACCTACGAAGAGAGGAGAATCAGGTCCATGGGAATGAAGGGCCCTGAGCCAACATCTATTTACAGAACCTCCCACTACAGTGTCCAGGAAGGAAGTGATGCTGACCACGTGCAAGTTCTACTTGATCCACTGACTTGAGCCTGAATTCCTTTAAGATCCAACCCAGGGAGATACTGATTTTATATATCTCGGATCTAGTTTAGCACTGTAATTATGGGCACAGCATACAGACTTTGTGAGAGCGCACCTTGACCAGAATTCTTCACAGGCTCCGTGGGGGCCTTCCACACAGACAACACCCGGCTTCCCGGGCATGCTGAACCCAGACAGGGAAAGCTCCTTCGCCCACTGTAGAATATCCTTTCTTTTGCATTTGTTATAGATGTGATGGCTGTAGATCCAGAGTCTCGTCAGAACAAGCTGGACCGGATGCACTGTGCTTCCTGGAGCGGAGGGAGGGGTGGTGTCCCTGCTGATATAGCCATAGGCGTGTTCTCTAACCCAGTCGGTGGCATTCAATACACAGACATCTCCGAGACAATTCTCCTGCAGGTATGCGGTCAGATCTGTGTTCAGCTGAGTCTGCTGGGACCTACTTAATAATACTGATCTGGGAGAAAAGATAAGGAGTAAAAAAATTCAATCAATTTTCTTGGAACAGAAAACAAACTCAACTGCTTTTAGCCCTGGCAGGTCTGGATCAGTGGTTAGAGTGTCAGCCCCCAGACTAAAGGGTCCTGGATTCAATTCTAGCCAAGGATCTTCATACCTCAGTTGCAGGCTCGATCCCCAGCCCGGTTGGGGGGCGTCCCGGAGGCAACCAATCGATGTGTCTCTCTCACATCGATGTCTCTCTCTCTCCCCCCCTCCCACTCCCCCTTCCACTCTCTCTGAAAAGCAATGGAAAAAAATATCCTCAAGGAAGATTAAAAAAATAAAGAATTGCTTTCATTCTCTCATTAATTTTGACCTCGAAAGTTAGCCAGTTTCCGTTAACATACCTAACAGTAATTTCAGGCAGGACCACAGGGTATTCAAAGGGAAGAACACAGGCCAGAGAAAACATCGCCTGATCAAAGAGAAGAAAAGTGCCCTGAGTGTCTCTGAAGCTTCAGCGTGCTTCAGCTCTCCCAAAGCTAAGTGGCATTACCGCTGCACCCGCAGATATGTCCAGGTGCACGTTGACAGTGAAGTAAACTTTTGACGATCGCCCCTCCATTGACTTCTTTTCAATGCAGTCTTTCAGTTCTGCTACAGCCAGCTGGTCATTCACTATAAGCTCGCCCTCACCAGGGAACATACTGGCCAGCAGGTCTAACTCCGAGAGCTGGGCCTCAGCCTGTTCAATAGCAGTCATTCCTGGATACCTATAAGTTTCTAAGGAGGTAAGAATAAGACAACACATACAATCTTGGGAGAACTCAATAGATTAAGGGTACTTCTTAAAAATGTATTTGATTTCTTCAGAAAATGTGAGATTTAACCACAGTATCTCTCCCCACTATTTACTTTGCAATGTGGAGTAATGTGTGTGTAATAAATGTAATATGCTAAGAACCTAAAATAGGGGACAATCCAGTGAGAACAATAAAGCTCCAATAATAACCAGATACCAATTCCTACGTATTGAGATAGTTGATCTGGTGTCCTGAGCTACCACAATAAGCAATTTCACAAAAGTAATCTAATTATGTAGCCAAAAGCCACATCAATGACATAGCCAGGGAAGACAGGTTACCTTGGAAACTTGGAATGAACAGAGTAAATAAGAGCTAATTATATGGATGGTTAACTTTTTCTTAATATCAGAGTATTCGTTTTAAACGTAAGAATATGAAAAGGGAAAATAAAGGCTGCTAATTATGCCTGTTAACATTAAAAAAGTACAAGGTTAGAAAATTCAAATAGTAGACAAAAAAATTTAAATTAAGATATAGTTTCCTGCTGGTAGTCTCTTCCTCTACCTACCTAAGTCCCTGATCCAAGGTTAAGAGTTTTTGGTGGTTTTTTTATCAGAAAAATTTTAAGCATTATACATAAACATACATGGGAAATATATGCTTGTATAATGTGTAAATATATGTAGAGTGAACTATATAAACATAATTAAATGTATCCAAAGGGGATGATACATACATCGCCCCCTACCTACCCTACTTCCCCCAACTTATACTGCAGAAATCTAGTCACTGTCAGTACATGGTGCTCCATCTCACTCTCTCTAGTGGTTGTCACACTGAATCACATAGATATCTCATAGTTTATTGCATTCTTTACCCTGGGCATTTGGGTTGTTTCCACATTTTTGGAATTATGAATAATTCTATAATAGAGGTTCTTTTTATATATACAGTTGGATGAGCTGATATATATTTAGTTTGGTGAGTACTATAAATTCAAGGATAAGTCTGTAGAAATGGCTAGTTGCAACAACAGGTACATTTAAAATTTTGGTAGAAATTACCAAGTTGCCTTCCAGAGAGTTGCCATACAGAAGTTTAAAATTTTTACAGAGTTCCCCCCTTTTTAAAAAAATTAATACATCATCTTTCTTTTTTAAAATGTCTTTATCGATTTCAAAGAGAGGAAGGGAGAGGGAGAGAGGGATAGAAACATCAGTGATGAGAGTCATTGATCGGCTGCCTCCTGCATGCCCCCTGCTAGGGGTGGAGCCAGCAACTTTGGCAGGTACCCTGACTGGGAATCAAAACTCGATCTCCTGGATCCTAGGCCGATGCTCAACCCCTGAACCACACCGGCCAGGCAATACATTGTCTTTTTATTGTGTTTTGTGTCTGCGTGAGACATTCAAACAGGGTTTTAGGGACGTAAGGGACTATAACACAAGACCAAACAACATTCAGGTCATCCAAATATCAGGAGAGGAGAAAGAGGGCGGAGCTGAAAATGTACTGGAAGAAATAATGGCTGAAAACTTTTCAAATGTGTCAAAAGGCATAAACGAATTCAAGAAGCCAGGCATATCCCAAGCAGGATGAACCCAAAGAAATTTGTATCAAGACATATCATAGTCAAACCTCTGAAAACTAAAGACAAAAACGTGGGTAGAAAGAAGAAAGGACTTTTACTTTCTAATTCAGGTGCTTCAATATGATTTGAAGTTTCGTGATTACCCTACAGTACTTCTAATTTAGCAGGAAAAAAGAAGGGTTACACCCCTGACAAGAAAAAAGCTCAGTCCCACTGCTACAGAGGAAAGCATGGCTTACCTTCTCAAAGAGAATTACTCTGTGAAATCAAACACCATATCCAGGTTAACAGTATCCTCATGGAATTCTTCCTCCTCTTGGGTAAAGGTTTATCGAGCAGCTACTACATGCAGAGCTTCGCCCATCATTCGTTTCTGGAGTTTTATATTTAGTTTGAGGACCAGAGCATAAACCTAATAACACCTGGAACAATGAAGAGAAAAAGGCGTGGTGCTAAACGACATGGTGTAAACAGACGTGATAGGTACTATCACAGGGAGTAAGGTGAGGGCACAATCAATGACAGGGGCCACCAGGAAAGATCTAGCGAAGGCGGCAGGATCTGAGTTGAGCCTTGAAAGAAGGACAAGACTTAGACAAGTGGAGCGGGAGGCAGTGGGGTGGAGGGGGGGAGTGAAGAAAGGTCTATGGGGCAGGAGAGCACAGAAAAGTAGCATAGCCCTGAACCTGTCCCTTCTTCACACCCCAACTACCAAGGCCTAATCCAGAGGCTCATGGTTTGGACTAATTTCTCTCCTGTTAGTTACTTTGTCCGCTAACCCATTCTCTTCCCTCTAGACAGCTGACCTCCACAGCCTACAGCACCCAGCTCTTCTGCCTTTCTTCAGCTCTGGCAGGAAGTGGGAGGGTGAGAGGAGAAAGAGCCCCTGGTACTCCTTCACTGTTCCCTGCTTTGTGGGGTTGACAATGGCTGTGGCCGGCTGAAGGACACCTCTTCTGCAGCAGCCCATTCCTCATCTCCAGCAGGCCTTTCAGGCCTAGTCATGGTTCCTTTAAACTTGGCCACTCCTCTTTAAATGCCCTCTTTATTAAACAATCTCTTCACAGTTTCATGGTTGAGTGTATGTTTTCTATTTCCTTCCAGACCCTTGCATCCTCTCAGACATTAGAGTCTGGTTCTAATGTCTCTCCATCAACTTGCGCTCAACATTGTCACTGCATTGACTGTATGCAGTGTCTAACAGATGTACACTAAAACAAGCGAGAGTGCCAACTACATTAGAAAAAAGTTAATGTGCCTCGCGGGTGTGGCTCAGTGATTGAGCATCGACCTATGATTTAGGAGATCGTGGTTGGATTCTGTGTCAGGGTACATGCCCGGGTTGCAGGATCGATCCCCAGCACGGGGTGTGCAGGAGGCAGCCAATAAATGATTCTCATTTATGTTTCTCTCTCTCTCCCTCCCTCTCCCTGAAATCAATAAAAATATACTTTAAAAAAAAGAAAAAAGTTAATATAACTGGTGACTGGGCAATAGTGTTGCAATCTGAGAGGAAGGAGTCCCCATGTGTCAGAGTTCCACAGGGGAAGGCAAGCTGGCTGATGACCCTGACAGCTACCAGGGGAGTGAATTTACCCCAGTTCACCATCTGGCTGTTAGTTTCACAGACTCAGAAGCAGGCAATGCCAGCACCTTGAGAGTGGACCCACTCCGCACAGGCTGCCTTGGATGGTTTGTTATCAAGCCCTCCAGGGGCATGTTTCTCTATTCAAGTTTTGTTTCCTCCAATATGGTCATCATTTCTTTAATATTAGGAACCAGTACTTGGTCCACTACTGTCTGACTCATTATGCACCATGAATTTCTAAGAGGAGGGTTTAGTGTGTGCAGTACTGCAAACCTATCAGACCCCAGAACAGTCAGCTCTTCTCTACGCAGGTCAGGAATTCCTGCTTTGTCATCCAGCCACCCCAATTTAAGTACCTTAATTACCAAGGCTGCTTACCATCTTCATCCAGTCCTCTCCAAGGACCTGTTAGAGCTATACACGCCTCCCTCCTGTTAACACAATGCTTCCTTTACTTACTAGTGGTTTCATATAATTTTAATGTCCTATTTTCACTTGCCATCCTAACTTAAGCACTTGCTGTTGCTAAAAAACCCGCCACAAATATTTAAAATTCTTGGACTTACTAAAATTCCAAAAACATCTTTTCTAGTCTGTTTTGGAGCTGAGGGCTCTAGGAAACAACTCATTGGGTGGTTATTGGAGGAAATGGATTCGCCTTGGTCTTTTGCTTGTGGCAGTTCAAGTATGTACCCTTGCCACACTGCCCAGTGCCATTTACCAGCTGTGACCTCAGGCAGGCGGCCTCAGCCCACAGCCTCCACAAGGGGAGACAGGGCGGCTGAGGACTGCTGGAGAGGGTGGAAGCTGCACGAGGCGGGGCTCGGCGACAGAGGCCGACAGAAGGGCCGCTACCCCTGCTCCTAGTCATTCGTGCACCGAGGGTTCCTGAGCACCCGCTGTGCCCAGCACCGTCCTTGGCACTAGGGTTACAACAATGAACAGAAGCACAAAACGTCTCTGCTGCCGTGGACTCACCTAGGGGAGGAGGCCCTAACAAGTCCAGGGGACACTCGCTACGAAACCTAGAAAGCGTAAGGGTCAGGGCAGGGGCCGGGAAGGCCGCCCCGCCCGCTGACGGAAGAGCCACGAGTTCGCCGGGGCAGCCCGGGCCGCGGCAGGACGCTGCGGACGGGGCGCAGGGCCCGCGAGGAGCAGGGCTTTACAAGGCAGGGCTGGGGAGGAAACGGGTGGCTGCTGCGGGGACTCACGCGGCCGGGCTTCGTATCCCGACTTCAGGGAAGGCCACCGGGGTCGGCTCCGTCCTGAGGAGCCCGCGCTCGCGGCCGGCTGGGCACGGCCTCGGTCCTTGCGGGCTGACGGGCCGCCGTCCGCGCGCCCGGCCGTGCTCCCGCGGACCCCCGCGTCCCTCTCGCCCTACGGTGCCTCTGGGTCAGACGGGGCCGGCGCCCAGGCCTGTTTAATTCCCGCGCCCAGGTCGGCGCCCGCGGGCCGCGTCTCGGGGTCAGAGTGCACGGGGCGGCAGCGGGACCGCGCGAGTCCCAGGGCCCTCTTCCCGCGCTGCCGACGCCCTGCATGCGACTGAGGCGCCATCGGGGGCCCGCACACTGCGCCGCCGCCGCCCCACTCTCACGGGCCGGGAGCAGCGCGCGGCCTCACCCGGCGCGGACACTCCCTCGGCGCCGCCGGGCCTTGTCTCCCAACACCCGCCCGACCGACCCCGCGGCGCTGCGCTGTCTGCACTTCCGGCGCGAGCGGCGCGCAGGCGCAGATGGCGTCCGCTCGCAGCACCTGGGCCTTAGCCGCTTCCCACAATGCCGTGCACCGGAAGTGCTGCTTTCTGGCGGCCGCTCTGGCTTCCGCTCCGTCGCCTTTTATTGGTCACGAGGAGGCGGACAGACCGGGCTGTTCCGAGGCCCAGGGGGCGTAGAGATGGGCGCCGGCGCCGTGGGTGAGTCGGTCCCCTGACTCGCGTGGCCTCCGCGCGGCCTCCTGGGGCCCGGGGCGCGAGTTTCCTGCCCGACCCCTCTCTGCTCGGCGGCCCTCGCTCTAGGCGCGGCTCGCGGCCTCTCTGGCTCCCCGTCCTGTCACCTCCAGGCGCCGGCCAACGAGTGGCGGGCTGGCGCCTCTCTCGCCCCGGCGGGCCCCGCGGGCACGGAGGGTGGCGGGCGGTTGCGGGGATCGGGCCGGCGCGCAAGGGGAGCGGAGCGGGCCGGCCCCCGGTCGACCCTGCGCGCCCGGGTGGGACAGATCTACCCCAGACTCGGCGCCGCGGTCAGGACCTGCTGACAGTCTGCCGGACGCTTCGTTCTCGATGGACCCGGCGGGCGAGGGAGCCCGGCCGGCCGACGGGGCGGGAGCTGGGCCGGTGGGCGCCGCACGCCCACTTCCGTTGACGTTGTGTGGAGCCCGGCGCGGAGTCGCGTCGCCGAGGAGCTAATTGTCGTCTGAGGACTCGCCTGAGAACTTAACGCTTATTGATGTGTCACAGCTGACGGTGCCCGCAGTGCTCGCTTCTCGCGACTCATTAGATGCCCTTACTAGTTGTCAGAGGTTTATTGGGGCTCTTTCCGCTGCACTGACGCCACCCCCGCTGTCCCGCCCAGCAGCAGTCACCGTGCGTCTCCAAGTTTCCCTTGGAGTCGGGCTGCTGCCGCTCTCACACCAGATCCGCGAGCTCTGCATTCTCCACCCTTTCCTCTTCCAGGGGAACTTGGTTCATTCTCATGTACCTACCTTTGCACCTTGTAGGCATCCTTTTTCAGGTATTTCCATGCAAGAAGTATTTCTTGAGGACCTACTAACAGTATTTTAATGCTACAAGCAATTCAGAAGCAATGCCTAAAACCGCTTCCTCTTAGAGCTTTAGATTCCAGGTAGAGAAGTTACGTGCCCAGGTTCAAGACATCCCAGCGAGCGATCAGAGGCGAGGTGTTTGGGAGTGGAAATGGGAGAGAAAGACCTGGCCTTTCGCTCCATCTCTTTCACCCTGGGATCTTTCATCATCCTTTTTTTGAGTTTCCTCCTTTGGTGAAATGCTCCATGTGAGGGGTTATTGTGAAAAGCAAATGAGCTGATGCGTATGAAAGGGCTTTGAAGGTCAAAAGTACCATATAATTAAACTTCACTGGTTCTTTTTGAGAAGTAATGAGAGTCAGGATTGGCAGAGCATTGGGGACAATTTATAAAGAACCATGAGTGCAAGGCTCAGGAGTGTAGACTGGAAAACTGTTAAATGCTGTCAATCAAGAGAGTGATGTGATGGAAATGGCATCGTTGGAGGGTGTATCTGGTGCCAGAATGCAGCACAGGTTAGACGGAGTTTGGAGGCAAGAACTTGAGCGCTGTTTTTCCCCCTAAAGTCTACAATTCTAGATAAGATATGTTAAATGTTACCTTTAGGGCAAAAAAAGTACATAAGATACACCTTGTATTATATATACCTATATACTTTGTATTCTTCTGTTGTTAGCTTATTCATTTACTTTGTAAATCTGGAAACTTGTTACATTTTAGATTATCTTTGGAAAGGTTAACAGTTACTTGATGTGACACTAATTTCTCATACAGACCTTTTGAATTACCTTTAATTACACTAACCCATTAAGAGCTAAAAGCAGAATACTTTGTAAGACTCTAAGACAGGGTGACAGCTAAGTAGCAGAATTAATTGGGAAGTGTTTTTAAAACATGTTCCAAGTCTTACTTTCCACTAATGTAATCAGAATTTAGTAAGCATCCCAGGTCAAGTAACTATTATAGACATTTAAGTGATTTTGACATTAAGTTATTGTAATGTATGTTAAGTACAACTTTTCAAGATCATTACTATTGTTTAAAATTAGGTAGACCTGTGTGTACTTTCAGCACTTTCATATTTTGAATTGTTGACTAAAGAGCACATCTGACATGCAGCTAGGTTTGTCATAGTGTCCCAAACGGATATTATAATGTGGATAATTGACAATGCAGTTACAGTCAATTATCAGATAATATTCATATAGGAAATCCTGGTGTGGAAAATGCAGAACAGTGTATCATTTTTTGTATTTGGCCTTGAAGTTATTTTGCAAATTTTCTAACTCCCTTTAATAGTTTGTTTTCAGAATTATTTATAATTTTTGTTAGAGAAATTGTCAATTTAATTTGCATAGACTACAGAGCTAAGAAAGTTAGCTTAGATGGGAAGGAAATTATCTGCATGCCATCAGCATTCCACATGTATGTAGTGAGGAGTGGAGTCCCGAATTGTGTCAGTTGCTAGGACTCTTCAGGGCTTTATAAGAAGACCTACGTTCTCTCATGACCTTTTCATTTATTGAAAACCTCTTAACCTTACTAAGAATCAGTTTCTTAAGCTATAAAACAAGTGTGATGATATTCTCTCTACTTCAGAGCTACATTGAAAACTACATGACATAGATGAATGGTCTTTATATATTATAGTGTCTCAGAAGTATAAACAGACTTTTTTTTATCAAGCTGACTTTATCATGTTTTCTAGATTGTTGTTTTGTGTCAGGAAGTAATCCATGAAATGTGAACATGGGGAAGAAACGGACAAAGGGAAAAATTGTTCCAGTTGATGATTCTTCTGAATCTTTAGGTATATTTCACCAATTGAACCTTTAAAGTGACGTTTACATCCCTAAATAGACATTTTAATGTGTAAAAATGGGATCAAAGTGTATAGAATTCTGTAATTTGCATTCCAACTTAATGTTTATATCTAGTACATGCCATTTAATAGTCTTCAACAAACTAATGGCATGATTATTCTGTTGATGAGAAGGACGGTGGGAGTGTATTTCGTGACTGTGCTACCTGTAGCTGTGAAACTTTGATGAGCGTATTTTCTGTTGCACTGCTGTCAGATGCTTTAGGGATACCTATGCATGTACTTACTGTTCTGCCTCTCCTGCCAGAACAGTAAGCTTCTGAACCAGAAGAGCTGAGGCTCAGTCCCTTCAGGTTCTCTGGCACCTGCCTCAGCAATGGGCCTGCTGACTGAATGAAAGACCCTCTTTACAAACATTTAAAAATAAAGAGATTAACAAATATGTTAAAAGGCTTTAATTAAAGGAAATAGTTCAATTAACTGAAGAGAATTTGGGGGGGGCGTTGTTATACTTAGGACTACCAAAAAAAGTAAAATTTCAGATTTGTATAAAATCTCTCACATAATCAACTCATATTCAAATACCAAACAAAATTAAACTTTTAGATTATCTAACAATTTTTGTACACGGTAAATTCACCTTTGATCTTCAAATGCAGGGTAAGCTTTGAGATTCCCTGAAGGAAGTTGTGTCTTATCCCATGCTCCTGTATTATTTGTTTTAATAGAACCTGTGTGCAGACACATTAGAAAAGGACTGGAACAAGGTAGTTTGAAAAAGGCTTTGGTGAATGTGGAATGGAATATTTGCCAAGACTGTAAGACAGACAATAAAGTAAAAGATAAATCTGAAGAAGAAACGGAAGAAAACCCCTCAGTGTGGCTGTGTCTGAGATGTGGCCACCAGGTATGCTTACGTTTTGATCAATGTGGGATTTTATAAACTCTATGAACTAGTTTTAGGGGGTGTTACCTAAGGACAGGATGGTGAGTGGGATGCCAGCTAGCACAGATCGTGTTCCCTGGGGCACAGGTGCTGAGACTGAGGTTTGTGAGACTTAGGTGGTTTCTTGGGGTGTGTTCTGTGTTTTCACCAGGAAAATTGTGAGGGAAGCTGGGTTAGGCAGAGGGAGAGCAAAGGTAGAGCTGCAGGGCCTCAGTTGATTTCAGGGTGAGCCATGGCCCCGGTACTTGTGCACAGACCAGTCCTTGGATGTGGGCTGCCCCTGGGGGGTAGGCCAGGGTGAGGGGGCTACACTTAGCCAAGGCGGCTCCCTTTCTGTGAAGATAATTCCTGGGGTTGGACAGACAGCTGTGAGCTGTTTGCAGGCCACATTCCTGGCAGCTGAGAGGAGTACCTTGGTCTTGCAGGTGGGGATATCTGGGTGGCAGAACAGCTCACAGGTATGCCATGACACTAGAGGTCAGGGTGTCTTAGTCATCCTTAGTGGTGGCAAGTTAGGGTTATATGTTAGGAAATTGGGCTGCCAGCCAGTCCTGTCATAAAGCTTGACGATGAGGCAGATATCTTTTTTTCATTTTTATTTTTTTTAAATGTGTCTTTATTGATTTCAGAGAGAGGAAGTGAGAGGAAGAGAGAGAGATAGAAACATCAGTGATGAGTCACTGATCACCTGCCTCTTGCTCGCCCCCTACTGGGGATCGAGCCCACACCCAGGCATGTGTCCTAAGCAGGAGTCAAACCCCAATCTCCTGGATCACACGTCCATGCTCAAACGCCGGACTCATTCGATTTTATTGAGATAATTATAGACTCACATGCTTATAAGAAATAATGTAGAGACATCTCTGTACACTTTGCCCAGTTTCTCCCAGTGGTAACATTTTAACAAAACTAATATAATATTATAACCAGTATATTAACATTTATACTATCCATCGGTCTTAATCAGATTTCCCAAGTTTTACTAGTTTTGGGGGGAGAGAGAGACACACACAAACTTCTATATCCACCACCACAGTTCAGATGCTGACTGGTTCCAACACCACTTGGATCTCTCTGTTGCCCTTTTATAACCACACCCACTTCCCTCCTGCTGTCCCTTCCCTCAGCCCCCGGCAACCACTAATCTGTTCTCCATTTCTAAAAATTTGTCATTTAAAAAATGTTATATAAATGGAACCATACAGTATACAACATTTTGTGATTGTTTTTTTCACTTAATCACCAAAGATTCATCCAGGTTTTGTGTATAGAGTCTGTTCTCCTTTATTGCTGAGTAGTATTTCGTGGTACAGTTGTATCGCTGTTTAACTGTTCAGCTTTTGCAGGACGTCTGGGCTGATCCCTTTTTTGGCAGTCATGAATAAGGCTGCTATGAACATTTGTGTACAAGTATTTATGTGAATTTAATATTTCATTTTTCTGGGAAAAATGTTCAGGAGTGCAGTGGCTGGGTCATGTGACAATTTTTTTCCAGGGTGGCTGTGCCATTTTATGTTCCTGCCAGCAGTGTGTGAGTGGTACACTTTCTCTGCGTCCTCACAGCATTTAGTATCGCCACAGGTTTTTTTGGGGGGTTGTTTTTTGTTTTTTAGCCGTTCTGATAGGTGAATAGTGATGTCTCATCATGGGCAATTTTTAAAAAATTGTTAGCAAAGAACACATTTACTCATTTGCATTTGAAAGGTTTTCATTAACCCTCTTAAATGCGTAGGGTGAGCCTGAGTATATTTTCATACTTCACGTTTTCCAGAATACATTTCTTACTCTCCATTTTATTTATTTTGCCACCTTTTAAATTCCTAGTGTCAGTATTAACTGTTACCTTTTGTTCCACTGCAGTTATCTTTTGCATTGATAGCAGGTGATCCTCAACTGCTGTCCTAAGACAACTCATTTCATTCTTACGTTTCAGCTAATCTCCAGTGATTTTATAATTCTGAAAATATCAAATTTAATTCATTTTAGAATTCAGTGTTGAGTGTGATAAATCAGTAGTGTTTCATATCATAGTTAAAGGATTAGAACCCACTGACAAATATTTCCCTCCAAGGTATAGTTTTAGCTGCACTGGAAACAGGACTTGCTACTTTAGTGCAGTCTGAGGGACTGGCCTGGTCCAGTCACATGCTCAGTCCAGATGTATTTCTTAGCAGAGATTCAACCAGCTGCAGGCAAGAAACTCATCGTGTTCTTTTACAAATAAGACTAGATCTTGTAGGTAAAAAACCTCTCATTTTTCAATTAATGCTTATCCACCTTCCATTTGCTAGATATTTTTAATAATAGAAAGATTAACTCATTTTTTGTGCCTTCGGGATTTACAGCTCAGGGGAGAATGGTTATAAGCTTTAACAACTTTAATATAAGGTAGAAAATCAGGAATGCCACCAGGAACTACACCATATTTGGTGGAGAGCATTTATTAGAAGAACATAAAGGGCTTTCCTTGGGAGGATAAGCATAATTCTCCTGAGGAGGCAGCCTTGGTGCAAGATCCTGAAGACAGGGTGGGGCATGCTCAGTGGCAGCATCGGTAAAGGGTCCCAGGACAGAAGGAATCACAGGAACAAAATGGGGTTGATGTGAAGGTGCTGACTGTGTCAGCCGGTAGATGGTGCATGAACAGGAGAGTGACTGGACTTAACCCTGGAGAGGTAGATTCGGGTCAGAAGGTATCAGGTTTGTGGACTAGGATTTTAAGAGCAATTTATAATTTTTGAATTGAGTATATAAACATCTTTGCTTTAAGAAGATTAAACTGAAAAAATATGTATGAACAGAGAGGTTGAAGTTAGCAAAATACTATTTAGGAAGCCGATACAAAGTCCAAATTAGACCTAGTGAATGGCTGCATTAGCACAGTTTGTTTGGGACTGGAAAGGGCAGGTTGGAGAGAAAGAGGACTCCTAGTACATGGTTGTCTGCATACCTAAGTTTTCACAACACTAGACTCTCTAGAGGCTTACGTTGTATTTTCAAAATTGTAGGAAGGGCAGAATTTCTTGAGCCTCTTCCATGTTCATTATAGATTATGAATTCTCTCTGGCCTTACAACTGATGATGATGTTTCTCTAGGGCTGCAGCAGGAACTCCCAGGAGCAGCACGCTTTGAAGCACTATCTGACACCAAGATCCGAACCCCATTGTCTGGTTCTTAGTTTGGACAACTGGAGTGTATGGTGAGTTTCAACTTCCATGCCCACAGACTAGAGATTATTTCAGATATTGGAGAACAGAGGTATTAGAGAAGCAAGGAAGTTAAAGTTTTGGTATTTGTTTAAATCCACCACTTTCAGAAGGCTAGAGAATGTGGTGATATGAGAAGCTTTTGCTTAGAATTCTACAAGCACAAAAACTGTATGTAGGAGACTTAGCCTTCAACCTTTCTGTTGCTTGTGATACTGTAAAGCGTATGGTAGGTTGTTTTTAGTTTAAAAATTAGGACACCGCCTGGCCTGCATGGTTCAGTGGTTGAGCACTGACCTATGATCCAGGAGATCGCGGTTCAATTCCTAGTCAGAGCACATGCTCGGAGGCAGCCATCAGTGACTCTCATCATTGATGTTTCTCTCTCTCTCTCCCTCTCCCTTCCTTTCTCTGAAATCAATAAAGATATATTTTTTAAAAACATTTAAAAAAAATTGGGACACTAAGAGCACATTCCAGTATAGCAAAACTTTGGCAATGAATTTGCATGACAGTAAATGTCAGGCTGGTATGTGTATTTCCTGTATTTTAACAACATTAAAACAAATTTTCACATCTTTAAAACCCATTTACACAGCAGTGCACTGAACATTATATGTCATTTACAAAATTTGTTAATTCTGATGATGTAGGTTTGTACTTTGAAATATGCATAGAGAAAACGTTTGACTTTAATGTTATAAGTAGCCATTTCAGTACAGTGTTTGGGGTGTTTTCCACAGTATTTACATGTAGTCATAATTTGGGCTAATCTTATCAGTAGCAAAGCAGGGTTCATATGGACAGTCTTCTCTAAGAAAACACAAGATTTATTTCCATTTTCTCTAGTAGAATAATTTGATGGATACACACCATGGATTCCAGGGATCATTTTGTCCCCTTTTTGGTTGTCAGTTTGTCACTCTTCTCTGTGGTCTTTGGACACAGGTGTTACCTATGTGATGAGGAGGTCCAGTACTGTAGCGCAAACCGACTGGGTCAGGTGGTTGATTATGTTAGGAAACAAGCCCATGTGACAACTCCAGAATCAGGTAAAAAAAACTTTGTTTCTTCTTACTATAGCGTTGACTTATCTATCTGCTGGTATTAGATTAATTTACTGTGCTGCCCAGCATTGCATATAGCTGAATAACATTAATTATGGTTGATTTAAAACTATGAAACTATTTTTCACTTAAGGATGTAAAACTGAAAATATAGATAATTCTAAGATGTTAGAATTAGAAGGGAAGCTGAGAAAAAATCTAGTCAGATGTGATGAAGAGTCTGGATTAAGTGATGGGCAGTCACACCCTGTTCCCATGCCCTGCACAGGGGCTTAAGGCAGACCTGCTTTAGACTGAACTAAAAGTAAAGTACTTGTAAGTCCTTCAGAAGGCCAGGTGCTTCTCAGTTTTTTACACATAATTACATTAATTGGGTTGGTACACATCCTTAGCTTTAATCTTGTTCAGATTTTTACAATCACAGAAGTATCTTTGGCAGAGTCAGAATTGTTTGTCCCTAACCAGGATACGCCTCTGATCTTGGAATTCACTAACATTTATTTCCTGTCCACACTTTTTACTTGATTGCTCTGTATCGAGTTTTACAAGGTAAGGTTTGCTCATTTGTAGAAAACTTTTGTGCAAACGGGGGGTTATGCTGAAAAGCATATCCTGTTTGGTTTTATTTGTCAGACTAATTAATGCTCATATCAGTTTTGAATATTTTTTATGTATTGGATTTTCTCTTTTAATGGTAGTTTACTTCTATTTATTAGAAAACATTTAAAGTCAAGCAGGTGGAAAGTAACGATCTTAGATAAAATTCATAGGTGCCCGTCCTCTGTCCCAGGTTGACTGCCTCTGGTATGGCTGTTACAGGTTCTGCTAAATCGCTTTTTCTTCTTCCTTTTTTTTTTTTCTAAAGCAGCAAAAGATAACGGTAACATTGAACTTGAAAATAAAAAATTAGAAAAGGAGAGTAAAAATGAACAAGAGAGAGAAAAAACGGAAAACACGGCCAAAGAAACTCCCATGAATTTTACTTCCCAAATAACTGTGAAAGGACTCAGTAATCTGGGAAACACGTGTTTCTTCAATGCAGTCTTGCAGGTGCCCATGTTAATTTTCCTCCTATAAAAATCTAGTGTCTCCATGTTTGTTATTTACAGTGTTAAGTTTTTCCCCCCTAAGTAGTTTATTCTTATGTTTTCAAAGAAAACTAGGGAAATGCTTACTTTGCATGTCAGTAAAACACTGTGCTGAAGGGTGCATTAGGGTTCAAAACAGACGTGACCCCTGCCCTCATAGAACTTGCCATTGGTGGGGGAGCATAGCTAACCCAGTGCGGGAACAGACCCCTCATGACAAGTGTATACGTGGTGGCGAGAGAACCATGGGTGCTGGGTGGTGGGAACGCCCTTCCCAGGTGCTGGGTGTGCTGGGAACTGAAGTCTTGATGAGCCAAAGAGAGTGGGGGGAAGAGCATCCATTGCTCTGTTTCCCAGATAGACAATCAAGGCTGCAGTGTTGGTAGTGACTTTCTGTTTTGAGAGAATGGATTGATTTATCTTCAGGTAACCTTCCTTTTCCATCCTGCATTCCAGAATTTGTCCCAAACACCAGTGCTTAGAGAACTACTAAAAGAAGTAAAAATGTCTGGAACCGTTGTAAAAATTGAACCACCTGACTTGGCACTAACAGTATGTACTGTAAAATTTTCTTTATAATCAGTAATTTTCCTCTGTGACTACCCATAGTTTTAAGCTATTTTAAAGCATTGATGCTCATTTTCACCTTTTTTGTTTTGTTTTAAGGTTAGGCTGCCAACTTAAAGATTTTCAGACTAACAAAATATAAGGGGCCTTCACATTTATTTGCTATTTATTTGCCTGTTTTGCTGTGCCCTTGTGTTGGCTTCCTTCTTGGGGATGTTGTGGATATTTGTGAAGTCCTAGGCATACATACGTGTAGCAAAATTGATTTTACCTTACCTTTTGTGTTAGGTCTTTTGCTTCTTAGGTAATATAACTTCCTGATAATCTAAAACTTAAACAGTAGAACTGAACTCTTCATAAAGCAGTCTGTGATCTTTTGATGTGCATTGTGAGCTTTTAAACGGTCAGCCCTATGAGACACTTTGACAGTATAGGTTGACCAGTTACACCTTGCTAAAATCAGTGATTCCAGAATTGGAATAAAGAAGGTATTTTTTGTTCCCATATTCAGGAGCCCTTGGAAATCAACCTTGAGCCTCCAGGCCCTCTTACTTTGGCCATGAGCCAGTTTCTCATTGAGATGCAGGAGACCAAAAAGGGAATCGTGACACCTAAGGAACTCTTTTCCCAGGTCTGTAAGAAGTGAGTATCCGTGTTGACTGTGCCTTCAGTGCCTCGGTCAGAGGCTGAGAAATTCTGTGAAAATTCATAGCACTAGAGCCAACCCAGTACATACATTAAAGCATCATCTGCTTCATTTGGATTAAAGAACATGTACTTTATGTGAAAATGAAACCTGCCAAGGGTGTTATTGAACTAAACAGAAATTTTGAGAAAGGAGAACACTTCATGATTTGGGATATGATCCTAAGATTTCATGAAAAGTCTATTTTAGTAGACTCATCATTGCTTTTCTTTTTCTCTCTTCTACAGAGCAGTGCGCTTTAAAGGCTATCAGCAGCAAGACAGCCAGGAGCTGCTTCGTTACTTATTGGATGGGATGAGAGCAGAAGAACACCAAGTTAGCACATTTTGACCGGTGTATTTTATAATTTCTTCTCATTAACTCCCTGTCACTTGATATCTTATGGGGCATTAAAGCAGTGAAAACTAGTTATTGAAGCCACTGGGTTGAAAAAAATTTTTCTACACCAGCCTTTTCAGCCAGTATGTTTTAGTGATTAGAGTGAACAAAGAGAATTAGGATCCTCCTCATGATGCTCTGTTTTGCATGACGTTCCAGCATCATCGTCCTCAGTTCTGTTGTCCAGGTACCTGGAGAGGTAGTTCCCAGCCACAGCGCCCTCACTTTGATTCTAAGTGTGACTCCGCACAGCCTTTCAAATCTGGGAAGCACTGTGGTCCTCGAATAATGACGTCGTTTCATCCCATGTTGTTTTGTTATAACATTAATGAGAGGCCTTAGGACTTAAATCTCTTTTATATCAATTAGCCAGTGGTGAAACTGGTTTCATTATATGTCGTTTTGCTTAAAGTCACAGAACCTACTGACAACGTTAAGTGAGGACTTACTGTATATCAGTCACTCATGGTGTATGAGTCAGGAGACATTTTTTTGCGTTTTGAAGTTTTTGTTAATTGCCAGGATGAAAAGTAATGTGTTTGGGGATGTGAATACAATTCACAATAGTGACAATGTAGTGATGATTTTGCTCTTATTTTATGTCAAGCACTGTTCTTAGCATTTTATATGAATGACCATACTCAGTCTTCACAGCCATTCTGCAAGGTAGATGCTGTCACCAATCCCTTGCTCCTAGACTCTGGAGCTAGGCTGTTGGAAGCTTCAGCGCCTGGCTCAAGGTCCCCTGAGGTGGTGGAGCTGGGCTGTCCGTGCTGGAGTCTTTCCCTGTAGCTCCCCTCGAACCATCCTGCCTCTAGGATGTGATAGTCCAGTGGTCTCTCCACAGGAGATGGGCATGTTCTGAAAAGCTTTGGCTTGAGTAGGTTAAAATCTTGAAATGATAAGATAGTGCCTTTATTCATGGGTTAGTGGTTTTATAAGTATAATTCCTTTTAGCTCCTTGATTTTGAAAATGTGATTTTAGAAATATTTTTACTCAGTAAGTTTGGGGAGCTAATTCTTGATCACTTTCTTGACTTGATCACATATTTTCTAAGGAAAATAACTATAAAATTTTAAATTTAATAGTATGCATATATTCATTTTATTACTTTTAGAGAGTGAGTAAAGGAATTCTTAAAGCATTTGGTAATTCTACTGAAAAATTGGATGAAGAACTAAAAAATAAAGTTAAAGGTAATGTCCAACTTTCTGAACTAACCACTGTAGCTGACTCCCTCTGTACCTTAGGGGACGCATGCCTGCACATGCACAGTTATTAACACATAGTTTCTCTTTATCACCGCTGATGTGTCAAAATTGCTCAGTACTTCAAAGATGGGTGTTTTAGAAAAATTTAACTTCCGGTGTATTCTTTTTATGCAGTAGTATAGTGAAATTTACAAAGATAGAGCTAAGATGACATTGCAATTTTATTTTTAAAAAGCTTAGACTTCTCAGTAGCAGTGATAAGTGGAGTACACTTGCCTGCGTGATATGTCAGTAGCTGTTTATTAATTATGGAGCCAACTTCTCTCTTACTGGTGTGGCATTTAGAGATTTGGCATCAGTCTGCTTGGTGGGTCTCTCTGTGAGGGTGGAAGTCTTCCCTGTCTCCTCTGTCTGCTGCAGTAGCCACTGGCCACTGTTGGCTCTTGAGTCCTTGAAGTGGGATTGGTGCAACTGATGAGCTACATTTTAATTTTTGTTTAATTTTTATTAATTTAATTTAAATGGCCACAAGTGACTAGTGGCTACTATATTGTAAACCACAATATAGAATCAACACATAGCAACTCTTTACCTCTGTGGTGCCCTTTAGGGCCTGGCCAGTTAACAGAGGGAATCTCTCTTGTTGTCGCTGTCTGTCATAAAATGTGTTTCTGTATAAATTGACATGTTATTTGAATAAAGCATACACATTTCATGTATTTAGAAAAGGGGGACCAGGTAGTAAAATTATGTCACCTTACACTAAATGTATCAAGATTAGTTCTGGAACATAGGAAAATAAAAGGAGAATTTTATCCGAAACATTTTCCTGAAGGGTTTTGCTTGTTTTTTTTTTGCTTTGATTTTAAGTGGAGTTCAGTCTTAGAGTTCACAAAGCAGGTGACATGCATTGCCTCCCATTTGCTGCCGAATGTGAGCATGTCAGAGCTGGAAGGGAGCTAGAGAATCAGGCAGCTCGCCGTCTGCTCTTGTCACTGGTGTAGATAGCGATACAGAAAGTCTCCCTGACCACAGTTCATTTTGCACTGACTAGATCTTGGTAGGAATTTTCTCTTTCTCATAAGATGTGATAGTGTGAAATTCTGTCATGCTCACAAGTGCAGTATATGATGCTGACTATAGCATAAAAATAAAATTATGGTAATTATGAATAGAGAAAGACAAGTCTGAGATAGGAAATTATAGGTAAAATTTTAGGATTAGAGAAATTAGGTAAGTAGTTTTGGCTTATTCGGTTGGTTTTATAAGTGTGACTGATACACTTTCCCCTCACAGATTATGAGAAGAAGAAATCGGTGCCCAGTTTCGTGGACCGCATCTTTGGTGGGGAGCTGACAAGCACGATCATGTGCGATGAATGTAGAACGGTAAGCACGGTCCTGCGGGTGGACACACTGTGAAGACACAGTCTGCCAGTTGTTGCTTTCAGGACAGAGAGGTCTAGCTGCACAAGCTGTTCTTTGTGGAACCACCCAAACATGCACAGTTCTCTGCTGGAACTGTGAGCACTCATGATAGTGGAAGAAGTTAGTTAATGTGTTGCTTTGCTTCCCTAACCCGGAGTTCTCAGTGCTGTGTTTTCCATTTATTTTCTTTAGCCTGTATTTTAAAGCTTAACAATGCCCTCCCCTCCTTCCCCCCATGATCTTACTATATAATGTTTACAATGAACTTTTCCTTCCTTTCACATTTTCTTTTTTGGTTGGTTAAGGTCTCCTTGGTTCATGAGTCTTTCCTTGACTTGTCCCTACCAGTTTTAGATGATCAGGTAAGACTATTGAGTTCATTTTATTTAAGTAGATCTTTTTCTGTTAGATTTTATGGGGGAGCCCTGTCACCTTTTCCAAGTTGGTACATTACTAACCCATGGAGAATTTTTCTTAGATTATTTGAGAGAGAAGAATTTTAAATAGTTGAACAAAAAAGAGGTAAATACCTTTTTTACAAAAAAGAGTAACGTGTGTTTGGACTTCTTTATAGTTAACGGAATTATATGTTTATATGTAGGGACTTAATTATAGTTAATTACTTTATATGTATTTTCACATTAAAAGTTACTGTTTACTTTCATTATTTAAGACTAACCACAAATCCCTTCCAGTCATAAGTTCATCAATGTTGAGACTATCTCAGTTTTAAGCCATATTGATCTGGTTTGTAGTAGAAGTAGGAAAAAAGAGAACATGTTATGAATTTAAGATAAATCATATTCAACTTAATATGAATTAGGGGTCCCTTTAATCACTGTTACTTAGTGATTAAAGTCTTACCAAATTTTATTTTCTCTTTCCCCAAAACTGTCATTTAGAAGGAATGAATTAACAGAAATGCCTCTACTGGGACATGTAAATCACTTGTGAGCAGAAGGGTCACAGCACGTGTCTGAAACAGTTTATCACGTTCCTTCTGTTACAGTTGCCTGTGGAGTCACTTTCTTACTGCTGGTTTGCTTGTTTTGTCAGTGTATGCAGGTTGCTGTTTAGTATTTGAGATGAACAAATTTTGTCCTGGATATATTTTCAAACATTATGGAAAATAAATTAGTGTAAAATAGACGTAGAAAAATACTTAGGTAATGTAACGTCTCGTCACCAAATAGTAGAATTTGTAATTTTATTTTTGGCCCATTTTCTTTCCATATATTAAGAGTGGTAAGAAAAGTATAAATGATAAACATCTGAAAAAGACAGTGGAAAGTGAGGATAAAGACAGCGAGGAAGACAAGGATGATGACAGTTACGTAAAGGAGAGAAACGACGCCCCATTGGGTGCGAGCAAGCACCTGCAGAAGAAGGCCAAGAAGCAGGCCAGGAAGCAGGCCAAGGTGAGGGAGAAGGAGACCCCCACACTCCTCTACCTGGAGTGTGGGATGCGGGGTGTGGGGTCAGATATGCATTAGATGCATCTCATTTTATGGGCAGCGCTTTCCCTGTGACCACAGAAGCAGCTAGTCCAAGGTTCTCCCCTGGAAATGCCCTCCAGAGACACGAAGCAGAGGTGGTGCTTCTTGCTTCATCCTGCGCAGCCGGTGGCTTGAGGAAAGTCCTAGTTAATTTTTAACACTTTTGAGTCATTTATTGACATTCAAACTAAAGACACAGTCACATGCAGCACAGTCCCAGCAGTGCACGGGGCTCATGCTGGTTCTCCTTGTCCTCAACAGCACACAGACCTCCAGGCTTCTGCCCTTTGGGTGATGGAAAAAGAACCTTAGAGCAGCTGACTTTCCACTTATTTCAATATCAGTGAATAAGCATCTCTTTATACTTAACAGTCACTTATGTTTCCTTTAAAGTATTCATTTATGTTCTCTCCCCATTTTTCTTTTTTCTAATTGAATTTATTGGGGTGAAATTGCTTAATAAAATCACATAGGTTTCAGGGGTACAGTTCTATAACATCAGCTGGATCCATTTTCATTCAGGTGTATTTTTACTGAAGCATGTTGGAGAACGTGTGTGTCCTGGGTGCTGCCCTGCAGCCTGTGCTGTTCGTGTTAGCCTCACAGGCCTGTCCTTAGCGACAGTCAGAGGTCCACCCGTCTTTAGGCAGGACTCTTGGTGAAACGCCTTTTCCCTCAACTCAGGAACGGGCCGCACGCAGTCAGTCCTTTACCGTCCTCTGTACACGAGACATCCTTGCTGCTTCCCTGATTTGGGGCTGTTTGTTTCCCGGAATGTTTTCCTCCATCCCTCTGTCCACTGCAGCCCTATACTCGTTCTATCTCCACAGTGAGACTTTGACCTGAGTTGTGTGTAGTCAATCACTACAGGGTATAGCAGTCTCTCCTCAGTCTAGACTCTTCCTCTTAGGAAAACGCCCTGCACAGTTTTATTCACCCCAGTGGGAAAATTTTTTTAAGATTTGGTCCTGCTTTCACTTAAAGAACAACTCTTCATGATTTATTTGATTCCTGATAGTAAAGAAACTTTTAGGGTCAATTCTGGGAATGAACTCTCCCAAATTAACTTTTTTATTTTTGATTAATAAGCAAGAGAACCTGATGCGGTAACCTTGCATGCTCTTTCTCTTCCTCTCTCTCGGTTAAAAAAAAAAGTTTTATGCTTTTTACACAGAACCAGCGAAGGCAACAAAAAATTCAAGGAAAAGTTCTTCATTTAAATGAGATCTGCACCTTTGACCCCCCTGAAGATGATGAACGTGAGGTTGAAATGTCAGTTCAGGGAGAAGTGGACATTAAATCCGACCACATCTCACAAGAGGAAGTTGCAAATAAAGAATATTGTGTTAATCAGAAAGACTTGAATGGCCAAGAGGAAATGACAGAAAGTGTAACTGTCAGTCAGAAATCTGCTGAGGACGTGGACATGAAAAGTCCCAGCGTGGATAGTGAGCTGGAGGTTTTGTCATCATCTCCCACCAACTGTCCTGGGGATTTAAACGGTGCCTTCCTGGACGAAGGGGGCAGTGGAGAAGCAGATATTTCCAGGGGTTTCAGAAACCTGCACTTGGATGCTGCTCTTCACCCTGACGACATACATCTCGAGATTCTGAATGGCAGCCCTGCTCCCAGGACCAAGGTGTATGAGTTTGTGAACCAAGACCCAGAAACTGCTTTCTGTACTCTTGCCAACAGGGACGCTTCCAGTGCAGATGAGTGTTCCATCCAGCACTGCTTATACCAGTTCACCCAGAACGAGAAACTCCGAGATGCAAACAAACTGCTCTGTGAAGTGTGCACCCGGAGGCAGTGTAGTGCACCAAAGGCAAATCTAAAAGGTACTGGGTCCCTCACAGACAGTAAAATTAGTCTTCAGGCACATTCTGCATGGCTCCAGTGGGGCACTCCTGTTCTGTGTCAGGACCTGGATGGCATCATACGGCCCCCCATCCACATAAATATACTAATAGGATGGGTAAGCCGACCATTAACTGGAGTAGCTTCCCAGGTTTGCCCTTGGACTCTTCCCTGTGGGTAAATTGTCCCACTGGCGTGGTCACAGCAGGACCCTGACAGGTAGTGGCGGCTGCTTCACTTCCTCAGTTTCCCGCCAGCGTTGGGATGGCCCTCACCTCCTTTGCTCCCAGGAAGCCACACTTTGACTCATCGGGTACTAAAGGGGCATGCCCAGTGTGAGGTCCTGGGAGCAAGGCTTTCTTAGTTTCCCCCAAATGGAGCAGGAGCTTGAGGGCAGAGAGTGGGCCAGGGACCGTGGATGCCCACGGACTCTTGCTAGATAGAATTGAAACTAATTTTTATTTTTTTAACTTATCTTTATTGAAAGTATTACAGCTGTCCCATTTTTCCCCCCAATTGACCCCCTCCACCTTGCTCCCACCCCCTCCCCAGGCCTTCACCCCATTATTGTCCATGTCTATGGGTTACGCATATAACTTCTTTGGTTAATCTCTTCCCACCCTCCGCCCCCCTTCCCTCTTTCCTCTGAAATATGATCACCTATTGCATGCATCAGTGTCTCTGGATCTATTTAGATTGTCAGGTTCTTTTGTTCATTAGATTCTTTTTAAACAAGATGCTTCAACTTGGTGGTGAACTCCTTTAGCTATTCCTTGTCTGAGAAGCTCTTTACCTGACCTTCAGTTCTAAATGGTAGCTTTGCTGGGTAGAGCAATCTTGGTTGTAGTTCCATGTTTTTCATCATTTTGAATATTTCTTTCCACTCCCTTCTGGCCTGCAAGGTTTCTGTTGAGAAATCAGCTGACAGTCTTATGGGAGCTCCCTTGTAGGTAACTAATTGCTTTTCTCTTGCTGCTTTTAAGATCCTCTGTCTTTAACCTTTGGCATTTTAATTATGATGTGTCTTGCTGTGGGCCTCCTTGGGTTCCTCTTGTTTGAGACACTCTGTGCTTCCTGGACTTGTAAGTCTATTTCTTTTCCCAGGTAGGGGAAGGTTTCTGTCATTTTTTCAAATAGGTTTTCAATTTCTTGCTCTCTTTCCTCTCCTTCTGGCACCCCAATAACATGAATGTTGGGTCTCTTTAGGTTATCCCAGAGACTCCTTATACTATCTTCATATACCTGGATTCTTTTTTCATTTTGCTCTTCTGGTTGGGTGTGTTTTGCTTCCTCGTGTTCCAAATAGCTGATTTGATTCTCATTGTCCTCTACTCTACTGTTGATTCCCTGTAAATTATTCTTCATTTCAGTTCATGTAGCCTTCATTTCAAGTTGGTACTTCATTATGTCATCGATGGTCTCACTTGCTTTCGTAATAGTCTAAGATCCTTGAGCATCCTTATAGCCGTAATTCTGAATTCTGTATCTAGTAGTAGTTTGCCTGGTTCTATTTCGTTTAGTTCCTTTTCCGGAGATTTCTTCTGTTCTTTTCTTTGTGGCATGTTCCTTTGCCTCCACATTTTGGCTGCTTCCAGGTGTTTGTTTCTATGTATTAGGTAGAGCTGCTACGTTTCCTGGAGTTTGTAGAGTGGCTTTGTGTAGTAGGTGTCCTGTAGGGTCCAATGGCTCAGCCTCCCCAGTCACTTTAGCTGGGCCTTCTAGGTGCTCCCCTGTGTGGGCTGTGTGCACTGTCCTTTTGTAGTTGAGCCTTGGTTGCTGTTGGCATCACTGGGAGGAATTGATCCCCAGGCCAGTCAGCTGTGAGGACCAGCTGCAACTACAGCCAAAGAGCTGCTGTGCTGGAGACACCCCTATGGAGCAGGATTTACTTCAGTGGAGCTTTGGTGTTCACCAAGTGCGCCCCTTGTGTGTGTGTCACTCTTGGATGTGGTAGGGCTGTAATCCAGTGTGGCCGAGTCTGACCACCAGGTGCACTGTCTCTGGGGCCTCCCAGGAGGTGCAAAGTCAGCCTGTGCCAGAACCTTGCCCAGGGCCACCCAGCATGAGCTACACAGCAAACTGTAGTTGGCTGTTACTTGTGCTGTACTTGGCATTGCCCAGGAGAAGCCAGGCCATGAACCAACGCAGGCTGCCACTAGTACCAGGCCTTGGGCCACTTATCAAGCCGTATGGGGCATGAGGCCAGCTGCTTGTTTCAGAGATTTTAGGAAAGTTCTAAACATGAGGCTCAGTAGGCCACTTGCATAGAAAAGCCACTGGAAATTACTTGAATGAGCTTGCAGGAAGGGAGGGGCGGGGTCTGAGAATCAGCGGGCGGGGCCAAAGATGTTGAGTCAGGTGCTGGAGATGCAAATATGGCACCTGCCTGCTGGCTCTGTGGGGAGGACTGGCTAAAGGAGCAATGGCTTCTGCCAGCTCTTCTGCCGGGGAGAAAGCTGCCCCTCCACCTCTTGCCCAGATTTCAGTCAATTTACTTCCTCCTCAAATGTCCCAGGTTCCTTTGAAGCTGCTGCCCAGTGCTGGGGCTCAGAGGAAGCGCATCCAAGTGAGTCCGTGCATGGGCCCTTTAAGAGGAAAGCCTGGGGCTCCTGCAGCTTCCGCATCCCTCAGCAACAGTCCTCCCTGGTTTTTACAGCCCGAAATTGTGAGGACTTCTCTTCCTGGCCCTGGAGCCCTTGGCTGGGGGTCCTGTTGTGGGGTTGTCCCCCCTCACTCCTCCAGGAAACCTCCCCTGCCAAGATTCCCTCCCTGGTTTAAACCACGGCACTGAGTGTGGGCCCGTGGCCAAATCTCCACGATTCAGCCCTGATCTGCCTCATCTCTGCTCCTCCTACGGCTCTCAGTGCTTCTTCAGTTCCCTGGTTGTAGGGCTTCTGTTCAGATAGATTTCAGGAGGTTCTGAGTGATGGTGGTTCTGTGTTTTAGTTGTAATGTGGTTGTGGGAGGCAGCAGGTACAGCTACTACCTACGCTACCATCTTGTTTCTCTCCTGAAACTAATTTTAAAGTCAAGCTTTTCGTGTATTTACATGTCAACAAAGTAAATTATGCTGATTTCATAGCAGTTCTGTTTAGAGCAGGTGTCAACAAACTACAGTCCTCTGGCCCAGAGTGGCCTGCACCTGTTCTTGTGTGGTCTCTGGGCTAAAAATTTTTTTTTTTACATAAATATTTGAAAATTTTATGGTAGGCAACACTAATTTTGAACCCCAGTTGTTCTCTCTCCAAAAGTAATTATTATTTTCTTCATAGACTCAATCATACTTTATTGTTATATTTTGAATTTCATCAGTAAAATTTGTGCATGTTATCATCTTATGTATAAATGCCTACAAAAATATCCTTTATTTGACCTCCTGGTCCACAAAGCCTAAACTATGTAACCTGGTCCTTTTAAGAAAGTTCATGATGTCTGAAATGATTTATAGCAGACCGAATGCTTTGGAATTGTAAACTATTTCCACACTGCTACATTTTTTCTTGCAGGTGAGCAGAAACCTGTTTACACTGATGCCAGAAAGCAGATGTTGATTTCTCGTGCTCCTCCTGTTCTCACCCTTCACTTGAAGCGGTTTCAGCAGGTACCTGTTGTTTACCTAAAATTTTTTTAAAACATGGAACAGCTGCTTTATCTGTCATGTCTCAATACACTGTTTCTTTGGTTTTCTGTTATTTCTTAATTCTAACTTCAAAGAATTATGAAAGTAAAAATATATTGATCAGACCAAAGTTTTGATAAAAGATGCGTATCAAGGTGGAGGAGAAATTTAGGCACAATTCTCAGTTTTACTAGAATTCATGCTCTTTTTAGTAATATTAGCATCTGACTCCAACCTTAATTTTAGGTTAAAAAAAAAAGCCAGTTTTCTAGTTACATGTCCCACTTGGGAAATTCAGTGCTGTGGTACCTTATTTGATAAAAAAATCATTGGATTTTCACCATTTTCGTGACTCCTTCTCTTCTGGAAGACTCTTGCTATACGCAGTACATTTTCTAATTCACTTCCAAATTCCCAGAGTGCCTTCAGAATGTTTTCCCTCCTAAGGGTGCTAGGGTCGTGTCTAATGGGGCGGGTCTGGGAACGATGCGCTTGGTCAGAGTGGAGACTGAGTGCTTCAGAGAGTATTCTGCTCAGTTTTAAGCATCAGAACCTCAGGTCTAATGTGGCTTTTCTCAGTGGCCAAAGCAGAAATGTTGCGAGTTTCCTCACAGGAGCAGCTTTTGTGGTGAGTCTATGGGGTGCATGCAGCAAAACAGATCAGCTCACAATCAGTCTAGCGGTCAGGAAAGAACAAGGGTGGGATGTTGTGTTTGGGCAGCGTAGTGGGCTGCAGTTTACTGACCATGTACAGCTTCTACAGGAAGAGAACTTGGATCTATCACTTCTCTTTTTCAGGCTGGTTTTAACCTACGCAAAATTAACAAACACATAAAATTCCCGGAAATCCTAGATTTGGCTCCTTTTTGTACCACTAAATGTAAGGTAGGTAAAAGTGGTGTTTTGGGGAAAATCCTTTAAGGAGAAATCATCTTAACAAAATACAACAGCAACTCGCCTAAGTGTGAAGTTGATAGGCATTTCTGAGTAGAGTGGACCTTTGATTTCTGTGCCTTTATACTTTTAAGGTCTACGTTAGCTCTGTTATTTCAGTTCAGCATTTTTTTAAACCCCCATTAATGTGGCAGACGTTGTCTTGGGACCTGAGGGCACAAAGCTAAAGGTGAGCAGATATATTAATGGACAGTCTGTTGAACGTGGCAGAGTGTTAAGGTTGATGCACAGAGCAGGGTGGTTCCGGGGAGGCTCTGTGAAGTAGAGGTGACTCAGCCAGCACTAAAAGAGCAGGTGCTGGTGGGAGTGGAGAGTAGCCGTGAGGAGTGGCAGGGGAGGGGGGGCACACAGCTCTGGAGCTCACAGTTTGAGGTCTGGGGAGCATGGGGAGATGAGCCTGAGAGCTGAGCTAGGGATATGGTTTTGGAGGAACCTGGGCTTTTTTATATTAGGTGTGTAGTGCTGGAGGCAGGGGAACCAGCTGGGAGGCTGTTGTGAGTTTAGTCCATGGATGATGAGTTTAAACTAGGGCAGGAGAATTCTAACCGGACTGTAGTCAATTGGCCTCGAAGATAAGGCAGAGTCCTTTCTGTGGATGCCGAGGGTGACCCAGAAAGGGGTTGAGCGTGATTCTGAGGACTGGTTGAATGACTGGGCATGTGGGCAGAGGGAATTCCGTAAGTCGAGGTGGGAAACAAAGGGCAGGCAAAGAAAGGATAGAGTTCAGTTTCGGACACATGGATTTTCAGACTGTTTAGATGGACATGTCTCTGGGAGAGAGCAGAGTGGCTGCTGGGGCTGCAGGTAAGGGTCTGGCTGTCAGTCCCAGGTGGTAGTCAAAGCTGGGAGAGGCAAATGCAGAACCCTGGCATTCAGCCATCTCCAGGCAGACAGTCTAGAGTCAGAAACACTGCAGTGCTGTCCTGTTTCTAGTGTGAAGTGTGTCAGTTTAAACGTATCCAAAGTCTTCACCTACGAAACTTGAAATGACAGAAATCCCCTTCTTCCCAGTCTGAAAATTTCCGAGAAGCCTATTTCAGAGCTGGTGGGTCACGAGTTGTAATTAATACGTTCATGGCCACTTTTGCTAGTAGTCGGAAGATGGCATCAGGAATCCAGCTTTTGCCTAAAATGCCAGTGCCCCGTGTTCAGGTTTCAAGGAAAGGGCCCATGTCCTCATTGAGGGAAAGACTGGAAAAGAGTTATAGACACTATAGAGGTCACGTTAAATTTTTCAAGATGTGCTGGTAACTTCAGTGGGTGGAGACAGGAGGTACTGGGGATAAAGCAGGTAGATACGTAAGAGGCTTTGTGAAAATGAGGAATGGCAGATCCGTGAACTTTTAAAAAAAAAAAAAAAAAAAGTCTGGGAGACTTAAGTAGGTTTGGAGGCCAATAGGAAAGTCCAGAAGTTGAAGATAGAAAGGTCAAGGTACTTGACCCTAGGAGAGGTAGGAAGGGCCAGGGTGAGGACACACAATTTCGAGTGTCATCTCTGAACAGGGACGACAGGCATCATGCAGTGTAGGTTAGGTTTTGCTCAGTTTCCTGCAGTGGGAAGTGAGGTCAGCTGTCAAGACAAGGGGCTGGGGAGGAGGGGCCAGTTTCTGTGAAGGACATCCAAGGACAAGTGACAAGATTATATAGGCACACCAAGGACCTGCCTGACAAAGTCATGAACTTACCAGTCCACATGGTATGTGATTCTGTTTCCTAGCAAGGGCAGCTGTCTGGGGTCTCTGTGATGTACTGGATGTGGTGGTGACGCTGCTGTGGGTGGGAAGTTATTTGCAATACTCATGGCCCACCCCACCTAAGTTCACTAGCTGTAATGTGCCTGTGAGCCACGTGCGAATCACTAGGCCACATGGGGCGGAGTCGGAGCTTCTGCATTTCTAATAAGCTCTCGGGAAACCCCAGTGCCACTGTTCTATTACATTTTGAATCTCGAAGATACAGATTTTTCCAGGAATGAGGCCAAAAGAGGCCCAGACATGGCAGGGATGCCGTTCAGAACTTGACAAGTGCAGTGGTTCACAGCGGCCCCAGTCAGAGGCCTGTCCATGTCCATCCAGCCCTGGAATGTGCAGGTCTGAGGAGCCACCGCCACTCTAAACAGGGACTGAGGCTCCAGAGGTGGAGTGCCCCTCATTGAATCCAAGGGGGTGGGAGGTGGGGTGTTGAAATGTAACCAGTGATTTTTGGTAGGACCCAAGGGCTGTCCTCTTGCTATTAAAGGATTAACTTCCATTTGAGGCAGGACACAGGATGAGAGGGGTTGAGGTCTCTGGAATTATCTGACCCTGACACTCCGGAAGAGACTTGGGCAGGTTATTAAGTTTCTGGGCCAGGAAATGGATTCTGTCAGGTGGCCTCTGGGAGACGGCAATGGCCACTTTGTAATAGTGGGACTGGACTCAAGTGGAGAAAGATAGGGAGGAAGCCACCTTCAGACTCATGGATGACCCCTGCGTAGAGGAAAACTGTCTTGCCCACGTTTCCTGTGTCAGTGGGAGAACTAACGCCCAAGTCCTGTTTTATTTCTGAAGAGTGTTGCTGAAGGAAGCCGCAGGGTGCTGTACTCCCTGTACGGGGCTGTGGAGCACAGCGGCACCATGCGGTCTGGGCACTACACGGCCTACGCCAAGGCGAGAGTGGCAAACAGGCACCTATCGGATCTTGTTCTCCGCGGGGACGTCCCACAAGGTGAGCCCTACAGAGTCCTGGTCCTTGGCATGTATGTGGCAACCCCAAAAGTAATGGGACTTGAACTTTCCATTTACACTGATTTCCCATTTCCTCGACAGACTGTGACGTGGAATCCACCAAAGGGCAGTGGTTTCACATCAGCGATACCCACGTGCAAGCTGTGCCTACAGCTAAAGTCCTGAGCTCCCAAGCGTACCTCCTCTTTTATGAGAGAATACTCTAAGTTTTTATAACAGCTGTAATAATAATAAACAAGTACAGACAGACTAGATCATGTTCACTATAAATTAAGTCCGTGCCAGAAGAAATCATGTGTATTGAAGTGCTGGCGGGAGGACACCTGCTGAGTGACCACATGTTGTCCTGTCATAGTTTTCCTTCCTGCTTCCAGGTTCTGGAAAGATTCTGAACCAAGTCCTGGTAACATGTCTGTGGTGCCTACAGCACATCAATAAACTGACTTACCCCCAAAACTTGTTTTATTACTTAGAAAAAACTAAGTTGTGTTGACTTACCCCACAAGGTAACACTTGACTAAGGACACCTGACCGCACCTGGGTTAATTTTATGCGCACAGTTGTTTGTTACTGGCAGTGGTAACTGACAGAAACGTGCGTCTAATTCTGACACCACGGTGTGCACAGCTGGGTGCAGGCTACCTCTGCTCTATGCAGTTAGCTGGCCCAAGGCCACACTTGTGGAACTAACTTGGCACCAGGTCCCCTTGATGCCAGCGAGCCAGAGGGAACCCACAAGCTGTCCATCCAGTATCCCTTTACCAGCCAGCGTTTCTGAGTTAAATGCAACTGTGAGAGCCTGTTAGCGAGCAGCCGGTAAGTTTGTCTACCCAGATTTCTTTGATGTACAGTGAACCCTTTGCTATGCACTCACAGAAGAAAGGTCACTTTTTACAGAGGTCGAGCTTATCTGGGGCCCAGTCAGCCATAGTGCTTCCAGAATTCCTCTGGAATACCAGAAACAACATAACACTGAAGTGTCACCCAACACAAGATAGCACGTCCCATAAAACTAGTGAACTGTTACCCATCTTACGGGAAAATAAGATGTCCTTTATGAAAAACGAACTTAATTTGTAAACGTAAGGTGGTGTATTTTCAGTTTATCAAATCAGCCATTCAACCATTCACTGCTAATGAAACAAGTTACTCTGAGTCTCAGGATTTCCGGAATTGTGATAAAAACCACTGAAAAATCTAGTCCAGGAGTCAGCGGACTTCCAGTAAAGACTAGATTAGTAAATATTTTAATCTTGCATCACCTGGTCCGTCACAACTACTCCACTCTGCCATTCCCAGTGGAAGCAGCGTAGACACTGTCTAAATAGATGAGCACAGCTGTGTTCCCATAAAACTTATGCACGAACAGGCAGCAGGCCAGAAACACACTGGAGACAGGGCCCTGAGGACTGAAGTCCCACAGCCAGTTCCATTAACAAGGTCGAGTCAGGTCTTAGTCCAGGGACGATGTCATCAGAAAACAAGGCTTTGACATAACACCTTTACTGCATTGTCCAGCCAGGAACCAAACACAACTTAAGAAAACCATCGGGCAATTCCTAGAGCACGACAACGACTACCCCTCCCGTCCCCCAGCAAAAACTAACCCACTCAGTCATTCTGGTCATCATCCCAGTCTTTCTTCCCACTGGGAGGTTTGGGCCCACCGGCTGGTTTTGCCATGATGATCTGCAAAACAAAACAAAAAACTATAAGAATACGTTTATAAACTCAACCTGTAGAAGGAGGAGAAAGAACATTTTTCTATTAGCCTGATTCGAGATTAAACAATCATCTGGAGAGAGGAGCCATCTATCTCACAGTGCACATGAAATTAAACACGTAGCAGAACACTGCTCAGCGCTGAGCAGCGTTGAGTCTCCTGCTTTTCCTGGACGTGAACAGCAACAAAATCCATGCACATTAGAGAAGGGCATCCACTCCCCACGGAGCCGGGGGGAGAACTGCCATGAACCACTGGCAAGAACCAGTCAATCTGGAACCTGGTTTGCTATTTATACACGAGGTTCATCTTGCCAACCATCTCAATCCCAATTTCCTTGAGGTTTAGGAACTTTAGGTCCACCTGCCAGTTTTGCCATTATGATCTAAAGTGGTTGATACTTAAACACACACTAAATGCAACACTGGAAATTTCTAGTACATGCACCTGAGAACCAGTCCAGTAGCAGGAAGTGTGTGTCACACACCTAAGTCCACCCAGCTAGTTCCCTAGTAGCTTAAAAGAACACACCAGTTTGTATCTGGCAAAAAAACCAAAAACACACACCAGACACCTGTATCCACAATGCACTGACCCAGCATATTCCCAGTATAACCACCTATCATTTTAAAAGGATCTGTTTGGAAAAGGGGGGGGAAGGGAGGTGACAGCTTAGGGCTGAAATAAACTTGGGGGACTCTAAAATAAATTAATTGGGTTTCCTCAAAGCAGAACTCTCACCCTCATATATTCTGAATCTCAGAACTGGAAACAGTCTTCTTCCCAAATTTATATGAAGAAATGTTTCTGTTCTGGTTTCTGTTTAAAGCTCACTACCACCCTCCCCAACCCTCCTGGTCCACACCCTTTTTCAGAAGCTTCCACAGGATCTGAACCTTAAATTCTTGGAATACCGTTTTACTACCTGAAGCACATTCAGACTGAACTAAAGGCGTTAAGTACAATTTTAGAATCTAAGTGTAGCTTTTTTTAAAAGGACCCGGAACAGCTCTCAAACTTTCTGGGCATCATAACACCTGCCCAGCTTATTAAACACATTGCTGGGCCTTCTTCCAGGGTTGATTCAGTGGGGCCCAAAATTTGTATTTTTGACAAGTTTGAAGTGCTGCTGATGCTGTTGATTTATGAACCATTATTTGACAAAGGTCAACCCAGCCTCCTCCATTATCCAACACAAGTCCCATCCCAGACTATGTGCTACACAAAATTTGGTACAACACTCTAGCAACACAAACTGGTTAACGAGGTCAGACCAAGTGCAGACCAGGGGCAGATAACAATGAATAAACGAAGCCCAGGCTTCCGGTTAAACACAAGACTCAGAAGTGCCCTTGAGACAGAGACACCTGTGTTCCTGTAGCTACTGTCTTGCTTGGATGACTGACATTCACAGGACCTGGGCTAAGGAACCTCCTCCATTAGAGTGTCTGCCACCACCTGGTCCCTTCCACTTCTGGTCCTTTATTCTTAGCCATATGCTAACTTTTAGAATAAGCGAACCAGGTTCCATGATGTTTATTTAAAAACCAGAAAACACATTCTTTCACTGAAAACTACCCAACATACCAATATAAAACCACGCAACTAATAAACCCAGTACACAAACACCCAGGCCCGTTTCAGGTCATCTTGTGAGAAGAACGAGTGCTCCCTTTGCTGAGGTGAGGCCTATGACGTACACACACCACCAAGTGGTTCCTACTGCACTCAGGCGTCTACTTCCCACCAACCTGCTTCTCCCAAGATTAAGATTTTCACTTAATGGATTTATACTTTCTCCTAAGTACTTACACTCACTGTTCAATAACCACTTCTAGAATTTCTAGGAAAATGAATTCCATTAAGGTTACTAGCAAACACCTTCTTGAAAACCTATGAATTCTGGTTTGTCTCTGAACCCAGACCTGTCTTTACCATCTTTCCTGTGTGTCACAATTTAAAAAAAAGGAAAAAGCACAGAAATACTATCATTTTTAACACTGTAAATCTCTTAGTAGTCCCTCCATAGAAGTCACAGCAGAAAAGTTAACACCCAGGTGCCATAATCTCAGGAGCTTCCTACAAGCTGGCGATCAGCAGTATCTCCCCGTGTCTGTCCCCACCCTCGTCGCCCTGAACTTCCTCTCCACGTTACTTCTAAGGGGTCTGAAAACTATGCCTCTAAATCACACTGGTCTGACCCACTGCAGTTTAAGAATACAGACGCTGTCTAGGGCCCTCTTGCACCTGTTAGGTGAAAGTAAAGGACACTGTGGGAATGAGAATGTGCTCATCCAGTTCCATGAACACACCATGGAGCCACATCAATGCTGGTTTTTCCACAGATCAAAATTTCACTCACCTGATCCACTCTCAGCACAGTGACGGCAGCGTTTGTGGCCAGCTTGATGGCCCAGTACTTCCCCAGGTACGTGTCCAACACCCCAGCCTCCAGCATGTCCTTCACAGCGGGAACCTCAGCCTGTTGACAGAGCAGTTTTCACTCTTCACCTTAAGCTCTTTTATGTGAAAATGTTTACATGAGAAAAGTAGGCAAAAGTACTACCATATACACCCTACAAAAGATTATTAATGAAACAGGAGGAACACTATTCTCATTCATTTTCTTTAGACTTATTTCTATTTTAAGGTTTTGCATTCACGAAATAAAACAATTTAAGTTCACAGTGGTTTTCTTTTTTCAGGTACCTCAATGTCTAATCCAACATTTCTATTTCCTTCTTGGTGCACAGCGTAGAGTTTGGAGATAACTTCGTTGGCTTTCACCCCTGAGTTTTCTGCCAGTGCCCGGGGTACAGCCTCGAATGCCTCCGCAAACTTCTTGATGGCGTACTGCTCAAGGCCTGGACAAGTCTAGAGCAGAAACAAGCTTATCAATGCATCCTGTTCAAACTGCAGGAAGAAAGCCACTCACCCCGAGAAGGCTGTACCTCTCCATAGGACGTGATCTGTTTCGCTAACTCGATTTCTGTTGCTCCACCACCAGGGACAAGACGTTTATCCTAGAACATGAGTAAAGTAAGTCACTAAGCAGCAGCTGTGTTTCCTAACCTCAGGTCCCAGCACAGGGCTTTCTAGTCAGCACTGACTCATACTCTAAACTACAAATGTACAGCTGTAGTGACCCGGGTGTCCGGTGGACGAAAGGGAGGGACCAGCATGAAGAATGGGACTCGCGCATTTCCAGACACAGCACCGAAAACAGTTCTTACAATTGAGAACCATCAGCTATCCCTTCAAAAGTGTAAAAACCTTACATAGAAAAGGTGCTTCCTTCCCTTTCATGCTACCCATGCGAGGTTCTTGAAATGTCTAGTCTGAACTGTACCTCCAAGGCCCTACAAGTTCCTGACTCCAGGAGACTCTCTCACTGACCCTGGTGAGCACTTTGAACGTGTTCACGCCATCGTCGACCGCTCTCTCCACATCATCCATCAGGTGGTCCGTGGAGCCGCGAAGCACAATGGTGGAAACGGCACCATCCTCCTTGTCTGCTGATAAATTAAACACAGCTGGGAACCAGTACAGAAAACACACACCCCACACTCAAACATTCACCATCACCACCTACCATGCTTGAAGACCACCACCTGGGTGTCTCCCACTTCCGAGAGGGACACGGTGTCGCAATGTCCCATTTCTTCAACCACAGGAGGGGTCTGTAAGAAAATGACTGTTGTAATAACGTAACACATAGGTTCAGCTGTCTGTCAATAGTGCCCAAATACATACCAGTCTAGGGAGAGCGGTAGCACCCACTGTCTTGCACAGCCGTCTGAGATCCCACTTTGAGTTCAGCCTTAAAAAACCCAAAAAGCAAGGACCTTAATAGGAGCGTTAACTCCACCTGACAGAATAAAATACAGAGGCTAAGCAAGCAACTGCACACTGATCCCCAAGTCACAACTTTCTGACCCAAAGGTTTAGGCTCAGGAAAGGTCTGGATGGCTCTGTGCAGCCCAGACGGGGGTGTTCATGGCATGATTCTAGAACTGGGAGGGATCAAGTCCCTTTGATGCTGAGGGCTCGAAGGTGTAAAACAGGAGGGTACATAGAAAACGTCTGCCTTACTGTGGGCAGTCACATTATGCAAGGAAGGGAACAGGGACTGACCTGCACATTAGGTTAGGTGCGAGAAGGGGTGGGGGTGGGTAGGAGACCTGCCCAGTGTGCCTCAAATGACACCCACCTGATTGGCCCTTCAGCGCTCAGCTCTAATGTAAGTTTTCCCAGGAAGTGTTTTCTGCCCCCCAGACTAAGGTCCTTTTGCTATTTGATCTAATACTTTATATTTTCCTCTTTTTAAAGTTGTCAGGGTATGTTGGATTTGTTTCTTGTCTCACCACCAAGAAGCCATTTACGATGCAGGGGGATAGAGTGAAGCTGCTCTCACCTCACCAGCATGACACTGTACTTGTTTGCGTAATGAAGAGCCATGTCTGCCACTTTGCCGCCTGTGACTATGACATTGGCACCGGTATCAGCAATAGCTTTGACCTGTGCATCCATGAGATTCTCCTCTCCCTTACTGAAATTCATCAGTTCCTCAGCAGTCTTTATCAGCACTGTTCCCTGGCAAAACAAGCAAGCACGCTCATTAAAACCATCTTACTACTTTGGTGCTCAAAGTCACAAGATAGCACTTTACTGAAGAGATCAAGATTTGGGAGAAAATATGAAAATAGACATGAATGTATTATGAAGAACAGGAAGTCTTTAAGAAAATAATAGAAACCCAGCTTGCTCCTAGACTCCCCACTCCCCAAACTCAGGCACTTTGGTGGAAAAGTTAGAACAACACCTTGCTGTTAGGTATGTTGTTGGGCAGGTGTCCTGGCATTTGACTTTTGACAAATGTCAACTAGTTACCTAAACAACAATGGGCTCTAAACATTTTCTAAAATGAGGACTAAGTGACCAACCCCCCCCCCCCCCCCAACCTGTCAAACTTCTGAAACTATCAACTCAGACTCCGAGTATTCCAGGGAGGAAGTCAGCCGTAGCCCATAAACCTCAAACCTCACATAACATGTATTTTTTAAAAAAAATAAACTGGTCAGTTTCAAACTACGTTAGCAAGTTTTTGTTTTAGGATCCCATGGAATCCCAACATTCTCTCTTTAAAACACGAATGAATACACAAGTTCTGGATCCTCTTTAGTGGGCACTTGACTTGATGAATGCGTAAGTCCTATTAGAAGCCAAAGGCTGTATATCACAACATAAACAACACTACTACTGTGTCAAGATTCAAGTTTAATACTTAGTATTTGAATTAGATTTTAAAATATAAACCTGATTTTAAAATCCAGATATGACCTGCAGTTGCCAATAATCATGCAGTCTTCACTGACCAAGAGCAAACCCCACTCGCAACTTTAGAATCACCTAACAATCTGAAAAGGCAGCCTCACACCTGTAATGTTAAGCTTCTGAACTCCACGTACCTTCGTTTCTGTTATCATGCCGTCAAAGGGACATGAGTACACTGCTATCTTTGCATCTTTGACAGACGTCACATCGCCTTCCACTTCCTTCTTGAAAACCATGCCATGCAAGACTGAAGAGGAGCAGATGCCAGAGCCCTGAGGAGCGACACCAAAGCCACCAGTGAGCACATGAGAGAACACCTGGACTGAAGTGTCAGTTCTGCAATTTACCAAAAATACTACCCTCTAATTCAAGTCACACACACACCAGGGCAGTGATTCATGGAGATGAGGGGTGGTACACATACACACACCAGTCTGCTCTGGGTAGAACTCACTTTGGGACTGAGCCACTGGTATGGGGTAGGGAAGAGGGCCTTCAGTACAGTGGAACCAAAGACAGAAAATAACTGCTCTAAGCCACCCATCCATCCATCACCCACCCACCAAGCACTGCGTGCCGATGGACCAGGCACACGGTCAGTACTGGGACAGATCAGGGAACAAAGCATGATGTCAGATCTCACAGGCTTACAATTTAAAAGGGAGGGGGCAGTGCGTGGAGGGAGTCAGAAAATAGGTAGCATGGACACACACTTACATACAAACACACAGAGCCAGCACATGTATTTATGTAGGTGAAACTCTGCTATATCAACGACCACATGCCAACATGCAAAACCGCTACAGTTACAGGTTTCATTACACCGAGTAGAAATTTTTATCAAAAAATACAAGCTTATTTCAATACTAACGTTAAAATGAACTTTATTATTGCAGAGCAAAATGACAACTTCTATCCCACTCAAAAGTGCCTTCTAAGCTCATGGCTCTAACATGGCAGGTTTGAAGAAAACAAGGGTTAGTGTTTGTTGACGTACTGTTCTCACCCCGCCAAGCTGTTGTGGAAAACATGACCGTTCAGGGAGACGTCAACTTTCTTAAATTTAAGTTCGGCACTATTATCACAACCAGCCACACTCAAATGTTATGTAAATGACGCTGCCAAAGGAAGGAAGTCACAAGTGTCCAAAACCGAGGTCAGGTTTAGATGCAGATTAACACAAAAAACTTTCCCCCTAAAACAAGTAACTTATCTAGATAAATGTTAATGCATTTTCTAAACTTACCAGAATCTTACAAACTCTGATATTATCAACGTTGAAATGGCCAGAATCAGGAAAAATAGACACTGTTGAGAAAACAAGACACATCAAGAGCTATAGATGGGACAACAGAGAAAACATCAGCCACATTAAGACACAATATTCTGGGTCTTTCAGTGTTTACTGCTCTTGACTCACCGCAGGCCTGAGCAATGAGCTTGGCCAGAAAGGCTTCATTGCCATACTGCTTACTCATGATGGACGTGTGGAGCAGAGACGCCACTTCATCAACATCTCGGAGATTTTTTGCAGAACAACAAACCAAATTGGGAAGAATCTCGTGGGCTTTCCTGCAGGCTATTTCATAGCCTTCAATGACCTGATGTGCGAAGTGCAAAAGCATTTCTCAAAAAGATGCAATTCTGACATAAAGTAGCTTATCATGGCAATCCAATGAACATGGACACTCATTTTCAATATAAGATGACAAAGCACACGACCAGAGTGAAATCCACACAGAGCCTACAGGTTAGAACGGAGTCTTGGGCAACAGGCCCAATTTGAATCCTAACCACACTTACTAGCTACAAGACCTCGAGCAAGACTTTCTAACTCAGGTCTCACTTCCTTCCCCTGAAATAAAACGGAGATAGTTTTAACAGGCCTCCTGACGGGCCTGGTAGGGATGAGGGGGCCTGCAGAGCAGATGCACCCCAGCAATGGCAAAGGGAAGGCCCCATGCTCACTGTGGCCATGAGGGTGGTTCTTATTCGAAGCATATCACATACACACTAAATAGGAGGACACTGTAACATGAACGCTTGCCTCTGAGACTGACAGGCCGATTCTCAGGAGCTCCTCAGCCAGCTCCAGCAGAGCGCCAGCAAACACCAGGACAAAGTTTGTGCCATCTCCAACCTCCTGCTCTTGCATGTGCGAGGCCATCACAATCATCTTAGCAGCAGGATGCTGTACCTGGTGGAGGGGTTTGAGTTTAACCACCAAGTTAAAGCACTTGATCTTTAAAGCAATATAAAGTCACCCACTCCCATTTCTTATCAACAGACTCCAATCTCCCAGTGGGCCAGTAACTCCATAGTCGTATTTCATGGTCATGAGGGGACAACCAGGTGTCCCTGGTCCCTGAGCACACATGGTCACTGTGAAGGGAAAGGACCTCAAAGTGCATATGCTCTTCATGTGCAGTCGTACATTCCCACACATCAGGCCACAACATTATTACGTTTACTAAGTTATAAACAAAGCAATTCCCACCACCAAATCTAGGCATTTTTTATCTACTTATTATTTATTTTTTAATCCTCACCCAAGGATATTTTTTCTATTGCTTTTCCGGGGGCAGAGGGGGAGACAGGGGGAGAGGGGGAGATGGAGGGAGGAACATCAATGTGAGAGAGACACATCGATTGGTTGCCTCCTGCACGTGCCCCAACCAGGGCTGGGGATCAAGCCTGCAACTAAGGTATGTGCCCTTGGCTGGAACTGAACTGGGGACCCTTCAGTCTGTGGGCCGATAATCCAACCACTGAGCCAAACCAGCTAGGGCAAAATATAAATTTTTAAAAGACATAGCTTACTTCTAGCTCTCTTAAAATAGTCGCTGCATCATTTGTCACAAACAATTTCTCCAGGTGGTTGATGACCATTTTGTTCATTCCTCAAAAATAAGTTAGAAAAACAAATCCATTATTACTCAAATCCATCTCCAAATACCCAAGAAACCCTAGTTATGAAACATGTTGCTATGCATTCCTTAGGCAACTGGAACAGCCCATCACACACCATCTGCTATCCCACAGCTCCAGCGCACACCCGGGTCACCTCTCCCTCATCTTTCCCTGGTTACTCGGGACCATGGCAATCTCGTCTCCTTTTTGATCAATAAATATAATTTACACTAATATGCACAAAATAACCTAAAGTATATTTATTTTGCTTATTCCATAAATCTGTATTAATTAAACTCAGTTGATGGCAGGAGGCAAGAGAATTTTTTCCCTTAAATAAAAATGTTGGGCATTTGTAACAATGACCACCAGCTACTGTCTCAATGGTCAAAGCTTTGTAATTTTTCTATCCTCTTGGTAGAATAAAAAGTAACATTTTAATTCCCACTTTTCTAAAGATTATCTGGATTGCTGATTAAACACTGGACACTGACTGGTGTCGCTGAACTATGGGATAATTTTCAAAGCCACCCTGCAGGACAGCTAAATCTCAGTGCACACACAATGCTCTCCAGTGAGTCTGGGGAGCCAGCACTCGGTTCTACACTGTGTCTCTTAAAGCAGCAATCGGAAATTACCATTTGGTCCGTACGCTGTGCGAGTGGTCTGGGCAAGCTCCTTGCAGGCCTGTATGTTCCTGTACACGGCCTCTTCCAGTCCTGAGAAATGCTGTGAACAGACATTCTGATCAGAGCAGAAAAACCAGGACTTTCTTTCCCAGTGAACAGTGGGAGTTAATGACAATACCGACTGTGGGACTGTCCCGACAATCAGGTGAGACTTATGTGCATCAAGCATGGTGCCTGGTGTTCATAAAAAACCCATAAATTCGGGTGCTAGTGTAATGAAGAAAGCATGACATTTCCAGGGACCATGGTACCTACTTACCTCAAAACATAAGGTCTGCCATATTTTTAATGCAGTGAGATGTGCAGGGAGAGCTAAGAGTGATGAGAGGAGGCACTAGGCTCTTCCCAGTGAAAGTTCCTTGACTACAAGTTGAAATGTGGTTGGAAAGGTTTTCTCTTGCTGGAGCCTGAGCTTTCCAGGCCAGTAACTCCGTGTCACCGGGGAGTCCCATGGAAGCACCTGACCCAATGCTCCGGACTGGAGCGCAGATTCCCAGTGACCTCAACTGCCACGACGCCCAGGGGTTCCATCGGGCACAGAACTGAATCGTGTTATTCTGAACTCTCGACTTGGGACCCATTACTGTGGCCTCGGGTTTCATGAGCGGCGTTCACAGGAACATTCTTAGAGCTGCTGCGCCCAGCACAACAGCCACAAGCGGCTGCTTCGCCTTTATGCGACTGCAGTGGGGATCAGTCCCTCCACGCAGGGCCGCAGCCACCGCAGAACGTTATGAAACAATGTCCCCGGGTCTCAGGAAGGCTGCTGTAATATTCCCGGGGGGAGCTGTGCCCCAAACACCAACCTAACCTCACACTGTCTTCAGCCTCATCCGCTGCCTCCCTCCTGCCTCTTCTCGCAGGACAAGCACCTGACCGTGAACCAGGCGCCAGAAGACCCCTCGGGGTAAGGCGCCCACTCTCGGGCGGTGACGAGGGCCCTCTGAGCTCCTCTCCCCATCTCCCTCCTCCCTCCTCCGCGGCCACACACGCCATCCTCAGCCCGGACGCCTGCACCGGCGCGGGGCGTCCTCCACCCCGCGGCCCCTCCGCCGGGCCCTCGGCAGGGCCGCTCCAGCCGCGTCTCCGCCCACCGCGTGCTCGCTGGTCGCAGCCGCGCCGTCCCAGAGGCGCGTCCCGCCAGCGGGAAACCCGCGCCCGAAGCTGTTCCCCGGAACTGCCCCCGCCGGCCTGTCCCTCCACGAGGCAGGAACCCGGGGCAGGACACGGCGCCGCGACCGCACAGCCAACGGACAGCGCGCGGCCGCGCCGGGGACCCGCTTCTGAACCCACGTCCGGCCCCAGCGGCCGACCCGGCCCGGGGCGTCAGTCCCAGCCCCAGGGCGCACCCCCCGGCACCACCCCACCACCACCGTCCACGAGGGACGCCGTCACGGGCGGGGCCGGGCCCACGTGGGCGGCGGCGGCGCATCCGCCGGGAGGACGCCGCCCAGCCCGGCCCCGCCGCCTGCACCGACACCCTGGGGGACCGAGAAGGGGCGCGCGGCGTGACCCCGGCCCGCTGGCGCCGCGGGACGCGAACCCGAGGCCGCGGAGGGGCCGAGGCGCCGGGGCCGGGAGCCTCCCCTTCTGGAACCTTCTCCGCCTCCGACGGCCAGCAGGCCCGCCTCCTCCGCGGCCGCCGCGCCCGCAGCCCGCCCCCGCCCGCGCCCGCGCCCGCACCTTGGCGCCCTCCTTGAGCATCTGCGCGAAGCCCGGGGCCTTGGGGACGTGGAGCGCCATGGCTGCCGCGGAGCCGCTCGCCCGCCGACCCGGAGAAGCGTGCGCCGCACGGCCCCCTGGGAACGCGGCGCGCACCGCCTCGGCCCCGCCCTCCTCTCAGGCCGGACCCGCCCCTTCCCCTCGCCCTGCGCAGCCTCGCGAGATAGGCCGTTCCCGCAGCCGGGGCGCGCGGACCGTCCCCGAGCGCGCCGCCGGCCTTAGGTCCCGCGCATGCGCAGGCGGGCCTGGCCGCGGGGCTCGCTCCGGACTGGCCGGCCGGCCCACCCCGGGTCCGGACGCTGGGCTCTCCCGGGTCCGCGCCTGCCCCTCGCCCTCCCGGCCCCGGGCTCGGTCGCTGCAGGGCTCCCGTCCTCCCACGTGCCCAGCGCGTCGCGGGGTCGCCCCGGCCCGGCGCGGGGAGGCGGGCACCGCCGGGGTCGAGGTCCGTGTGGGGCGTGGCCGCGGGTGTGGCCCCGAGCGCCCCGCGCAGGTTCAGACCCCGGGAGCGGCGACTCTTCCTCGGCGGGCGCGGGGACGTCCCGTGGGTGACCCGCCCGGCGCCGGACCCCCCTCCCTCCCCGGGAAATGAGCGCCCGGGCTCAGCGCCTTCAAAGCCCGCCCGCGTCCTCCGCTCCGCGCGGGGCCGGTGGAGGCCGGTAGAGGCCCGTAGAGGCCGGTAGGGGCCAGCGGGAGTAACCCCGCCCTGGGGCCACCCCGCCCCGGACATGCTGCCCCTAACGAATGGCCACTTGTCATGGCTATTATGTCACAACTTTCTCTAATTTTTTCTTGTTAAAAAAGGCATAATTATTAAAATAAAAAATGCTATTGTAAATAGCTAAGATCTGGAAACAGCCCAAGTGCCCACCAGGAGATCACAGGAATAAAAAGCTGGGGGACATTGACACCGTGGAGCACTACGCAGCCCTGACAAAGGAGCTCGTACCCTTTGGGGCAGCATGGGGCGACCTGGGAGTATTATGCTGAGTGAAACCAGGCAGAAAAGGACAAGCAGCCCAGGATCTCGCTCATATGTGGAATCTAATGATCAAATAAACTGACCAACAAAATAGGGTCAGAGGTATTGAAGCCTGGAACAGACTGAGGGACCTCAGAGGGACGGGGGATGAAGGGGCAGGAAAAGATCAACGAAATGACATGTATACATGCCCATGGACACAGACAATCGTGTGGTAAAGGCCTGGGGCGGGGAGGGGGCAAAGGGGAGAAAATGGGGGACATCTGTAATACTGACAAAAAATAAAAATAATAAAATAAAATAATCCCTTTTTCCCCCACCTTAAATCAAATGGTACACAAACACCTGTTGGGAAGACCCACAAGAGATCAGTTCTCCACGTGTGGTTGGTGGGCCCTCTGAGCTGTGCTGACCAGGACCAAGCTATTTTCATAATGAAACTAAGACCTTTCCTCTCTCATTCTTCCAGTGGGGCATTTTCCAGAGGCTCCCCAGTGTGTGTGATTAAAACAGTTTGAATGTAAAGGGCAAGAGAAGCTAGTTGTCTTCTATTAAGACATAAAAGACATTTGCAAAAGTGTAAATGCCACTCTTTCCTTTTTCTTTGTTTTGAAAGGTAGAGTTATTTTTAATAAAAATATGTACGTTAACATGATGGGCTTCTTACTGTTATTTTTAAAATATTTTTTTAAATCACCAGTTTTAATTTATAATATAGGAAATATTGATAGCTATAACACACATAAAAGCTTGGAGAACATCAATAATTTTTAAGAGTAGAGGCGTCCTCAGGCTGGAGTTAGGGGACCCTTGCAGTAGGTCTGTCTTGAACAATAGATCACTCAAGATTTTTCTCATGGTGACTAAGAAAGAAACACTCATTGGACTCAAAGGGAGTATTACAACCAATGCAAAATAAAATGGAAAGGGGTTAAAATGACACTGGGTGAAATTTAACTAATTAAAAATGACTGAGGAATCAAATCTTGATGAGGACCATGGGAAGTTAGACTTGATGACAATTGAAAAACAATTGATGAATCAAATTTCCATGACAAGTTTGTAATAAAAATTGATCTTACATTAATTTTAATAAATAGGAAGTGGAAAGAATTGAAATCAATTAAAATCTGTATGGTAGTTTATCAAGGAATAAATTGACTTAATTGCTAAGACAAACACTTTAGATGAAAATTCATTAACTGTATTTTTTGAGTTAAACTGAATTCATAATTACAGAGTCTAAAGATCAAGGGCAAAATTTCCACTGGGTCCACACAGTAGGTCCAGTACTCCCCAGACAGGAGAATAAACACAAGTCCGTGTGGCTGCAGGGCCTTGGATGTGGTCCCGCTTGTCTCCCAGGGGTGTTCCCCACCTTCCCCACTGCCAACTGCCTACAGCAGCCTGGATGGTCATCCTGTCTGGACACCTCTCTGCATCAGGGCCTTGGCCTCTGCTGCTCTCTACCTACAATGTCCTTCACTTCCACAGACATACTTCCTTACGTTAGAAAGCCCTAGGGGACTCCCAAGACTGTCCCTGTCAGTCATTCTCATAACTTCTGTGCTTCTCCAGAGCGCTTATCACAGTTGTAATGACTAAATTTTATAATCTTTCTCAACCTTCAGATAGGTGCTGTACTGCCAGCAAGTATCCCTGGGTACTACGTGGAGTAGAGTCTCAGTCAATAAGTGTCAAATGAGCTGACAGACGACCAAATGTGTGTCCAACAGAGGACATCAAAGAATTGTGAGGTGTGGTCTTTATTTGCCCTGTCCAGATGTACCAGCTCTGAAACCAGGACCATCACAAAGTAATCAGAAGGATTTGCCCAGGTCTTTGCAAAAGGCCAAAGAGACTGGGTTTCTATGATTTGGATTCAAGAGCCCAAAGCCTCCTGTTCAGTGGCAACTGAAAACATGGCCTTGGATCCCTGGAATGAGCTTAGGGCCCTGAGGATGGAGCTGTTTGCGCCCTTAACTCCCGGTTAGGAGGAACTCCATGACCTTGCCCTGGCAGTGCCTAAGCCAACTCAGGATGCTCATAAGGAGTCACCAATTATTTCCAGGGACTTTGTTTCTGTTTTTCCCTCTTTTGTTTGCCTAGTTTTTTTGTTTTTTAATATTTTTAAAATATATTTTTTTACTGATTTCAGAGGGAGGAAGCAAAAGGGATAGAGAGAGAGAAACATCAATGATGAGAGTCATTGATCAGCTGCCTCCCATGCACCCCCTGCTGGGGATCAAGCCCCAAACCCGGGCATGTGCCCTGATGGGGAATCAAACCATGATCTCCTGGTTCAGAGGTCAAGGCTCAACCGTTGAGCTATGCCCGCTGAGCTTGTTTGCCCAAAGTTTTAACCTCTGTAATTCATAAATGTTTTATTGTTTTTTGGTACTGTTTAATTTTACCAATTCCCATTATATGTTTAATCTTCTGGCTTTTCTATCTCCTCCCCCACCCCAATTTGCATTATTTACTTCATGTAACTGTGTCATTTTATTTTCATTATTTTTTATTTGGTTTTGGATTTTATGACTTATTTGGTAAAAAAAAATTCTCAATTTTCCTTTATAAATTTAAACATTTTTTCCATTTTGATCAAATTTCTTTGGACTTCAGGGAACCCGTTTCCCTCTGTGAGTTTGGAAATGACATGGGAGTCATGGCCCCGCTGTACTCTGGGGGATAGGCTTAGTGGAAGCCCAGCCGCACTTGTCCGTGATCGCTGAGCCACCTCTGTGGGAACCTCGGGGACGTGTTGAAAGGTAAATTCCTCTTCATTCCCACACAGGCCACTCACCCTGAGTGGGAGCACCTAGAATAAACCAGGAGCGACCCTTCCCCTCTACTCCACAAGCAGTCAGTGGTGTCTGAGGTAGGCTCTTCCACATGATATTTAGAGGGTGCAGCTTATTAAGGATTTGTCAGGGGAGGGAGGCTGCAAGGGGGGTTTCTGAGGCGCGATCCCCAGCATAAAGGGGGCCCGCGGAGCTGACGTCGAGGGAACGACCCCTCCTTTATTGTGCACAGCGCTGGTTCTAGAGACTGTAGCCAGCGCGCTGATGCCCACGTGCAGCTGCGTTCTGCTGAGTCATTACGCAAGGCTGAGCCACGTGCACACGTGCAGGATCGCTGGGGTCACGACCGACGCCCAGGCCTATCAGCCTTTACCCGACACACCTGACAGGGTTACAGAGTAACAAACCGCACACCTGTCCCTCATCCAGAGGCTGCGCGCTCTGCCGCAGGCTGCCCCCGAGGGGCCGCCCTCACGGGTCCCACCAGCAGCTCCTGCCTTTCGCTTCTTCCAACCCCCGCCCTCTCCTCGACACCCACCTTCACTTGCTCCCTTCGTTCTGTGTCTCAGCTTCTGCTTCCCACCCAGGTGCGGCTCCTTGTGTCTCATACTTAAATAAAGCGAGAGAGAAGGGCCGGTTGCTTCGTGTGTTGCTGTGCCGGGAGGAGTCCCCAGGTTCTGTGTGTTCTCCAGTCAGGGCCACCACACGCCTCTCTGCTGCGCTAGCCTCCGCAGAACGCCCGGCACACCCGTGTGACCAGGTGGGCAGCAGCATCGCCATCTCAGGTGAGGAGTTGGGGCGGCTCTTCTGCTCCCAAGTGGCTGTGAGTGGCTTATGTTCAGTTTCAGAGGCCCTCGGGTCACCTGTGCCGCAGTGGGCAGCTCCCTTACGGTCGCTCTGTGCCGAGACAATATAAAGTGTGAAATACGTTAGAGCTAATCGCCGCCGCTTCGTTACCATTCTGAGGATGGCGGTCCTGGGCGGGCTGAAAGGGCTTGTGTTCTCTCCTCCTTGGTTGCTGGCTCAGTGGCCCTGCGGCTTGTCCGTGCCCAGCCGGCCGTGACTGAGCCGGTCAGGTTAGGAGGCTGAGGAAGGTGGACGACTGAGACACAGTGAAGTTCTGTCGCTGATGCCTTAGATTGTGGAGACGGATGGACTCTGTCTTGGGCGAATGGGTTGTTGAAAATCTGAAACTGTTCGATCAGTCCTCCTTCTGGTAAAATTTGAGTTACCTCTGTAGTTCCTCTGAAGGATATGCTGGCTGGCACCTGTGTTGAGGCCAGGTTTGCCTGCAGGTGTGGTTCTGTTTGTGAGTGAGTCTCACCAATGAGATGCCTGCATGCGAGGGCAGGAAGGTGGCCGGCGGAGTCACGACGAGATGCGTTTCTGGCATCACTGTTGCAGGGGTTACATGGTGGGGGGGCAGGTGCGGCTCTGGCTCTCTGAGCACAGAGGTGGCATGTTCTTGGTCTCGGGCTGCCCAATGGTAATTCCTGATGCCCCACTTTTCTGGTCATACAGAAAGTATGGTTCCTATGGTGGGTGAGTCCTGTGAACCCTGGGATTTATTCCTGGATGTCCACCTTACAGCTTGTTTCTCCCACCCGTGGTGGGTTTTTGAAGCACCTGACTTCTTGTGTTAAATGTCTTCCTGCTTATAAAGCATGAGATGCTGATTGAGAATTCCTGTGTTGATGATTATTAGGAAGCTAAAAACAGCCATAGCCAGAATAATCTGCCCCCTGGATGCTACTTTGAGAATGTAACTCTTAACCATCCAATCCTAATCCAAAGCCTAACTAAAAAAACTACTTGTGTGGGAAACTCCCTGAGTGCCATGCAAGACACTCATTTAAGGAACAAATGTTGCCCTTGGACCAAGCCAGTCAACTGGTGTTCTAGCTTTGGAAAATCAAGTTTGACGACTATGTTTTGGTCTCGTGCCACCATCTTCTAAAGAGACAGTGGCAGGAACGGCTGGTGTAATGGGCTGTTGTCCCTGTTCTAGGCCTGTTTTTGTTGCTGCCAAACATGTCATCATGTAGAATCTTTTGTATAGGACCTGTGGGGGTCTCACACTTTTTTTGTTTCTCAAACTACCAGAAATGTTGGGCCAAATGTGTAGCCCAGCTACACCGCGCAGGATCACAGTTGACACTTCTGGGTGCTACTCACGACTTGGTTTCCATCATTTCTCCACTTGTTCTTTTTTCTTTTGCCCAGATTATCTCAACTTTAAAACCTCATACTGATTTTACTTGTTTTTATAAGCCACATCAAGTCCTTTGAGGAATGGGGTGGGGTATAAGTATATTTTTTAAAGTGCTAGTCTATAAATTTACAGATGGGATCATTATTAATGGAGTTAGAAGCCCCCATTTTTTAATTAACTTTTTAAAAATCCTCACCTGAGGATATGTTTATTGATGAGAGAGAGAGAGAGAAACATCGATCTCTTACCTCCCATATGAGCCCCAACCAGAGATCGAACCCACAACCTAGGTTTGTGCCCCGACTGGGAACTGAACCCGTAACTTTTTGGTGCAGGGGACGACACTCCTACCAACTGAGCCACACCTGCCAGGGCCACAGTGATTTTTAAAACTAATTTAGGAAGAGGAATTTGCAATTTTTGCTAGAAACACAGCTGCACTATAAGTAGCACAATACCCAAGTATAAAACAAGCTTGAGGCTGTCTTATGTTACTGTACATAGGTTCCGTTAACAACAATAAGGGGAATAAAAGATCACTGTAGAAGTTTTCTCCTTAAATCACTAATTGATTCATGAGATGGCCCCTGGTTTCCTTTAGGTCCCCTACCCGTGAACCAGCACTTCCTGCTGGGTTGGCCAGTAGGGCACTCAGTGGTTCAGTTCTCACCAGCCACCGTCATTGTCACGTGTCCTATTCTCGGTGTCTGTTACTTTTGTTAAAATCCTTCCACTGGGATTTTCATTAGGTCAGCCGTTAGTCTCAGGGGAATAAAATTAAGGAAGGACCTATGTACGTGGTGGTTGGCTGGAACAATGACATCTCTTTGCTGTTCGACTCAGCTGTTCTCTGTTCCATAGCAGATACTCTCCCTTCTGACTCTGCCCGATTGCACCACAGAGGTGAAACCCACCAGGAATCATTTCCAAATGATCATTTTATCCCCTACGTCACTATACAGGGTTTTTTGACAATTCAGGAAAATATAATCTCACAATAATTAGAAATTGACTCTCTAAGATGGAAAAGAAAGTTTATTTAGAAACACAGTCGCTGATCTCAAGATGATTCTCAAATTTTGCCAAAAAATTACAAAGGGAATAAGGAAACAGAAGTTAGCAAGGAAATGCCTGTCTCCAGGCCCAAGCCCTTCTCATTTGAGATGTGGAAAGGCTGTTGGGCCCTCGGTTGGGGCCTGTTGGACTGAGAATCATAAGACGATGCCACTCACTCCCATAAGCTTTGTGTCTGATCTCTCACAAAGCTCAAATGAGAACAGGTGTGGGAATGCACAAGGTAACAGTCATACCTACTGATAGTAGCAACAAGTGACAGGTAGTAGCCAGGCAGACACTTAGGGAGCCTTGGAGAACTCGAGAAGCATCGTTGGTCTATTTGGTGAGGCAATTGCCTGCATCGCGCATTGCAGGTGAGGTGATCGCTGGCTGTGAGTAAAGTAAATGACGATTCTTGCGTCTGTTTAGGTTGCCATAAAACATGTCAGATACACTTAAGTTCTATCAAAAATGGTTTTTTAGAAACATCTCTTGGTTCTTGATGGGAGCTTCACTTGTCTGAAAAATTCATTTATAGAGAAAACTTCATTCCTATGATATTATATAGGACTGAAGCGCTACTGTATTTAACATTTGTTGGATGTAACGACATGGTGACTATAATTTGAAGCAGCGTGGGATGGCTTTGAGGCAGGACCATAACTCTCATTCTCTGCGAGAGACACCTGAGGCAGTTAAATTACTTCCATTGAAGCGACCAGGCAGCTGGCATCTCGGGTGGGTTTGTGGGGCATGGTGACAGATCTCACTGTCCGAGGCCTCCTCTGCCCCTTCCTATAAGACTGTCAATTGCAGTCCCATCTCCATTGAAAACACAGGAGAAAATGTAGAAAAGCAGCAGAGAAAGGAACCCTGGGCACCTCTTAGCTGGCCCCACTGTTGGCACCTCTAGGCAACATTGGGAAGGTCAGGCGCCTATTCCCGAGGGTGCTGATTGAAACTCTGGGACTCAGTTCTTTCCCTTAATACAAAACCAATTTCTAGCCAAGTCACTTAAGACCTTTTGAAAACTGACTCTAAAATAGCATGTGATATCCTGGGGAAAAAATAAACCATGATTTAGTAAACGAAATGACCCACAGAGTAGGGACTGCTTTATATGGTGCTCTCAGGGAACAAGGAGGCAGACTGTCAGGTGTGGCCAGGAAAATCCCTGATGTGCCCAGGGTCGCTCACCTGCCCGCCAGCTGCCCGCCAGCTCCGGGAGGTGGGAGAGCTTCTCACCAAGCCTGGGAAATAGCACGTCCACCCGAAGGTGCTCGGGGAAATTAAGGACTGTTACGTCATTTTTCAGTCACCACAGGTCTTGGGAGTTCCTCTTTCAGATTCGTTTGCCGGTGGCAAAAGTCAGGAATGGTGAACAGTGCTGGCCTGACATCAGACTTCAATTTAATGGCTGATGCTGAAGATAACACAGTGAGGCAGCCCCAGGACAACAAGACCTTGCCTTTATAGTGGTGGGAGCTGGCTCCCGCCTTCTGTTCAGGCCCCTTCCTCACCCCATTAGTCTTGCGATGACTTGACCCTGAATTTTATAAGAACAGAAAGCATGGCCTGCGCTTATATACCATATGCCAGGGTGGACTGAGTCAATGATAATGGCATTGCCTCCTGTTGAGTGCTCACCCTGGGCTGAGCCCTCACGTGTTGTCTCAGCCGTCACGGCCACCCTGACGAAAGCCTTCTAACTACTTCCCGTGGGACTTAGAATTAAAACCAGGCTGTGCCAGGGCCTCTAAGGCCGGCAGGATCGCGCCTGTCCCTGTTTCTTGTGCTACTTCTTTCCACTGGGCACACCCAGCTCCTTTCCTCCTCCACTCTCTCCACCAGTGTCCCTCTGCCTGGACCGCTGCCCTCCTGCCTGAGCGTGGGTGACTCCTCCTGGTCATTCTGGTCGCCGATTAAATCCCTCCTCCCAGAGAGAGCTTCCTTGACAGCTCTGTCTAAAGACCCCCGAATGCCTGGTCCACATCACTCTGTCCCTATCATAACACCTAAAACGCCCTGAAAATTTTCATGTTACTTTTTAAAAAATCCCTCTACCAGCTGCGTTGGTGTTGCTCAGCAATTGAACATCAACCTGTGATCCAGGACATCGCAGTTTGATTCCCGGTCAGGGCACATGCCTGAGTTTCGGGCTTGATCCGCAATGGGGGTGTGCAGGAGGCAGCTGATCAATCACTGTCTCATCATCAATGTTTCTCTCTCTCTCTGTCTCCCTTCCTTGCTCTGAAATCAATAAAATATTTTAAAAATAATAAAATAAAAATAATAGAAATGTTTAAAAAATCTCTCTACCAATAGGAATGTAATCTTCCTGAGAATTTGGATCAAACATATATTTTAAAAATATAGCTTTATTGATTTTTAGAGAGATGAAGGGAGAGGGAGAGAGAGAAACATCGATGAGAGTCATTGATCGGCTGCCTCCCGCACGCCCCCAGTGGGGATCGAGCCCGAAACCTGGGTATGTGCCCTGACCAGGAATCGAACCACCATCTCCTGGATCCTAGGTCAGTGCTCAACCGCTGAGCCATGCCAGCTGGGCAAAGATATTCTTTATCATTATGTTTCCAGCTCTGAAAACAGTTCTTGGCACATGGTAGGTGTTCAATAAATGAAGAATTCTGAATTTTGGATCACGAAGCTGAAGCACAGAGAGGTTAGGATATCTGTCTCAGGATGCACAGCTCCTAAGACTTATGCAGGATTTATGCAGGCTTGAGTTCAAAGCCCATTTTCTAACCACTATGCCCTAAGACACTAAGAGATTTCTTTACATCAAACCTGGACTCATGAAAAGATTATAATGAAAACTAAACTTAGCTGCCTAGGAGGAGGGTTCTGGTTTTGCTTTAACCTCCTAAGTTAACTGAGTGGGTAAGAGCTTCCTTATTGAGTTATTATGCATTAAATGGTGCCCATATTTTTCAAAAGTGCTGAATTCCGGCTGCAATCAGGAGAGAGCAGAGCTGTGAAAATATTCCACATGTTCCAATAGCTTTGGTAAAAATAGATGCTTTAATTTTTCCAGCAGTTTAACTGTGAAGAGTGAAGCTTAAATAGACAGTTTACTGTTCTACTTATTCTCGATTAAGGAGTTTAAATGTGACCATGAGAAACAGCAACTAATAAATCCTGTCCCTTTCTGTCGTGCTCTCCTCCAAGTGTTGATTTAAAACATAGGATCTGTATTTAGCAAAGAGGAAAAGGCTTGGGGCTTGCAACACTTCTTCACATTTTGAATTATGTATAAGGAATAAAATGTAATTTCTGAGTTCTTCCAAGTTCCTTCTCAGAAGCTCTTTTTACGTTATTTCACACCCTGCAAAGTTTAATTTAACTGTGCTAGTTTTATTTGATAGGTTAAAAGGAATTAAATTGGTTTTTAAAAAGTATGCTGCAAATAATAAAAATGATAATAGCAAATAAATCCCGTAACGCTAATGCTGCATTTCTTGAGTTGACAGAAGCCCAGTTTTACTATCATTACAGGCAGTCTTAGCCTGCAACTGACCAATTTATGAAGTGAGTTTAGGTGACACAGGGAAAAGTGAGTGTGAGTGTGAATGTGTAACTGCGTGAGTGTGTGTATATGTGTTTGAGTGTGCGTGTGTGTATACATGTGTGTTTGTGTCAAGAAGGCAGGGACAGTCCAGCTTTTGTGGTCCTGCTTTCTCTGATCTCATGATGAGAACTTTCCTTTGTTTTGCACTTTGGAAATCCTGGGGTGTGACCGTCCCAGTGAGTTAGCTTCCTTTTTGCGCAACAGAAGGCCAAGGCGGCTGGTGCTGGGGGTCTGTGACTGGGTCTCCCAGAGGTGCTGCTCATCCCCAAATCAGGAAACTGGGGAGAAGGCTGGGCTCCTGGATCCCAAGTTGGGCCTCACAGTTGTTTTTCCCCATAAAAATACTGTTCTATGTTGCTGTTTGGTAGAGTAGAAACAATGTTAGTACTAGTCTCTCAGCTACGTTACGGGTGAAAGGGTATTTGCTTATTTGCAAACTTGCCCAGGAATAAATGAGAAGGTGTCCAGTTCTAAACAACCAGCATGTAAACGGCCTCTGGGGAGGTTGCTGTTCTTAAGTTGGGGGCTGCTTATCATGATGTGCGTGACACTAGCATGAGGTTGTGGTTGGTGATGTTTGCGGTCCTACTATCCTTGACCTTGTCTGCGAGGCTGGCTGAGAAGCGCAATCGAACTATTAACCTCACAAAGTCATTGCATAGAATTAAGCAGCACCCATCTCGAAGTTGAATTTGACCTTGTGGCTTCTGTGTTTATACAGGATTTATAAAAAAGAAATAGGTGTGTCTCAGTTCTTCAAAGTGAAAGAAAAAAGACTGAAAGGAAGGCAGGGGGTGGGGAGGCAGGAGGGACAAGGGGAGAGGGGAGAGAAGAAGGGTCTCCCTGACCTGAAAACAGCTCCACAGTTTTGAGCCTGTTTCCCTGCTTTTAGTTTCGTCGTTGCTGGGTGCAGGGTGACAGCCGCCGGCGCTGGCCTGAGCTGTAAGTCGCTCACCCACAGCTGCCTTCACCGAGCTTATTTTTCTTTTAGAATGTCACCAAGGAGCCTGCAGGGGGCGCACTTTCCTTAATTTCCGTCTTCCCAAACACCGGAGAGGACAGTTTTTTACGAGTAAAAACTCTTCTCTCAGAGGAGGAGAGGGCGGGGCAGCACAACCTTCTCCTTTCCTCTGTTGAACGTTCCAAAACGGAGCATTTAAAAGGCACAGGGAATGCAGTTCTTGTAGATTTCTGCTGGCAGAAAAGTCAGTCTCGACGACTTTTCTTTAGGTGGAGCTAGAGTCGGCCAGCCTGTGTCCGCCCTCGTGAACTGAGGCTTTTCAGCTTGTCCCACCCTTGGGATCCCTTTTCCTCACTCATGTGCGTGTGTGTCTTCCCCTCCTTCAATAACAGCTTTGTCTAACAGAAATATAACACAAGCTACATGTGCAATTTCAAAGTATTTAGTAGTCAACATTAAAAAAGTAAACAGAACAGGTAAAATTAATTTTAAAATATATTTTATTTACTCCAATTTATCAAATTTTCATCATTTTAACATAAATCCAATCGAAAAACAATAATGAAATATTTTACATTCCGCTTTTGGTACAAAGTCTCCTGAGTCTGGTGCGTATTTCACCCTACAGCACAAAAGCCCGCATTTCAAGGACCAAACAGCCCCAGAGACCAGTGGCTCTGAGCTGGAGCACAGCCCTATTCTCTCGGCTCCCCTGTCCCTAACTACTCCAGCAGACATCAGTGTGTTACCAAGCGGTGCTATGTATGCAGGGACCCTTATGTCTTCTCTGCTAATCTGGGTCATGCAGGGACCCTGAGAAGCGACATGTGCTCTGTCACCGTCACTGTCATCAGATCTCTCCGTCTTACAGGAAAAACTAAAACCCAAACCTGAGGCCAAGGGAGGCTGAGTGGTTTCTCCGTTAAGCTTCCAAGACTGGAACCTGGGCCTTCTGACTCCAGCCCTCGTGCTCTTCTCTCTGCGTAGAAATGTTTCTAGATTTAAACTCCCTTCCACAGGGCCATTAACGATCCTCTCTAAAGAGGAGGCAAGAGGTTTCAAGTTCTTCTTGGATCAAAAAAGAACTGACATCAAAAGGCTCGTTTGGGGTCATTTGTCTCATCCTGACTTTGATTTGGCCCCGATCTATAGTTAGCATCTCAGTTTTAGGATCTGCAATGAACTCGGCCTCTTCGGAGGACCATCCAAAGGTCAGAGAGTTGGCTGCTGGTAGCTGGATGGTCACTCAGAGGCCAGAGTCTATCTCTGTGCCTCGGAAATCCCCAGCTCACCTCTGGATGAGCATGGCACCCACGCCCTGGAAGGCGGGGTCGGGGGGCGGCGGCCCTGTGATGGTCTGGTGTCCTCACTCATACACTTTCTCATCAGGAGCTGCAGATTATTAACATTTTTTTCTTTTTTAGAGAGAGCGAGAGGTAGAAACATCAGTGATGAGAAACATGGATCAGCTGCAGCCTCACGACCCCTGCTGGGGATCGAGCCTGCAACCCCGGCATGTGCCCTGACCGGGAATCGAACCCCGACCTCCTGGTTCATAGGTCGATGCTCAACCACTGAGCCACACCAGCCGGGCAGAGGCTGCGGTTTAGAGGAGAAAGGCTAGTCCTGAGTTTAATTGCGCTATTTTTTCACTTCTCTGACTTAAGTACAAATCCCCCTGGGATTTTTGACTAAGGCTCATGATAACTATCACAAAGTTTTTATTCCCAAGTTAGAGCTCAGGCCCGCAGCTGTGGGTAGTCTCACTCCAACTTGGATAGACAGCACATTTCCATCATTGAACACTAACGGCTTGGAACCTGGTTGTCCCACAGTGAGTAGCAGGTATTTTCCTTCACCCACAGTCTCCCTGAGCCGGGTGCTGTGCATAGAGATGTCCTGGTAGAGAAGCGTCTGGGGCTCCAAGCGGCAGGCATGGCTGTGATCTGAACACTCAGCGTCTGGTTCAACAGGTCTGGGCTGGGCAGGGGCGTCTGCATTTCCGAGAATCTCCCAGGCGATGTCCATGCTGCTGGTCCAGGGACCACACTCTGGGGGAGTTAGGCTGAAGTTTCCAGAAACTGACGATTTCATCATGAGAATTGGAACAAATACACAGAGGCACATGGAACAATGACAGTGACCGAGGGTGGTGCTGGCTGTTTCTAAGGTTTAAAAGTGAGGTGAATGGGGGATAAACGGTGATGGGAGACTTGACTTGGGGTGGTGAACACAGCACAATACACGGATGGTGTGTTATGGAATTGTATCCCTGAAACCTGCATAATTTTATTAACCAGTGTCACCCCAAGAAATTCAATAAAAAGGAAAAAATAACTTTTTAAAAAAAAATTAAAAATGAGGTAGGTGGTTTTAGAACATGGTGCTCAACCCTAGGTGCCCCTGAACAGTTTATTATTTCTGCATGGAAGCACGTTTTTGGAATTAGGCATTTGGAGCAAGGAGGGAGCTGGATTAAGGTGGAAACATCCCAGACCTGGCCTAGTAACTGGGTTCTGAGCTGTGGGATCGCAGGGAACTCACTGTCCACCAGCTCGGAGATGAAAACACAGTTTAACAGTAATTTGACAATACTCACAGATTTGCTGTCAGTTTCAAAAGACAAAACACCGTTTATTTACTGTTCATTCAAAATCTTCATTGGATGCCTACTTTGTCCTCTGGGCCCAGCACTGCTCTGGGTGCTGGGGATGCACCAGTGGGGAGGAGGGAGAGTCCGACCCCGTGGAGCTGGGGTCTGCCCGTGAAGACAGCACCAGGGGCAACGGCATAGTGCACAGGGCGTCATGGGAGGCCACAGCCTGTGCGTTACCTCCATCTGTGGTCAGGAAGGACCTTCCTAAGAAAGTGGTTTCTGCTGAGACTGAAGGCAAGGGCTCCAGGTGGAGGCCTATGTCCAGAGCTAGCGATGAAAGAGCTCAGTGACCAGAGAGAGTGTCCAAGTTACCTGGAGAGTGGCTCTTGTGAGCCTGGGAGGGTCAATGTCCGAAAGCACATTCGGTTACGGAGCCCGACTCATGGAGCTCACGTGTGGAAGGCAAACGCATGGCTGCTGGAGGTCGGTGAGCGCCAGGCCCAGGGGGGAGAGGTGGGATCCTAGGTCTGTCTATGCTCCTCTGTCCTCCACTCTGCCCTGCCCGCTGGTCTCCCTCTCACCTGTTTCCCACAGATTCCTCACGTGGCTGGAAATGGGGCATCGCTAGACGCAGCTCAATGAGGTCACCTCTTCTTCAGGATTCGTGTGAAATCCCAGACAGAAATCTGACTGCATCAGGTACCTGTCTAGTCCACTGATGGTGGCTGGGGGTGGGGGGAATACTGTGATTGATGTTCCCCCAAAATCACAGGTGGGGGCAAGGGATCTTTCTTTAGGGAGAAAACAGTTGCTATTAAAAAAAAAAAAAAAAAGGGGGGAGCGAAGGAGCCAAATGACGCAGGACAGAGCCAAAAACAGACCCTGCAGGTGTCCAGAGGCATGGGAGGGGTGTGTGCCCCACAGAGAGACCTTAGACTTTCCCTCAGTGCAGCTCAGGTGTCACGCTTGGTTTGCTGGGTGCACATGGACTATACGGTACCAGCAGATACCTGGGGCTCACCTGAGGGAAATAAGAGGAAGGAAGAAAATAAAGGGCCTTTATAAATTGAAAAAACTACTGCACACAAATTATGAGCTAGAACAAAAAGTTTATTTTCAGTTTAAGATCGCCGCTGCCCTTCCCTTAAGTCGACCTTGAGGTGCCTGCCAAGGATGCTGGTGCATGACAACTTCAGCTCTTGGACTAAAAGACTCATCACCGGTGTGTGTAGGTCACAGGATTCCTCCTGCATCCTTTCAAATCAGTCATTTCTCCTGTAGGCATTATGTCAAGAAACAGGATGTGTAGTTGCCACAGCCATCAATTTACCATTAGGCAGGAAAGCAATATTCAACTTAATTAAAACATGCAAGGATATAATTTATGAGCTGCACTGAGGGAAAGTCTAAGGTCTCTCTGTGGTGCACACACCCCTCCCACGCCTCTAGACACATCCCATATAATTTATGGGATGTTTACAATTGGTCAAAATGGGTTACCCGTTAATGATATAATATTGGGATTAATAGGAGTAGAAGAGTCTTGCTCAGTTTGTTCGTTAATTCTCACCTGAGGGTATTTTTTCCATTGCTTTTCAGAGAGAGTGGAAGGGAGAGACACATCGATTGGTTGCCTCCCGCATATGCCCCAACGGGGGCCAGGGATGGAGCCTGCAACTGAGGTCTGAGCCCTCAGGCTGGAATGGAACCCAGGACCCTTACAATCCTCAGGCCAATGCTCTAACCACTGAACAAAACTGGCCATGTTTTAGCTCAGTCAACAGAAACTGGTTGAGAGTTAAGACTGGACGAGATCAACCCCTGGCCGGTGTGGCTCCATAGCTAGAGCACGGTGACTATAGGTAACAAGACTGTGCTGTATGTTTGAAAGTTGCTAGCAGAGTAGACGTTAACAGTTCTCATCACAAGGAAAATAATTGTAACAGTTGGTGATAGATGCTGACCAGACATTGTGGGGATCACTTCAGGATGTGTACAGACAATGAATCGTTACATGTACATCCGACACTGACATAATGTTATATCTCAGTTACACCTGAATTAAAAAGCAGATTTCCCCCCTCACATTTCCTCTGTCCTTTCAGAAACGCCTCCAGGTCTCCTGTTGCCAAGAGCAATGGTCTCCATTTAAACTATTGCTGTCCCAGCAGAAACCCCTTTGCCCACTTTTCAATGCATCCACCCCCCGCCTCGCTGTCCACGTGGGGAGGTGTCCAGCCGCTGATCAGCAAGGAGACCTGCACCTGTGGGTGGGCTGCAGACGAGCATGTGAGAGCCTCTGCCCGAGGGAGGCTCACGTGGACTAGAAAAGCCCTCTGGGGACTTGGAACCACACATGGGAAAGGCCTGCGTGACGAGGGCAAGATGTATGGCCGTCCCTACTGACAGCTCCAGGCAGCACCACCCAGGGTTCGCTGGGACCCCAGTGGCTCTCGGCACCTTCTCTCCCCAGGTGGGGAGGTGGCATTCTCAGCAGCGTCCCTCACGCAGCCTTTCGGGGTGCTCCGCCTAACTGCTCCCACCAGGTACAGGCAACAGGTATTATTTTTTAATATATCTTTATTGTTGAAAGTGTACTGTAGGAGCTCCAACCCAGGGAGCACCACGCTGTTCTTCGCTAGTCTGAAAGAACCATGCAGGGGACCCGAGGGAAAAGACAGCCTTTATTACATACATAGTGGGGCAGATCAGACGGCGAAAGGCCGGTCAGGTGTGTCTCAGTGCCAGGCCAGGCCAGGGTTGAGCTAGTGGTTATCTAGCAGCTAGCAGGGGGTGGGGAGGGAGCAGTGCTGGGTACAGTCTGCAGGCCAAAGTCAGAGCCCAGTGGAGCTTGTTAGCCGTACTGACGTGGGAAACACTTGGGTCTGAGCTGCTCTGCTCCTCGTGGCCACTGGCCAGGCAGACACCTTTCCACTGACTGGGAGGGGAAATTGGGCCATATCCTCGCTTGACACTAAGAAGTATTACAGACGTCCCCTTTTTTCCGTCCCCCCCCCCCCCCCCCCCGGCCTCCTCCGCACTGTCTGTGGCCACGGCTATGCTTACTCTGCGTCAGCAGTTTGCTAGTGTTTGACTAACCAGTTCTCCTCAACTCTGGGTCCCAGGGAAGGACCACACCCAGGGGCTGCAGAGCCATGGGCATATTTCTCACCCAGAGAAGCACTGTTTCCGGAACACAAGGGAAGGAGCCCTCAGCAGCCCCTGTATGGTTTCCACTCAGGTCTCCAGCCCCAGCCATGGGGAAACTGTCCCTGATGAGCTTTTGCCCCGACCCTGATCTTTGCTTTGTGTCTCTGGCACCCCACGGGAAGTGGATTTCATGGGTAAGGGAGGCCTGTCTCTGATCAGTCCCAATCCTCCTACAGGTGTCCTCTCTTCTCCCTGCCTCCCCCACCCTTCCTCACCCTCCTTCAGCCTCCCCCACCCCATGCTGACCCTTAACGTTCGGAGGGCCAGGTGCTGTGCTTCACTCCGCTCTCGCCCTGGCTCCTGCTAGTGAGCTCCTTTGGCTCTGAGATACTTTCCTGCTTAGCTGCCGAGTCCCACCTGTAAACTATAACCCCAGCGAAATCCCAGTGACCTGAAGGGATCCCTGAGGAGGGGTCAAGTCCTTCACCTGGAGGAGACGTGGGAAGGGGAGGGGATTCCAGGTGGTGGGAACAAGCAGCCCCTGCAGGAGCGGGGCCCTGAAGACTGCCGTGCTTGGGGAGGACCTAGAACAACACCTGCAGAGCTCTGCTTCCACAGCTCATTTGGGAAGTTCAGTGAAGGGTTGGAGGCAGGGGTGGTGACCTTTGAGAGTGCTCATGATGACCTCACTGCGCAGAATGGAGGGGCAACCTGCCCAGAGCTGCCCATGCGACGTGCCCTCGCCTGGAGCAAGAGGGAGGTTTGTTTCAGGGGAGGCCAGGACATCCTACCCCTAAATATTGAAGATAGCTCTTAAAATAGGCCCTGGGCAGCCCTTGCCTCTCAGCCTTTCCTCCCACACCTGGGGTTCCCGACCCTCCCTGTCCTCTCATCACCCCTGGCCCCAGTGTCTAGGATCGAGCCAGACGGGGCTGCAGGTAACTCCTGTGAGGTCCTCACACAAGGGAGAGAAGGCAGCTTCCTGTGGGTGGTCAGGTGGGGCCAGCCTCAGGCTCCTCTGTGAGCACCAGGAGGTCCTTCTCCAGGCTGGGGGAGCTTAGCCATGGGGTCAGGGCTTGGAGGGCAGAGCGGAGCTGGGTTGGCCCCCCCACTCCCCGCCCGAGGCCTCACACAAATACCATCTGCACGACACCAGGCAGCCCTGGACCATGGCCTGTAGCTGGAGAGTCCAGAATCTCAAATCCTGGAATTGAAACACCACGGCTACCAGCTCCCCTCTGGCCTGATGACTCAACTCTGACCCGTGGGCGAGGGCTCTGTGCCCTGGACCAGCTCCTGCCTTGTTCTGGTTCTGAGACCCTGGTCCTTCCTGTGGCCAGTCTGTTGGAGGCATCTTCCGCCTTGCTGTCAGTCCCCGCGCCACCCGGAGGCCTCTCTCTGCTATCCGTCCTCTGAGTACAGGACCCCCTGGCTCTGACCAGTCCTACCCGGGCTGTGGCTTGTTGCTGGAGAAAGGAGGCCTGTTGGGCTTTCGGGCTGAAGGCTAGGAGGAGGTGCCTGGCGTTCACAGACGGGGATGTGATAAATTCTGCTTACAGAAAACTAGCCTGATCTGGGGGGGTGAGATCCCAGGACTAGAAGGGAACAGCATAGAAACTGCAGACAGCCTAAGCAAAAGCGATTTCCTCTTCTGTGGCTACTCTGTTCAGCTAGGACAATGGTCTAAGCTAATTACAGAAATCCCATTTTCTCTCAGTGCTGAGGGTAGGCATGTGACCCAGTTCTGGGAAGTCTGCTGAGGGGTTTTGGGAATGACTTCCTCCCGCACCACCCCTACCTACCTACCTACCTACCTTTGGAAGGTGTCATGTGGGTGGGGTGGGGTGTGGAGCTGCAGCAGCCGTCTTGAGGCTGTGAGGACAGCAGGGACACTAATAAGCCCTGACTTTATCGAGCTGCTAAGTGGACCAGTCCTGCTTCTGGACTTGTTCTGTGAGGATAATTGTCCACCGGTTAAGACATCTTTATTGAGTATTCTGTTAATGGCTAATGAAATGTCTTAACTGACATGGAAACTCTTATTTGCCAGGCACTGTGCTAGATTTTCATAGTAATGTAACTACTCCGTGCAGCATGAATTGCCGTTGTCTCTTCTTTTGGATATGAGTAAACTGAAGTTCAGAAACGTAGAGCATTTTGTCCAAAGTTGCAGGAACATCTTGGTACCTATGTTTTAGTTAAGGCGACACACCCACTATTACCTTAGATAGAAGGCAAGGATGGAAAAGGGGTGGGCAGAGACGGGGGACAGGTGCTTCTCTCCACAGGGGATTTGACCTTGGACTCGGCCCTCAGGAAATCTTGACTTTTTTTTAGGGTTTGACCCTCAGCTGATGCAAGCCTGTTATTTCTGTTCCCCCACTGCATAGGGCAGCTCGCGGTTTTCGCATCTATAAAAGGCAGCGAGCAGAGCGCCTTTGATGTGTCCCTTCTGTGACATTGCCGTGGCCGCCAACTTGGTCATCCCACGATGGGCCTCTGGGCCCACTCCTAAAAGCTCTAATTTGGGGAGCAGAGCTGAAACAGCCCCAGAGGGATCTTGCTTGCTTGTCATTTAAATAGCTGAGCCCCTGCCACGACCATTTCAAACCTCTCATCTTTCAGTTAGCTAAGCAGTTCTTTTTTCAAATCTGGCTTGTTTGTGAATGCAAAACCTCCTTTACTTTATCCGCTGCAATGTGGTCTCTATAAAAAGCACCGGCTGCAGGAGGAGAGAGTGGAACCAATGTTCTGTTAATAAACGACCTCAGCTGGAACTGCAGAACCAGCTGGGCACGAGCATGTGGTTCCCACATCTCCTGGTGGGTGCGGAGGTGTGCAGTGGGGGGTCCTGGCAAGAGAGTGAACTGCCCTTTGTCTCAGTTTCTGCATCTGTAAAATGGGAGTGATGACAGTTGTAACCTCACAGACAGGACTAGTTACAACGTATGCAGAGCCCCTTGTTCAGATCTCAGTGAACTGAAAATGCTGGGCCCCTTGTTCCAGTTTTGAGATGACAACACCAGCATGTTGATCCAAGTGTGGGGTCCTCCTGAGCAGGGGCCTCTGCGCCAGGGCCCAGGACACTGGCCCTGGTCACAGGGCTGTTAGGAGTAAGTGGATTCTTGTATTTAAAGTGCTTAGCATATTTCCTGGCACATCCAGGTGGATGTTAGTGGAATCTGAAAAAGAGACAAGTGATCTGGGGACCAAAGAGACCACGGCCAGCTCAGGGAGCACAGGGAGCTGGTGGGAAGCAAGGTGTGGGCTCTGTCCGTGGCCCCGCACGTTGTTTACCTGAATCCACGCTACACGCTCTCCAGGGAAGGCCTCTCATCCAGTCATTGCCTCCGGATGCTTTTGGTGCTCCCTGCACTGCAGGAGGCAGTGGCCCTACCTCCTGAGCTTTGAGTTCTGCAGCTTATTCTGTACGATGCTGCAGACCCTGGGCCAGGCCTCGGCGCACACTGAGCTCGTCACGGGGTGGGCCACGGGGTTCTTTCCTTATTAATCCATATGGGTTTAGAAGAACCAAGTAATGACAATTGGGGTCTGGTCACGAGAACATGAACAAAACTTACAAGAGTAAATTATTTTTCAGAAGATAAATGTAAATATAAATGATGCACAAGTTTCCTCAGGAGTCCAACCAGGGGGTGACAGGTGGTTTGAAATCTTCTGGCCTGGCAGGTGTGGCTCAGCGGTTGAGCACCGACCCTGCACCAGGAGGTCACGGTTCGATTCCCTCCCGGTCGGGGCGCATGCCCGGGTCACGAGCTCCATCCCCAGTAGGGGGCGTCCAGGAGGCAGCTGGCTGATGTTGATTTTTCTGTCATCGATGTTTCTACGTCCCTCCCTCTCTAAAATCGGTAAAAACATTTTTTAAAAAAAACTCCTAGTTTTAGTATTAGCAATACAATCACACGTGCCCCAATCCCTTGTCACTGTCTTCAGGCACAACCAGGAAGCCCTACTTGAAGTTACTCTACCTTTTGTTCTTAACGTGCACTTAAAGATCATTGAAAACATCTCAGATCAATGACAGGTAAAATTTTCTTGAAATCTTTGAAGAACTTAAACAGAGTGCAAAATAATCTGTCTATATTTTCATTACTCTTCATTTACTTTCGTTCTTGGTAAAAAGGGAATGTCGCTCTCCTTCATTGTGAATTTCAGAATCTAAATTTGGAAAAAGAATTCTAAAGCCATACTAATTAGGCTCTGCAGAGTTCTTTAAAAATTTGAATATATAAATAATTTTAGCACTCAAAGTATGAATTAGCTTGTAGTTAGTCCAGAGGGCTTTTTAAAGTAGTCAGCTTTTTTTTCATGTTCAGGAACATCTTCCTGATAAATAACTTCCATTTTCATGGAACTCAGGCCATAAAGGGTACTCGGCATCGACATGTCTAATTCAAATTACTTGGCTTAATTTGGCAAACTGTGAAGTGCTCTGATTCCCATCTTGGCCACATTCACCCTGAGTAAGGCCTTTTGCTGGTCAACGAAGTGTTGGTGAGCTCTGTCCTAATTGTTGGTGGCTTTAATATATTCTCACATCTCCAAAGGAGACACTCTCCTGTCCTCTGGGTTTTTCTGCTGTAGGAAATGTTTCTATTCGTAGCCTCTTCTAGGAAACCTTCCTTCCCATTTAGCTGGAGCCCTGATGGGAAGCCAGCCCTCCTCTGATGGAGCTAACGCCCTATTTCTGTACCTCATTTGAGAGGCCGGCAGCCACTCATTTGTGGTTGATACTGTAATTTCTAAAATGTATTTTTAAGAAGGGGACGGACGTATCAGGCTCCTTTTTAGTCCGAATGCGATCACTGCTCAGGCACACACAGAACTGTCATCGACACGCCGTCTGAGCCAGGCAGGTCCTGCGCAGTGAGGGTGTGGGAGCTAAAAGGGGGCACCAACAGGTGTCTTCCGAGGCCGCGGAGGTCGGTCATTTTTGTGTCCACACCAGCGGGCGACACCCCACTTCTAAATGTGGCGCATTCCCGGGCTTTCAGGAAGAGGTCCCTCGGGTGATTCTGTGCCACTATTTTGGGATGTGATGGCTTAATTTGAAAAATGCTTTGATGGACAAACACGATCTCATCCTAGTCACTTTTCTGAATGTCCTTGGATTTCAGTGTCACCGGGGACGGAACAGGTTCTGTTTGGGCATGAAATGCCCAATGCCTACGAGGCTTTGGCGTAAAGTCCGGGGGGGGGGGGGGGGGTGACCCTTCAGCGGGAGGAGGAGGAGGGATTGTCTTCATTCTGTTCTTTCCTTGCCGGTTGCTGTAAAATGTATTTTTGGCTTATTACAAACCAGTGGACTCTCTACTGAATCAAAACTAGGGAAGGGGTCTTCAGGATAATTATTTTTTCATTTTGGGGCTGCTCCACCCCCTAAAATGAAAGGATTTGGAATTCGACAGGACTCTGGAGAGCATCCGCTTGAAATCTCTGCTAAACCACTCGGGCCATTCGTGGAACTGGAGGCCTCGTTCTTGCATTTTGTCACAGAAGGGTGACTTGCTAAGCGATATCCCAGCCCCCACTTTTGACCCAACCTCTGATAACATTGACTCTGTGGAAACTAATAAGCAAAGAGAAGCTTGAGGTGGTAATTTGATCAGTTAAATGCCACCACCATCCCCAACAACAAGCTCCTGTAGCAGTGCTGAGAAGTCCCAAATCTGGAGAAAGTTCTGGAGAATTTGTCAGGCATGTTGTTTTATATGTTTATAGAATCACTGCATGAGCATGGTGAAGGGATGCAGTCCATGGGTTGGGTGGTAGATCGAGGGGGAGAGAGAACGCAAAGCTGGAAATCTCTGGGATAAAAAGTCAAAGGGAGACTTGTGCTTGTGTCACCTGGGCAGGTGTGTTTCACGTGCACAGTGTACAGGGACCTGCGAGTAAAAGGTCCCAGTGCCAGGGGTATTTGTCTTTGGAGGTCCTGAGAAGGGGTCTTCTCACAGCTTACATATATTATTCTCTCTGCAGTGGACAGGGCTTTGTCAAGGTAAACATCGATCCATTCTACAGGCCTTAGGACTGAACTTCCCACCATAACCCACTCAGTTTGGAATTATTTTAATGATCAAATGTCCTGTGTGGCTACTTTACAGTGTTGACGTTGCTGAACTGCCAGGGCAGCCTCCTTTCTGTTCACCAGCAATTTCCGAGTTGGTTGGATGCTGCAACGCTTCGTGACATTGGACTTTGTGACACTTTGGGGGTGGTGACTGCACCCACTGGGTCACCTCTGTTGCCTCCCACAATGAGCTGTGAGATCAGACTCAGCATTTCTTTCCATGCTCAAAATACACGGTTCTGAAAGCATCGGAGAGCGATGTGGATTTTACTGTTTCCTAGGGAGCTGGGGGGGGGGGGGGGGGGTGAGCAGAAAAACTTAGACTGTCCCGTGGGCTTGCACATTGCTCTCCCCACTCCTGGTCCCCTGTCCTGCCTTTCTTCCTCTTACGCAGCTTTACAAACGCCTTTATGTTCTGGAGCTGCTCAGCTCCAGCCTGAAGAGTTCGTGCCCTGGGAAGGAGAACACAGCCCGTGGCAGACACCGAGCGGGCGTGTTCGGCAAGCACGCTGTTTAGGACGGGGGCACCTCACTTCATTCAGTCAAACCTGTGGCTTTTTGGCTACTGAGTCGCTGCCTTGGCAGAAGCCAGGATTGAGGCAAATTTGAGAAACGCTGGCCTGGAACAAACTCAGTCTTCCAAAATGTTTATTGAATTGATGAAATCACATTTGCTGTGACCACAGTCTGTCCCACGAGCTGCTGAGGATATTAGCGGCCGTAACTCGGAGCAAGTCTAGAGTTCATTCTCTGAAAGCTCCTTGAATACTATAAAAATCACTTTCTACATAATAGTAAAAATACATTTACTTCTGAAAAGGTAAAATAAGTAACAGATGTTGCTGCCTGGTAATGTTTTGATGTGACATAATCCTTATTGGACTGAATTACTATAATTTTATTGAATTTTTAAAATACAATATGGCTATTTGGGGTTACAGTTCTGGAAAGAAATTCCACTTGGGGTTCAGGTTTGTTACTTTCTTGGAAAAGTTTAGCTAAAGAGCCAGGAAATACATGGCTGCTCCTATGGGAATAGAACTAGGGAATATTCATTATTATTTGAAAATCTTAAATTTATGTGGTCAGACTTGGAAAGAACACATTTAGCTTATTTAGATGTATTCTTTTAGTTTCTTGTCGTGGTCAAATTGTCCTTTAATGAGATCTTTTCCTTTGTAGCTCTTCACCAACTGGGCCTCTGCCACACCATGGTGATGTCATCCCTGATGTCACGAGGATGCCGCGTGGACACACAGCCTGCACCCTGGGCAGCCCCGGCATCCTGTCCTGATGCTGGAGAACCCCTGGGTAAAGCTCTATGCAAATCTGTGAGGTGGTGGACAGTATCATACAGATGATCATTTCCATTGTGTTCAGTGTGGAGCTGCCCCTTTCTACCTCTGGGCGGTTCCCCAAGGGCTTTGGTGGTCAGGGCGGAGAAGGGAGGTGCCACCTCATTCCGGGTCTTTTTATTCCGAGGGGTCAGTTTCATTGGAATCCAGATGCTTCCAGTCACTCGTTACTGTGGCAATGCCAACATCACCCCCCTACCCCACTTTTCTGAAGTCGGACCCGGAGCTGACTGGGGGCCATGCAGGTGTGGAACCCACCTCCCCATCAGCAAACAAAAGATACACAATTTCGATTTCCGCAGGGTTGGTCACAAAGGCGCCGGGGCCAGATGAACCTGGATGGGAGACCATTGGAGAAAGTTACACCTTTGTCTGCCCCAAGCCGAGAGCCAAGAGCTAGACTTACTGTTAACGAAACAATCCTGTCAGATCTCTCACGCAGACGGCACCTGCTGCAGCTGAAACAGCAGGAGCCTGAGCGCAAGTTGTCTGAGTCTCAGTTTGCTCATCTGTCCCGTGGGGAAGATGATACAGACCATGATTATTTTATAGGGTCTTCAGGAGAATGCAGGAGAAACTGAATGAGACTCTTCAATACGTTGTATGTGTCATGTGAGGTGACAGTAACTATAAAATAACGTTGTCGTAACAGCAATGATTCCTGGACAGATCTGCAGTTAGAAACGTAAGGTTTGTATGCGGATGCTCTAAGGATCTGAATCTTCCTACTGCCCACGTTTGTACCATGAATTAGCCTTCCATTCATTAGGTCAAGGAAAGCTGCTGAGTCCTCTTATTTTAACATCTGTGGAAGCATTTTTAGGCTTACAGGTTAAAAAAATGAGTGAAAAACCTCAGTTTCCATATATTCCCTCCCCCATAACTTCTCCCTGTATTAACATCTTGCATTAGTGTGATACATTTGTTACACTTGCTACAAATTCCGTAGTTTACGTTAGGGTTTGCTCCTGGTTTTGTACATTCTATGGGTTTTGATAAATGTGGAGTGACATGTGTCCACCACTGTAGTATCACACAGAGTAGCTCCACTGCCTGAAAGTGCCCTGCACTGTGCCTACCCATCCCTCTGTCCCTCTCCCTGGACTCCTGGCAACCCCTGAGCTTTTCCTGTCTCCATAAATTTGTCTTTTCCAGAATGTTATATGGTTGATATTGGCTTCTTCCAGTTAATAATACACATGTAAGTTTCTTCCATGTTTGTGGCTTGAGAGCTCATTTTTCATTGCTGAATAATATTCCATTGCCTGGACGGACCGCAGTTAATGTACCCATCACCTGCTGAAGTCCATCTTGGCTGCCTCCAGGTTCTGGCCACTATGAATAAAGCTGCCATAGGGCTTTGTGTGCACCTACGTCTCCAGCTCCTCGGGTGAACAGCCAGGAGCAAGGCTGCTGGGTCGTGTGGTCGCAGCGCGTTTAGTCGTGTGAGAACCGCACGCTGCGGAGCCGGCACCCTCGCTTCCCACCCGCGTGGATGGCGCACCTGCTGCTCCGCGTCCGCCCAGCAGGGGGCGGTGTCGGCACTCGGGGCTGCCGCGTTCTGACAGGTGCGTCTCCTGGTCTGACCCAGTCAGCTGGGGACACAGGTGTTCACGGCCTTCCCCCGCTTGCAGGCGTCTGTACAGCTCCTTCTGTGAGCTGTCGGATCTTTTGCCCATTTTATAACTGGGTTGTGTGTTTTCCTATTGTTGCGTTTTAACAGTTCTTTCCCTACTTTGGACCCCAGCCCTTTATCTGTCACGCATCCTGCAGAGGCTTTCTCCCAGTTTGCGTTCTTTTAATGCTTGTTTATCTTTAATTATTTAACCTCATCGTCACTGTCCAATTATTTTATTTTATTTTTAAAAATATCTTTATTGATTTCAGAGAGAGGAAAGGAGAGGGAGAGAAAGAGATAGAAACATCAATGATGAGAGAGGCATTGATCGGCTGCCTCCTGCACGCCCCCTACTGGGGATCAAGCCCGCAACCCGGGCATGTGCCCTGACGGGGAATCGAACCCCGATTGCCTGGATCCGAGGTGGACGCTCAACCACTGAGCCACGCCTGGCTGGGCGCTGTCCAATTATTTTAAAGCACGCTCCACATTTCAGGTTACAGCTGCTAAGAGGCCCACAGTCCTAACACCCTCACCTCGGCCGTCGCTGGCATCTGCAGATGGGACCAAGTCATAAGCCCGTCGGTGCCCAACCTCAAGCCTCACGTTCTTAGCGGGGATCCTGGCTGCTGTCATCGAGCGTCGCTGTGGCCCGTGGGCTTGGCCGGGCGTCTGAGCTGACCAGCGGCGTTTCTGCTGACTGGGTCACACTGTGTTTGCCAGTTTGGTGGAACAGTCAGACACGGATTGGGTCACGCTGAAGACATTCCTGTCGTGTGAAGCAAGCCTGTTTGTATTTTAGGTTTGCCAGGACTAATGAATTAAAACATTTGGACTCTCGGCAACCCGCTGTTTATCAATGCCTCTGACAGGAGGAGGGCTTCTCCGCTCCGGCTTTTTCTAGAAGCATGACAACATCCCGGCTGTCGGAGAGGCGAGGACGGGAGCGGGTGGCAGCGGGAAGCGGAACAGGAGGCCCGTGGGACGAGGCCTGGGGACAGCAGGTAGCAGCGCCGCCGGGCAGCTGTCGCTGCTGCTCAGACCGCCAGTGGCTGCAGTGCGGCAGGTGCAGCCGGCTCAGTCCCTGTGGCACAAAGGCGACGGGCGGCCCGGCGGCGCTGGCCCTGGATCACAGGAGGGCGCACACCCCACCGAGTGAGGTAAGGAGCAGGTGCGGCCGCCGGCCTGCCGCGGGCACCCGCGCCCGACCGGCCCTGCCCCAGCCAGAGCAGGGGTGGGGAGGCGGGCTGCTGTGGGGCGCTGTGGGCGACACCGTGGGCCCCAGGCCCCCGACGTGGCCTGTCGCCCTTCTGAGGCGCACAGATGTCTCCGCGGGGAGCAGCTCTGCCCGGCCTGCGTCGGTCACCACCCTCCCGTCTCCGGGGACCCCGCAGACCCCGAGCAGATGGCCACTCCTGCCTCGCTTCCGGGGGAGGAAAGCGCAGGGAGAGGAGCCGGCCTCGCATCCTTGGGTGTTTCGATGACGTGGTTTGCTGGTTGTGCGTGAGTGACTGTAAGACCTTTCCTTCCAGGTACAACGCTCGGGATTTTTAGGGTTGGTTTTGTTAGATTTGAGACAACCTGCTCTGCTCCCCAGGGCCAGGTGCCTCACAAGACGCTGGGCTCTAAGCAGACGAGGCTGCACAGAGATGGGCAACCTGGTCAAGAAGCACTGATTTTTATATCACCCCTTTCTGAAGGTGGATGTTTCCGTTACTGCTCTTTTCTAGCGGGTGCCCTGGGGCTCCTCGCTGTTTGTAGTGGGAAACGGATGCAGCAAACACCATCTGCACCATGTGATAAACACTTGCTGTTTCACCCCAAAGCTAAACTAGGTGTTTAACACAAGCCTGTTTTCTTTCCACACACTGGGTGAGATGGTTCCATATATACTATATCTAAATATACACGTACATATATATGCACTCGCTTCGGGTCTATAAATAATTGTAAAAACAAAATCCAGTGTTCTGGACACTATTTTTAGATGGAGAGAAGTTATGGGAAAGAGTCAGGGACCTTCTTGTGAGAAAATGTCCTGCTGAAGCGGTTCCCAGAATCCCGCTCGGGATGGATAAAAGATTATTTATATTCTGCCGTTTCAGAGACATTTTCCTTAAAATATCCTTCAGAATTTTGGGTTTACTGTCTACATGAGAAGGAAAGTAGAGAGTTTAGGGGAAACATGACTAAAAATAGAGAAGTTAAATATATGTATTTAAATAACAAAGATATATTTATAACAATATCTTTTCCTAGTGCCAGTGAACAAAAATGATCATATATCTTGGTTTAAATGTATTTGGGCTAAATTCTCTTATTATAACAACAAAAAAATGTGTGTTTTGCCCACCCAAACCCATCTTACCTGTAGGACATTTCCCCATTCATTCTGCCCTAGTTTATTAATTAAATGATAATTTAATAGATGAGGTGGAATATCAATAGGATGTTTTCAAGTTTTGTCTTTTGCTTGTATCATGCATGGTTTAGACGTGCTGCCTTAGAGATGCTGACAGTCGCAGGGAGTGGGTCAGATATTTAAATCACATAATGTTCATAACATGTTTGTGGGATATTTTAAAATAGTCTTTGGTACTTTTCAAATGCTTCCACAACACTCATTCTTCACCACCCCCCAGATCAATAATTCACATTTAACTTAGACTTCTGAGCATGGGAAGCCAGTCTAGTCTGATGTGAAGCCATCTGCTGCCCTGTGAAGAGGTCTTCATCCCCTCAATTAAAAATAAAACGTAAGGCCTTGAAGGGCCAGGCTGGGGCTGGTCAGTGCGAAGGGCGATAAACAACAGATCTTGTATGTTTCATTCTAGGTGTCCAAAAGCAATATTTCTATAAGTCAGAAAAAGGGTTTTAAACGGGACCGGTGAACTCTTGGGATGTGGGGAAGGAAAGCTAGTTACCCGGAGTATCTTTAAAATAAGAAAGCAACGTTTAACAGCACCGCCCTCTAATTTCCAAGGGCCCTGAGTGTTGCAGAGACGACGTTGGGTGGTGACGATGCCCCTCTTGTCGTTACAGCTGGAAGACCCAGGGGAAGGCCGAGGCTGCGGTGCCCACATGATCAGCACAGCCAGGGTGCCTGCGGACCGGCCGGTGCGCATTGCCTTCAGCCTTGACCATGCCCCAGGTGCGTGAGGAGGGGAGGGGCCGCCCCAGGTGTTCTAGGTGCGTGAAGGGCATGCGCCTGGCTGCCGCCACGGGGCGGCTTTGATCGTGCCCATGCAGGTGCTTCCAGGAGCGCCCCTGCCGCAGCTTCCCCGTCGCTCGTTCTTTCCTCATCTCGCCCCGTGTGTTGCTCTTTTTCTCCTTCCCTGTTTACCTTTCTTTTATTTAAAAATTCCTGGGCTGGCCCTGGCTGGTGTGGTGCAGTGGTTAGAGCGTCACCGTGCACCCAGGTGTCGAGGGCTCAGTTCCCGGTCAAGGGCACGTACCTGGGCTGCAGGTCGATCCCACGTGCAGGAGGCAACCTATCGACGTCTCTCTCCCCCTCCCTCCCTGCCGCTCTCTCTAAAATTCAGTGGAAAAAATATCCTCGTGTAAGGATGAACGAAAAATTAAAATTCATGGGCTTTAACAATTTCCAACAATAGCAAAGTAGGTCATTGTTAAGCCTCCATGCGGAAATGGTTATTGAGGGCTGGCAGTTGGTCGGGGTTATAAAAATATCGCTGTCTCCGTTCCAGCAGCACTTCATGAAGCCTGAGCTCCTGGGCTGGGCTCTGGCCGCTGCTCCTGCACATCCGACCGGGCGCAGAGGTGCGCGGACAGGTGAGGCGGCTCGTCTCCAAGAAGTGAGGTCTGGGGTGAGGCTGCCGTGCCCAGAGCCCTGCCTCAGGCTCCCCGCATTGATCCTGTAACACTGAATTGCAGTGCCTTTGACGGGGGCCTCGGGCTGGGTGGTCGCGGCGGTGACAGAGGGAAGGCTTGGATCTTCCGCGCGGTCGGCCGTCGCCTCGGCCCCTGTCACCTGTCAGCGTCGCATACGTAATGTGTATAAGATACAATGCTGCTTAGCCCTTGAGTCTTCTGAGGACTGATTTTCTGTCTGTCACCTGCCTGTCACCTGCCTACACGTCATCTACCTTTCCTTCCCACCGTGCCCATGTAGAGGTAAAGCTTTAACAAGCCATGACTGAGGAGAGACAGGTTCATCCCCAAATAATGCCAGGTAAGGACTGGGCTTGGGGAAGTCTGAGTGACACAGGCAGTTCTGGCTTAGCTTTCCCGGTGATTCTGGCGGTTTCCGGGACTGTGTGGCCCCCAGCAGACGGTGGTCCTGGAACAGGGGAGGTGAAGCCTCAGCTCGTCACCACCTGGTCTTTCCATGGCCTGCTTGTGTGTCCGCCCACCCATCCCCACGTCCCTGTGTCCCCTTGAAAGCCAGGGGTGAGGGGAAATCCTCCCGATAGGCAGACCAGTCCATGGCAGCGTAGAAACGACAGCCAGCAATAACTGCGGTTGTCTTTTGCATCAGGCACTCGTATATGAAAGCATTAATAGTCCCAATTTGCGGAGGTCCAGAGACCACATTATTAGTGAGTCGTGGAGCCACAATTTAAACCCAGGCCCCTAGACTGACAGTCTGACCTCCCTCCACTATTTCACGCTGCTCCTCTAATTGGAAAACTCGGGGGGGGGCGGGGTACGAGAGCCCTACACGTCCTGCTCAATTTATCTGCAAACCTAAAGCTGCTCTAAAAAAAAAGACTATTAATTAAAAACAGACAAAAAACAAAAGGACAAGCCCCTTCCATCTTTATGCATTTTGTAAATGCAAGGCTTTGAGGGACACTCAGTGTTGAGTGGCCAGGTCAGTGCGTAGACGCATGGAACCCCAAGTCCAGGGAGAAAGAAGACGTAGCATTTTCTTTCTGTTCATGTCCCCTGTACGCAGAACAAGTCCTGTTAAACTCAACAGCCTTACAAAGAAAAATTCAGCCCATCAGGCTGAATTCCAGGAATATTATTGTATCATAATTTAGGAAAAGACAAATAAGTGTACTTTTCCACATCTTTACTTCAGTGGAGTTTCACTTAAGCACAGAGGAAAGCCGGGGGTAACTCTCGATCTTGGGCTGCACGAGCAGGTTTCCTGGATGCCCGAGACGAATGGAGACCTCGTCATTGACTTGCCACCACCTGCAAGCTCTCCGGGCCCTGCCTGGGAGTCTGCATGTTTTTATCAGTCACTGTAGATTGATTTGTGTCCCTTTCAAATGATGCAAGAATGCCCGCGCGTGAAAAAAATACTGGTATCATAGCTTCAAATAGGGGTGGTCATTTATTTCAAGTGATTCCTGTCCTTGATGGGTTGGGAGCCATTTTCATATGACCAGTGTGTCCCCGTATCTCTAGAAAGGGCACCTAACTCGAGAACCCCAGGCAGGAGCTGGTGTCTCTCAACCTTTCTTAAAATAATCATCTGAGAGCACTCGTCGGAAACACGCGTCCCACGCCCAGATGGAAGCCTGGGAGGCTGCGCTTTGCCTGGGCAGGGGCTGCGAGTGCAGAAGGGTGCTTCCCACATATCTGAGGACACTCCCTGCAAATTCTTGAGTCAGGGGCATGTGGAGTGTCACGCTGAGCAGCTCTGCCATCCTCACGCTGTGCGTGCCTTTCGAATTCCGGTGCATGTGGCATACAAACCCCACATTCAGGGGAAACACCCCAGACTTTCACAGGAAACGGGACAACCAAGGTGGGCTTTTTGTTATTAAATCTCATCCGAGGATACTTTTTCCATTGATTTTTTAAAGAGTGGAAGGGGGGGGGAGATAAACATGAGGGAGACACATTGATTGGTTGCCTCCAGCATGTGCCCTGACCGGGGCCAGGGGTCCAGCCTGCAACCCAGGTGCATGCCCTTGTCCAGAATCGAACCCACAACCCTTCAGTCCTTGGGCCGATGCTCCAACCACTGAGCCAAACCAGCCAGGGCCATCGTGGCCTTTTAGGGAGTAATTTCATAGCCTTGAATCTATGGTCGAGGAATCAGCAGAGTCCACGAGAACAGGACTAATTTTTGCCTGTGAATGTCGACTCCTTAATTTCTTATGAGCCTAATACAGTGCTCACTCCCCCATTTGTGTTAGGGCTTTATTTTTTGGCATGTTTCTCTGTGAGGACTTGGGATGAAGGTTGAGAACACAGGGCTCCAGCGTCAGCAGGCATGGTTTCTACACCCATTTCCTTCCATCTCTATTTGTGTGATCTTGGCTAAGTCACTACACGTTGCTGAGCTACAGTTTCCCATAAGCTGTGAGAATCCAGTGACACTCCACAGGTAAAGCATGTACCATAGTGCTTGACACAAATGAAGTCCCCAGCTGGTCCCTGTATCCTGCCTACACCTCACACTTCTATTCGATGTCAACGTGGAGTCTATGGCACTAGTGACCAGCAGTAATTTAGGGACTAGTTTTCCAGCTGGTGGGCTGTGGGTGTCCCTGCTTCTTATCAGTGGTCTGACCTTTATTTAGTTTCTATGCTCCCAGACTGCCCAAGGTGGGTGAGATGCACAAAAGGGGATACGGCATAACTCTCCCTGTGGGTCACAAGGCAGAGAGATTTGGGGGAATCTGATGTGCAGAGTGGAGGCAGCAGCTTCTGGGAAGATGTGGTCAACTTGGGTGTGAAGGCAGGTGGAGTATTGGAAGGTGTTGCAGGAAAGGTGCCATTTCTGGGTACCAGGTGCAAAAGAGGGAGCTACTCATCTCTCTTTTTAAATAAGTTTTTATTGATTTCAGAGAGAGGAAGGAAGAGAGAGAAACACCAACCGGCTGCCTCCTGCATGCCCCTTACTGGGGATCAAGCCCAAAACTCAGGCATGTGCCCTGATGGGGAATCAAACCAGTGACCTCGTGGTTCATGGGTTGACGCTCAACCGCTGAGCCACACTGGCCAGGCTGACCCTGTGTTTAAAGCTTTCAATACACAGTGACAACCATAGAGAAAATCCCTCGTGGTTGGGGTGGGAGAGGGATCCCCTGTATTTACACCCTTTACAGAGCAGAGAGCTGGGCACCATAGTATAAACTTAACTGTCAAATACTATGAAATCAGTAATACATATGTACAACCACCTTGGCTCCCTGGTATCAGATGAAGACTCTATGAAGAACAACTGGATTTATTGGTTGGAATCTGCTGCTTAAAGCTCTAAAGAAAGGCCAGAAAGGAAGTGAATGTTTATCGAGTACTTAGGTGCCTTGAGTTGTATCATTTTGTCAATTTAGTCCTGGCAGCAACTCAGAGGGGAGACATTACTGTACCCATTTTACAGATGTGGACCATCGGCTAAGGGAAGTTGAGTACTTTGCCTCAAATGGCAATTAATAGCATTTAAAAGGGATTCAAAGCCAGGCCCCTGGGCTGTCTTTCCTTTCTTACCCACTTGGAGTAGGGTCCATGTTACAAAAGAGAAGCTGAGTGTTCCAGCAAGTGTCCCCGACGGTCATGGGGCGCGATGGAGGAAGGGGAGTTCTGATATATTTTATAGAGCAGGAGGGAGGGAAAGTGGAGGTGAATTTTATTTGGTGGTAAATATACTTCCAAGAGGCTCTTTTTGAAGCAGATATTTCTGGGCGAGTATGTTATGAGCTAAATAAGTAAAAAAATTCTTACAAAGGGATAAATCAATATGAAGGCTACAATAATGGTGACCAGATGACTGTTTCTAAGAAACGTAAAACCAGCCCTCAAACTAGATCGGATCTCTCTGTGTGGAGGATACCTCAGTCTGTGTGATGAATGACCTGTTGGCCTGATAGTTTTAAGTTCTGGTTGAGGTAACATGGTGATTAATATCAATTATAAATAACTGACTACCTGCCAGGTGTCATACCAAGTCTATCTGTATTCATACCTCTATCCACATTTTTATCTATATCTATACATTTAATCTTAAGGGCTCTGAACATCTAATGTGTATTAAAGAATTCACATCTCTCATGCTTAATACACGGGAAACAAAGTTTAAAAAGCTTTTGATGTGTTTCAAAGTGATAGGATGCTCTAATGAGAAGCTGGGCATCCAGAGCTTTTAAAAAGTTGTTTGATATATTAACGTGGGTTGACAGCCTTATTTTATTTCTATAAATAAAACATGACTCTCAATTTAGATTTAAAATGAAAGTGCTCAAAGTCCTTTCATGCATAAGTTAAAACATTTGGACAATATTTCATACAGGAAGTGTTTGCTTTGATAGGAAAGTAAAAGAAACCATTCTTAAGTTGAGATTTAAGTGAAAAGAGTAAACCCACAGGACTTGAGGTTTTGGCTGCACCAGGGAAATCTCCTTTAACGGGCCTGAGGAGAGCTAAGTAGTTAGAGGCTGTCCTCTTTCTATTATTCAGATGAATAACAATACCATCAGCCTCACCATGTGCACACAGTCACACACACAGTCACATGCGCGCAGTCACGTATAGTCACAGTCACACACACGGTCACAGCCATGCACAGTCACATGCTCACAGTCACGTGCACAGCCACAGACACATGCACAGCCTCACAGCCACACGTGCAGTCACACGTGCAGTCACAGTCGCACACAGTCACGCAGTCACACATGCAGTCACAGAGTCACATACATGGTCACACACAAACATACACAAACATACACAGTGTCACACACAGTCACACACATGCACAGACACACAGGTGCCTGGCCTCCCCATTGCTCCTTGGGTGAGGTTTGTGGTGAAAAAGAATGGAAACTAAACTTGATTATCTTAAGCATTTATTATTACTGATTATTTCCCAGACACCAGGCTTTAGGATAAATGATTTACGCATTTCTTTACTAAAAACTAGTTTCTGAGACAGGGAATATCATTCCCGTTTTGCAGAGACTTAGTCTCAAAGAGGTTACATTGATTCTCCACATTCACCAACTAAAGAGTGGCTGACCCAAGTTTCTGTCCAGGTCTGTCCACTATATGTTGTACTGACCGCAGTGACCTCAGTGGTCAGGAGCCTGCACGAGTGAACAGTTCCCAGGAATGATTTTGCATGAGCCTGGCACTGTAGCCACTGCCCTAACTCACTTGCCCTTCAGTGTGCTTGCCTCTGGTGCCCTGAAGGATGGTCTCCAGGACATTGTCCAGTGCTCAGGTCACATGGCAGATAGGACCAGCTATGTGGTCTGTGGAGGTACCATGCAGTAACTGCGGGGCTCCTGTTCAGAGATGGTGAGGAGTTTGCAGACACCGTGGGCAGAGCAGTCACCTGCGTGGGCCCAGTTGGCCCAGGGCTCTGTGTGACTGCACAGTGGTGACCATGAGGTAGCTCCTGCTGCAGGATGTACAGATAGAAGGAATGATGTCTGAGCAAGTAGCCTCTCAGGGTCCCGACTAGGTGGGGGAAGGAGTTTGGGGTGTCCCCTGAGCCTGGCTTCCCCTCCCCGGGGGGTCTCCTGTGTGTGGATTCAGTTCCGGCCCAGCCCCAGATTGTGTCTGGGTTGGAGACGCCAGTTCACACGCTGGTCAGGTGTCGATGGAGTTTTTACCTCTCTGATGTAAAGCTAAGGAAATAAGGACATGGCAGTGAGGACTTTTTAGTGTTTGTGTTTATCTACAAAGCTAATTTATCCAATATAATGGACACTCTTCTGGTCTGAGATTATGTTTGTCTTACGGCTTTGGTGTTAAATGTTCTGTCACAAAGAGATTAACGACACATGGTCCTAGTTTTGAACTTTACTCACTAGCTGGATCAAAGTTTGGATACTCGGTGACACAATTTCCAGTGTTTGGGGGAAACTTGCTGGCTCCTGACATCCGATGTGTGGGTTGCGTGGACTCGTGGAACGGGGGGAGAAGGGCAGAGGCATGGTGAGGAGCCCCGGGCTGGGACACCCCTCGGTCTAAGAGGCCCCTTGTCTCCTCTACACCCAGCAGACTGGTCCAGACAGTCACTTAGAGCCGTCCAGCTGCTCGGCACCAATTACTGCGGAACAGGGAGAATCTGGAAGACAGGCCGGGGGGGTCCCACTTACTTGATTCATGGAGAAACGAAGAGAAGACAGTTTAAGGTCTAGGACAGAAAACCCACAAAACCACCTGACAGCTGCTCAATGGGCCTGAGACGAGCCTGCGCTGAATGCCCGGTGGAATGTCGCTGGGGTGCGAAGCAACAGCAGTTCTATTTCCAGTACCATTGACTTAGTCACATTGTGTTTGCAAGGCAGGCAGTGAACATCTGCGTATAAAAAACCCCTCTAATTCTTTCCTTATGTCCCATCCTCTAAATGATGTCTTGGGACCCGTTTTGGGACCATCAAGCCCACTCTGTCGTTTTAAAAAGGAAGCCTATGAATTATTTCCTTAGTACATTAAAAATATGATAAAATATACTGCAAAATATGATAAAGTGCCCTGGCGAATGTTGCTCAGGGGTTAGAGTGTCGGCCCACGCACCGAAGGGTCTCGGGTTCGATTCCTGGTCAAGGGCACGTACCTGGTTGCAGGTTTGATCCGCAGCCCTGGGTGGGGCACATTCGGGAGGCAAGCAGTCAACGTCTCTCTCACATCGGTGTTTCTCTCTGTCTCCCATTCCCTTTCCTCTAAAATCAATGGGAAAAACACCCTTCGATGAGGATTAGTGAGCACAACATGATCGTGATTTCCAAGTTCAGTGCAGAGCCTCTGTGACTGCATTCAATCGGCATTTGGCCAGTAAACTTAATAACATGTATTTGTATCTGACCTTGTCACACTATAAACATGTCTGGCAGCTACTTTTCTTTTTTACAGTTTGCCAGGGTGGTTCTCCGGCACAGCTACTGTACAGTCTGCCTTGTGCTTCCGGAATCGCCAACCAGCCTTCGTTGCTCTCGGGAGCTCAAACCCAGGGTCACTGTCCAACGGCTCCCAGCCGCGCCAAGCGTTGAGCGCACAGCTGTGGTCCTCACAGCCTGAGTCATCTTCCTCCTTCCCTTCTGGCCCGGTCCTGTGATTCATCGTTCCGCTTTTAGAATATTTGCCTATTTTTAAAACCAGTCAAAGAAGGCAGCCACTGTTTAAAAGTAAACACACCACACATCCACTGGGGCAGCTTGGAGAGCAGCCTGGAGAGCCCTGGAGCTTCTGGCGGGCGGGGGTGCCAGCTACGGCAGATGGCACGGCGCAGGACGCGCAGGGCTGGCTCGGACACAGCTGCCACCTCACATCTGCCTTTGGCTTTCTTGCTGCTGCTGCCGTTTCCTGCTTGGATTAATCCAACTGGATTCTTTTTTTTAACAGAAAAGTCTTTTATTTTGTCATTGTAAAATATCAATTATACAGGGTGTCCCCAAAAATGTATACACACTTTGAATAATTATAAAGGCAGTATTTATTAAAATGCATTTCATTTTCAAAATGGAACAGAGTCAGCTGCTAAGTGTGTAACCATTTTTGGGACACCCTGTGTATTTATTTCTATGTCAGTCGATCAGGTTTCCCTAGCAGCTGGAGGCATCCAAGGCTGAGCCTTTCCTTACCTGCGGGATTGTCGGTGTGATGGCACACATGTGCCCGGATGTGCTGCGACTCAGGTTTCTGCCTTGGGCTTCGTCGATTCTGGGTCACACCGGGTATTTGCTATTTACTTTGCTGCAGCAAAGCAAGTGAGTTCTTTATTACAGTTGAGGAGGAAGGAGTGGGACTCCATGGGGAGCCTGGTGGACAAGGCCCCGGAGGCCTGCGTCCCATGCCTGCTGTCTTCTGCGTTCCGGCAGCGGTGCCTGTCCTGCTCTAACAGGCGGCTTCTGCCCCCCGTCTGCCTGCTCACCTAGGATTATCAGGGTTGGGAGGCCAAAGTATAACATGTTCCCAGGTACCTGTGCCAAAATGTTCTGGCCTTGAACTCATTGAGCTAAAATAGTTGTGTCGGGGATGTGGATATTCTATTGAAGTACATTTAAATGCAACTTTGACCCAAATCAGTTGAAAAAATTACAGGTTTTATGCCTGGCAGGCGTGGCTTAGTTGGCTGAGGGTCGACCTGTGCGCCAAGAGGCCACAGGTTTGATCCCCGGTCAGGGCACGTGCCGGGGCTGCGGGCTCGACCCCCAGCAGGGGGCGAGCAGGAGGCAGTGGAATGATGCTCCTTGCTCATTGGTGTTTCTATGGTCTCTCCTCCGCTCCTTTCCCCTCTAAAGAACCACATAAAAACCCCCAGAAACTATAGGATTTATACTGAAGGCCACCTTTAAAGGGTCAGTGGCAACAAAGGAATATTTGTCTTCTGTCCAATTCTTTGCAAGTGACGGGTGGATTTAAAGCCCACAGTGTTTGGCAGAAGTCGTCACCTCTGAGTAGGAAGCGAGCATCTGAAGGGCCGGGCACTCGTTTCTTTAAGACCGTCCAGCCTGCAGGAAGAACTGGGGTAGGTTCCCGTTTCCACTTCTCCGTGAAGCTGGTTAGTGCCTGCGAACCCTGGGCGCCCGCGGTCTGCGCAGGCCCCGGAGCCGACGACTACAGGCTGCGGTGCCGTCACGGTAGCCGCCTGTCCGTGCAGAACCCTTACCCAGCCTTCACTAAGACATGCCAGAGGCCACTGGGTGACAAGACCCTCGCGGTGCTTGGCTGAGGCTGAGACTGTCCTTGTCGCAATCACCTCGCCGGTGATTGTCTCCGGCACCTTCCAGGAAGCCAAACCCTTAGAGGCAGGAGCTCTGCGCCCTGTTGGGGCGAGGATGGGAGCCTCTGCGCCGTGGACGACCGGGTCACGTCCTCTCGTTCTAACAAACATCAGCCTGGCTCCTGTGGCTCAGCCGGTGGGGCTTGGTCCCAGGCACAGGACGTCCCCAGTTCGATTCCGTCAGGGCACATGCCTGGGTTGCAGGCTCGATCACCCGTGGGGGGCGTGAAGGAGGCAGCCGATCCATTTGCTTCTTTCCCATCGATGTTTCTCTCTCTCCCTCCCCATTCCTATCTCACTAATACCAATAAAAACAAATTTTCTTAAAAAAGAACATCAATTCTTAGAAATAAACTGGACTACGGTAGTAAGAATGTGAAAATGATTACTACAATTTACAAGAGCTTTGGTTTTTAATTATTTGTCCAGCCTGTATTTTGGTTTAGTCTCAGGGGCTATGTCCTGGGCAGGTGCTGTCAACAGGAGGGAAAGGACAGGAGTTGCCCCTGGACCTGCTGAGCCGGAGCCACCTGGACACGTGGAGGTTCTGTTGACGGGTGCTTCCCGCTCCTGCCAGGGCCCTGTCAGCAGGATGTTCTTGAAGAGATTTGGGGGTAACTCGGTTATTTGAGACCAGACTTCTCTTAGGTTTCCGTTGATGCTTCTGAGACCTGCGTCTGCTCATCAGAAACACCTGCCAGTCTGTCGGTGTGGAGACAGATGCCCATGTCTCTCGGGCATTGAGGCAGTGGGCGGGGCCTCAGGCTGGGGGACCTCCCTTCTCCCCGTGACCCAGAACAGGTGCTGGTTAGCTGCCCTGCTCCGCTGCTCATTAGCAGGGTTTACAGTTGGGGCAGAGAGCAAAGCCATCAACACCAGTCCCCTGGTCATTCACGCAGGACTCAGGACTCATGTCCGGTTTTCACTAACATGTTCTCTACTGTCTGTCGAGGTGTCTGGGCACCTTGTTAAAGCACTTCCCTGTGCATCGTATGTTTTCGGTTTTGTCTAATGTGGGGATCATGGGAGCACAGAACAAGGAGCACTGAACTACCGCAGAACATTTGCAAAGTGCTGGCCCAGCCGACTTCGCTCCCGATCCTTCTGTGTGTTGAAAATGAGCGACATTGTCTTCTGCACCCTGTGTGTCCCCAACCAAGTGACACAGTGAGGGAGGCAGTCGGTACTGATGGTTTAACTGCAGGCCAGGCCAGGTGAAAGGAAAGGCTCCATAGTGAAAATCTTTCCTTTTCGTTTCAGATGGTGCGCCCCCCGAAGACCCCTCTCCTCTGGCCTTTCCAGAACTAGACCAGCAGCTGCAGGTGAGGATTCTTCTGGCCCCTCTTCTTTCCTTCTGCTTCAAAACACAGAACTGAGGGGCCATCTAACTGGGAGGCAGACAGAGGTGGCTTTCAGGCCTCTGGGGCCTGGGTTTCTAGAGCTGCAAGCTCAGGCCCAGGCCCTGGCTCAAGTCCCTGCCTGGTGTCCGCACAGCAGCAGACGACCGGGACCGTGCAGACGAACCGGCCCCTGTGCTCGGAGCCATAGGACTGGGATGTTGGGTCAGCTCCCCTTTGTCTCTGGGCAGCACTGGGGGCCCGCTGGATGGGTGACTTAGTAAAAGATGGAGACGTCCATGTGGCGGCCAGAATAATCTTCCTTCTCTACCCGCCCCTCTCCCTGGTTCTCTGACAGCCTTTAATGGAATATAATTATTTTACGTTAAACCTTGTGGAAACACTCTGGTCTGACCCATGGGACAACACGTCCTGGGCATAGCTGTGGGTGATGTATCAGCGATGGTCCGTTTTGTACACCACAGTGACCGGAAAGGAGCTACTTTAGGGCATTTGGTTCTCTTTAGAGGGTAGGTGCTGATTCCAGGCAGCGCAGCTCTGGGAAGACGTTGGACACTGGCCTCGGGTCAGACGTCCGTGTCCCAGGTGTCACGGGCTTGGGTCCTGCGTAAGGACAGTGGCTTAGTCGCTACTTTTCTCTAAATGCTGTGTCTGAAAGACTTCCAGTGGGGTCCACAGCCTCCAGTTCCCCGCAGACCCTGGGGTTTCCGTACACCCAGCAGCTGTCCCCTCTGTGGCTGTGCCTGGTCCCTGGAGGCCCTGGAGTTGGAGCCCCTGTTCCTGGACAGCCCTGGACAGGTGGGAAGAACCAAGAATGGGCCCTTGTGTCACCCAACCTGGTGTCCCCTTTTCTCAGCCAGTTCTTACCTCGGCGCCTGTGCCCAGAGCTGGTGCCCCTGCTGGGGTGGCCTCCAGAGGAGCCCCATCGCACCTGCCCCAGCCCCGGGCACTGCCACCGCCCTCAGCAGAGCAGTGTCGGGGTGTAGAGATTACGGGGGGTTGCCCAGGACCTTGGGGGTCACACCAATCACACTCGTTGTTGAAAGGCACCTCTGTTCTCTACACTGTCCCCTGCAGCTCCAGTGTCCTCTCCCCCCTCCTCCTGTGTCCCATGCAGGGTCTTCAGCCTGCTCCCTGCTTCCTGATACCCACACATTCCCTGGATTCCTCCTCCTCTCACATGGGTAGCACCTGGCCCTCTGTCTGCATCTCCATCCGTCTGGCACAATGTTCCCGCTTAGACTCTGGCCTCGCCGATGGGCTGTGTCTGTTGCCCCTGATACTCTGTTGACTCTCCAGGGCAGGGGACAGTGGGACCTGGAGGAAGAGACTATCAAAACCGCATCTACCGCAGAATCTTATCTCACGTTATCATAAGCATGTACCTTTAAGCCATCCTGCAGCCAGGTGTGTCTGTACCAAAATCCATGGAAGCACTACATGTGGGAAAGGAACCGTCCATTCCACAAGCGGGCGGTCTCATGGCCGTGTGCTTCCAGCACGGTCCTCGGAAGAAAGGAAGTCAGGCTCCAGCCGGTGTGGCTCACTGGTTAGAGCGTCAGCCTGCGGACAGAGGGGTCTTGGGTTCAGTTCTGATAAAGGGCACATACCTGGGTTGCAGGTTCATTCCCGCCCTAGTCTGGGCCCCTGCGGGAGGCAGCCAATCAATGTGTCTCTCTCACATTGACGGTTCTCTCTCCCTCTCCCTCCCTTCTCCTCTCTCTAAAAATCAATAGAAAATATACCCTCAGGTGAGGATTCACCCCAAAAGAAAGTTAGCTCACACGGGCACATGGAGCACCTTGTGCTTGTCACTGTTTGCTTGAGGAAGAACTGACTTGATCTCTCCTGGAGCCCAGGAACCTTGCCTGAGAAAGAGGAGTGACGCCCTCCCTGCCCCCTGAACACCCTCGATTTTGGTGCCACTGTGCACCGCCAGGCAAGGGTGTTCCCCGCAAACCATCTCCTCTGATCCTTGCAACAACCGTAGGAGCTGACTGTTATGTCTCCACTCTAGAGACGAGAAATGTAAGGTCAGATTTTGGTGTAAATACGTTTGCCAATTTAGATGACCTCTGATTCTGCATCTCCATAGCCTCCTTCCCCCGACACCTTCTTTGGAGCCTGTGAATAGCTTAAATTGCTTCAATAGGTGTAGATTTTTTTGTTTCTGGTTTGTGAGGTTGCTGTAGTGTGTCCATAGAACAACCTTATAAAAAATCTGTTCAGACTTTCCAATAGCTGTTTCATATTCTTTTGTCATTTATAATGCAGCTACAAAGTATATATTTGGTGGATACTCTATCACCAAGTTGACCCCTAGGATTTTCCCGTTGCTTTGCCAAGAATGTGGACATGTTCGAGCATGAAATTCATGGTGCTTCTATTTTCACAGAAGCCAAAAACAGGCCTGTGCAGGAGCAGCAGTGACAGACACTGCCCTTGATGTCTCTATTAATGCAGGGGGTTGGGCGGGGGACCTTGGGGCAAGGGAGGTGTTAAAACAGATATCGGTGTTCATTTGTGGGCTGCGGGCCCTGGCCCAGGGGCAGGCGGTAGGCTGACTCTATTTTGTGTGGATTCCTTTCCTGGAAATGGGTTTCTAAATTCTCCATGCCCACCAGAGGCCGTGTGTGGGTGGAGCGAGTTTAGAGCATATAGGGGCACCATTTTATGTCCACTTGTAAGAATGAATGAAACATTGTTACTCTTCTTTTTTAAAAATCCTCACTGGAGGGTATTTCTCCATTGATTTTTAGAGAGTAAAAGGGGGGGGGGGGAGAAACATTGATGTGAGAGACACATCAATCGGTTGCCTCCTGCAGAAGCCCCGACACGCCACGGATTGAACCTGCAACCCAGGTATGTGCCTTTGGGTCCTGATCCCAGGACCCTTCAGTCCGCAGGCCAGCGCTCTAACCGCTGAGCCACACCGGCCAGGGCTCATTACTCTTCTTCAGGCCTCTGTTTCCCTCTGTTTGAAAAAGGTGATGACTGGCCTCCCTTTCTAGTCTGAAGGATGGGACAACTCTTCAGTGGGCTCAGGGTCTGGGTCAGCACCAAGTTTGTCTTCAAATTTAACAATTGTGCTATGTTTCCGGGACCATGGTTTGGCCTGTAGATTATCCAAAGCTAAGCTGCAATGTGGTCTTAATTGTTATCATTGGAGTGAGGAATATGTTTTGATCATCGGGTAGGGGACATGCTAATGAGTGGGTGCTAATAACTTCCCTGAAGGGAATCACAAGATGGCTGGCAAGCAGGGACGTTGGCATTGGATTGGCCTGGACTGGAGCTCAGCTCTGCCTGTAGTTCTGTGATCCCGGGAGTGCTGTTTCCTCTCTCTAAACCCCACTTTTCAGAACTGCAAAGTGGAGATAACATCGAGCTCACGTTACTGTTGTGGGAACCAAATGTGATGACAAGTGGAGCCAGCGCAGCGCAGTGCTTGGCAGGATAATTGCTCAATTCATGTGAATTGTCTTTCCTAATGAAATTGTTTATTGAATGAAGCATTTGAGAATTTACAATTATATGTGTCATGGGAAAGGAGAGACGTTTTCAGTTAGAAATAGAGGTTCTGATGCCCTCTTCTTTTCATGAAGTCGAGGTACTTGGAAAACAATATGACTTTTGTTAAGCAAATTGAGCAATAGTTTCACCTCCCCCCTCCCCCCCAAGTCCTCCCATTGAATCTGAGAAGTGACAGGTGTCTGTGGAACACATTGAACTCGCCTTTCCTCAGACAGTGTCTGGTTCGTCCAGAACCTGAGGTCACCGCCACAAATAAGCAGTGCGCAGCCTGAGTTGTGACTCTGATGTCTCGTTATCCGAGTCGTCTCTCCAGAAACTCGTTTTAGGTCTTGCATCAGTGTATCGCTTTAGCTGGGGAAGGAAGCTGGAGCCTTAGGATTCCAGGGCCCTGGACCCTCCTGCAGGAAATGGCGGCTTTTCCCTCTCAAACCTGTTGAAAGGTATTTGAAGAATCTTGCAGCGCCTTTGCCTCCTGTGACCACAGAGACCATAAATACAGACCCTTGAAGCTTTGCAATGGTACCTTTTTTTTAGTGGTCATTAGGACATGACTTGTAGGGAGGGTCGGAGACACTCTGGAGTTATTACCTTTAATGTTGCTTATGTCAATAGAAATGACGTAAATATTCTTCATTTCAATGTCATCTAATGTATAAAATACGCTGTACATCTACTAGTGCTGTCGTTGACCATAATGTCGATACTATAGAAATCTCACTTCTTAAAATGTTTTAAAAATATTTAAAATTCCAAGATAACAGCGTTTTCCAATATTGCAACTATTCCTTAGTATGTTTTTCCATTTAGCTTTAACGAATTATGCTTGTGAATTTTGGGGCATTGAAGTGCAACATAGATTTAAACCTGACGCCCCACTGCCCCCCAAAATAAAGGTGACACCGAGAATTAAGGGATAAACACAAAGTCTGCGCAGCAACTGTAGGACATTTAGCTTCCTAAATATATCTCGTGTGTGGGAAGCCGGGAGAGGAAAACCAGCTTCTTACGTTTTCGAGGCGGACGGCCCGGTGTTTGGAGGCGCGAAGCCCCGGCCCTGCGGGGAGAGGCCCGGCCGCGGGCCTCCTGGGCGTGGGGCGCGGCTCCTGCGTGGTTAAGTGGTCCTGACGGGGCGGGGGCGGCTCAGCCCCCCCCCCCCCCGTAACTCAGGGCCCCGGAAGGTGTCCGGGGCGGCTGGGCGCTGGCCGGAGGCGCTGGCCCGTCTCCCTCCCACCCTCAGAACCCGCGCTGCGAGTAGGACAGACACGCGGCCAGGCTGCGGGTTCCCACGATCGCGCGCACCTGCCCGCGGGGCCCCCCACGGCGCCCTCCCCGCGGCTCCTGGGGACCCACAGGCCTCCCCGCGGGGCCGGTCCAGAGCGGGCGGAGCCTGACTGCGGGGAAAGTGAGACCGGCCCCACCGATGCAAAAAGAAACTCGCCATCTGCACGGAGTTTATTTATTGCTCGTTCGTTCCCGGCCCAGAAATAACTAGAAAGGCCTCTTGGAGGACAACAGTTAAAATTACGCGGTGAGAATGGAAACAAAAATAAAAGTGTTAATTCTTATTCCGAGAAGTTAATAGACGATTCCATCCGGTTACCGGCCTTCTTTAAAGATACTTTTTAGTTTTTAGCAGGAACACGTGTTAGTGTCTGAAACGCGTGTGCGCCAGTTAACGCAGGAGGGCCCGTGTGTGAAAGTCGCCTGACTCGAGCTCACTGGTGGCTCCGCTGCAAGTTGGAAGCTGGATTCTCTGCTCGAATTTCAGGAATTATTTCCTCAGGCAAACACGTCCGTGGACACTGTTGGTCATATAGTGTCTCCTCTTCTGAGGGGCTGTAAGAAGGAAAGAGTCACTCTCAGAGAGTCTCAGATACTACACACAAACACACATACCCACACACACAGACACGCACACACACATGCATACACACAGACCCAAACATACATACACAGACACAAGTATGCATGCATACACACACATACACAGACACATACAAACACATACAAACAACAGACATACACATACACACACATACACACAGACACATCACAAAGCAGTGTCACACAGAATGTCACATTGCATTCCTCTAAGTTCTACTTTTTCCATTAGGTATGAAACCTAGATACTTATGACTAATTCATCAGAACTCCTGCTGGGATAAGAACACGTTTTAAAAGTTCTTTGGCGAGTCTCTGGGCTGGAGTGAATGTCCAGTGATGTCCATGTCTTCTGAGGACAGCAGGTCCTGCTGAGCAGAGGGAGCCTTGACTTGTCTGGCAGTGTTGGGGTTTGTGGCTCCAAATTATAAGGGGCAAGAAATTTTAAGGTCCCCAGGGAGGAAGGTTGGGTGCATGTGCCATGAGGCTCTGCAGGGAATCCTGGCAGCAGGGTTTGGAGGATGGGCTGGGCCAGCAGAAATATTTAATGATAACTTCTTTTACATTAGCTTTTTTTTTATTGTGGTAAAAATCACGTAACATGAATGTTACCGTCTCGGTCATTTCTGAGTGTATAGTCCCGTGGTGTTAAGTACATCCGCACTGTTGTGCGACATCTGCAGGACTTTCCCATCTTTCAGAACTGACACTCTACCCATTAAATGGCAACTGCTCATCCCTCCCTGCCCAGCTCCTGCAACCAACACGATAATTTTACAATGTTGTGGTGGGTTGTGCAAGATAACTTCCATCCTTTCTTTAAATATGTCTATCCTGCTCTCTCATGCTTTCATGCAAACTGGGAGATCTTGACATGGTGCCGGGTTTGTGTGTCAGGTTGGGGTGCAAGACCTGGAGGCCAAGCGACCCCTGGCACCTTTCCTCCAGAAACTCTGAGCACTGAGCAAGTTTGGTTTGTTCTTTTAAAATTGGCATTGCTTCTTACTTGTGGGACATCTTGAAAATGTTATTATGTGTAAGTAGCATGGTCATCCTGCTAAGAGCGCGTGAAGATGCTAAATATATCCTGAAATATCCCGTCCTCAAATACCTTAGCAGCAGGATCCCACTACCTGCACATAATTATGTCTTCGAAGTTTCTACAATTAAGAAGGGCCAATAAAAAAAGAACCCGTGGAAAAAATTCCAGCTTAATAAAAAGCTAAGAGGGGAAAAGAGGCCTTTCTCTTTTTAAGAGAATTCTATATCTGATTTTCAGTCTTCCTTTTTAATTGTGGCAGCAAAGCACAGTCCCCCTTCATGGCGGCTGCTCTCACCTACAGCTTCAAATGTGCATGAACCTTCTACACGGTCCTGGAGTCTTTGGCTGTCACATAGGTAACTGCTGAAGTTGTGGTTCAGGCCTCTACACGTGGCGAGTGTGGACTGAACTGAGTGTAGCTTGCGAGTTTCCTGAGGACAGGACATAGGAGCAGGGAGTCCCTGCCCTCCCAATGTGCAGCCCCGTATCGGGCGGGGACTTCCAGCAGCTTGGCCCCCTGCCCAGAGCACGTTGCTGTCATTCTCGCGGTGCCGCCTGGTAACCTGCCAGCGGAACAGGTGAGCACTGGCGAGCGCGGCGAGTTCAAGGGCAGCCTGGAGAGCCAGGAGTTCTGAATTCCCTCGGGCAGCTCCGGCCGGTGCGCTGTGCTGGCCAGCGCTGCCCTGGTTTCCACGTGGAAAGGTAACGGTCCCAGCAGGTGGGCTCGCCTGGGAATATGTCCACGGGCTGGTGGGGAAAGATGCTATGTAATGGAGTTTTCATTGATTTTCCATTAATTAGGGCACCACAGATGTTCCACAGGAAGGTCGGTTTCCTCCAAACCTATTTTGAAATTTCTTTTAAAAGGTCCCTGCTCAGAGGCCTCATGGTAAATGAGGAGGGTCATGCGCTCCATCCATCAGACGACAAACTATAGAATTTCTATTGCATCCTGGGTGCGGTCCCTGCACACGACACCCAGAGAAACCTGTGGCCTTGCAGAAAGTGACAGAGGAGCGGCGGCAGGACGTTCGTTAGTTCTCAGGGCACTAGCAAGAAGGGGACGCAGCTGACTCCGCAGACCCGGGACGCGGGTCAGCCCGAGGGGACCGCGCACTGGACACCCTTCGACGCGTCATGGGAGGGGGCGATTAAAGCTCCGTAAAAGGCTGTTAGCTCATGTTTCTAAACAGATGGCTTCAGTGACGCGCTGCTACCGAGAAAGTGGACCGACAAGCTGGGGAAAGACAGTTCTTTGAAATGTGCAGAAGCAGGTGTTTCCCCGGCCAGGGTTCGCGCTCCCGCCTCGCCCCGCACACAGCCCTGGGCGGGGTCGGCCTCAGCTCCGCTGCGCACAGCGCCCCCGCCTGGCCGGCGTTTCCGCGAGCCGGTCTGCGGGGCCGGGGCTGCGGGGCTGCGGGGCCGGGGGGCCGGGGCGGGGGCGGGGCTGCGGGGCTGCGGGGCTGCGGGGCCGGGAGGCCGGGGCGCCGGGGCGGGGGCGGGGCTGCGGGGCTGCGGCCCCCCGCGGACACACGGCCCTGCTCGGGCCTGGGCAGCCAGCAGGCCCGCACGCCCCGCCGCGTCCCCGCACGCCTCGGCCCGGCAGGTGGGGAGGGGCGGCCGGGCCGGGCCGGGCGGGGACTGACCGCCCCGTCGCCCCCTAGCCCCTGCCCCCGCGGCCCGACTCGCTGGAGTCCATGCAGGTCTTCCGGCAGCACTGCAGGATCGCCGAGGAGTTCCGCGAGGTGCGGCGGGAGATCGCGCTGCTGGAGCACCGGAAGTGAGTGCGGGGGGGGGGGGGGGCCCCGGGCCGAGGGGGCGGGGCCGGCGGGTGGGGGCGGGGCCTGGCCGAGGGGCGGGGCCTGGCCGAGGTGGGCGGGCCGGGGGGGCCGAGCGGCGGGCTGAGCTGGGGCGGTCAGAGGGACCTGGGCCCAGGGGAGCTGACGTCCTGGGGTTCCCGGGTTGCTAGGCAACGTCATGCCCGTCCTGTTTGTCTCAGACAGATCCAGGTGGCACCGCTGTGCGTTCAATGCTTTATGAGCGCTGACGAACAACAGGGGTGCTTCCCCCCCCCCCCCCCGAACCTTAAGTGTTGGTTTTTTTCTAAAATATATCTTTATTGACTTCAGAGAGAGGAAAGGAGAGGGAGAGAGAGAGAAACATAAACGATGAGAAAGTCATTGGTCAGCTGTCTAGCCCGCGACACGGGCAGGTGCCCTGACCGGGAACCGAATCCCCATCGCCTGGGTCCTAGGTCCACGCTCAGCTGCTGAGCCACGCCGGCCGGGTCAGACCTTAAGTTTTTAATAAGCGTTTTTAGCTCAGGAAGTTAAAAATGCCGAAATCCCTCCCGGAGCCCCACTCTGTTCCCTGTGAACACGCCCAGCGCACTTTGGCTGTGGGTGCATGTACTGAATGGTTACCTGGGGTTCCCAGGGCAGGTAGACACGCCGCTGAGGTGGGGTCAGGGTCGGGGTCGGGGTCGGGGTCAGGGTGACGCATGCGTGTTGGACGAGTGACGGGTGGGTGTTGAGTCCAAACACTGTCTTTAACCCTCTGTTTCTCCCTTCCTCTTACTGGAGAAAGACCATATATATTTACTTCTTCATTTTTAAATTCGAGTAAGTGAAATACATTTTGTTTTGAGAAATGTATGACATTGTTGGGACCCCTGGAGCCCCAGCACGGTGGTTGCACAGGGAACGCTGTGGGGAGCGCGGGTTTAGGTCTGGACTCCGCACCTACGCGGGGACCTTTTCTTACCGCCAGGCTTTGTGTTTTGAACAGAATCGTACCTGGACTCTGGTCAGTGGTGAAAGGTGTTTACGAATCAGAAACAGCTTTCCTCAGGTGTCTGAGACTCACTCCTTGTTGGTCTGAGAGTTTTCATAAGCTGACGGGAGTGTGCAGGCTGAACATTTACACACAATCTGAGTCCTAAGAGAAGTTTCATAAGGAACTGAGGAAGCTTATTAATATTGTGACCAGCGGTGGGGTTACTGGAGGGTTTGTATAAGAAACAGATGTTTCTTCCAGTGTGAGTGTGAGAGCTTGTGAATGAGCGAGTGCAAGAGTGTGTATGTGTGAGCGTGTGAATGTGTGAATGAGTGTGTGTGCATATGTTATGAGTGTGAGTGTGTGCACCTGAGTGTATGTGAGTGTGAGTGTGGAGGTGTATGTGTGTGTATGTGAGTGAGTGTGGAGGTGTACGTGTGAGTGTGTGAGTGTGGAGGTGTATGTGTGTGTATGTGAGTGAGGAGGTGTATGTGTGAGTGTGTGAGTGTGGAGGTGTATGTGTGTGTATGTGAGTGAGTGGAGGTGTATGTGTGTGTATGTGAGTGAGGAGGTGTATGTGTGTGTATGTGAGTGAGTGTGGAGGTGTACGTGTGAGTGTGTGAGTGTGGAGGTGTATATGTGAGTGTGTGAGTGTGGAGGTGTATGTGTATGTATGTGAGTGAGTGTGGAGGTGTATGTGTGTGTATGTGAGTGAGGAGGTGTATGTGTGAGTGTGTATGTGAGTATGTGAACTGTGGTGTCACAACAGAAAAACAGGTAGTTATGTGTTTATTTGTAAACTCCTTCCACTGAGGTGCTGGAGGACTTTGTTATCTAAACCCATGTGCGGCTCTGTATTTGGGGGGCAATGGAAGACTCACCCACTAAACGATATGATCTGTAAGTTTGTGTTTTTGTATGTTCCATGTAAAGTATGCTGGGTAACAGCATGAGAGAGACCCCCTGGTGTGTGATGGGAACGTTCCTGCTGCGGGTGTTTAGAGTAAAGCAGCTGCGGCGGCCACCACAGCAGTGAAGTCAAAGAGGCAGAGCTGCCTTCTAGAAAGACGGTGGCTAGCGGACCAGTGGAAGGACTTCACACACCTGCCAAACCACAGGAATGTTGGCCAGACCCCCCATTCAGCCCCTCACAGGCCTAAATAGCGGGCTGGATGGGCTGCAAAGGCCAAATTCTCTTTTTGTCCCTTTTTCATAAAGTCTCGAATTTCCTTTTCTTCATTCCTGCTTCTGCCGCTTGGGAAGGGGGCTCCAGGCCAGATCTTGGTCAGTGTGATATTGTACCGGGTATCCTTGACCTGGGTTTCAGGACAGACCCCATGTGGCCCTCACGTTTTTGTGGAAGGTCCTCCCACCCCTGGCCTTGGAGGACACTGGCCCACCCACCCACGTGTCCTGCCTCTGCCTGAGCAGGCACCATGCCCGAGGCCCAGAGCACCCCTTCCTTCCTTTCTGCTCCCCAAGGCCACCCTCCTGAGGAAGGCTCAGCTGTTCCCTGCCCTCCACAGGGATCAGCTCTTTTCCTGGGCAAAGGGAAGCTCACAGGAATGAGACTTCTGGCACTTTTGTAGGCGGTGTCATCAGTTGTCCACCTAAGGTCTGTCCTCTTTCTGACTGTGTGTTCTCTATAGATTTGAACACCCTGTACCCTCTTGAATCCCAACCACGGAGCAGGGAGCTGCACTCAGGGTGATTATAGGGGATTGTAACCTCCGTGTACACGTTTTATGTATCATTTCTACGGTCTTTATTTAAAATATAGAGCCAATATCAGCAACAAAGGCTGAGAGAAATTGTTGAAGTAGGAAGCATGGTTATATCTTATGTATAAATAATGAGGGTGGTCCTCCAAGGGTTAGTGGGGATCATTGTTTTCATTAACGCTTTCCTGAAGCAGAAATTCATGTTGCAAGATGAATTGGGCCAAATGGATTTGACCTAATTAATCGGCTCTCCGTGTTTTGATGATTTGGAGGAAAGCTTCTTCCTCATCATTTCCTGAAATGTGGCTGATCGTGTTGCCTTTGGTCATCACAGAGGCACAAAGGGAGTGGCTGACTCAGGATTTCAGGAGCTCCCTGTTGGAGTCACTGCCCGGGTTAGGCTGAACTTCTCTCCCTTCTCCAGAGGGGGTCGCCCTGGATCACGTTTGGGAGACTACAGAGCAGCGAGAAGAGCTGGTTATTATTTTAAGTCATAGTATTGGAAAGGTAAACATTTTTTAGGATTATACACTCAGCATAGAATGAATTTAATTTAAAGAATCACTTCTGGCCTATGGAACAATAATGTCATAAAAGTTTGCTCTTAGTTTTATTGGATTTTTTTTTTCAGTTGAAAAAAGAAAGGCAATTTTATTAAGTCTTTTAAAAATTATCAAGAATTGTTACATCTTTACAGAATTCCTGCTATCATTTTTGCCTACTTATTTCTAGGCCTTTTGCATGTTAATATTTTTATATAATTACACATTAGTAACATGAAATGTGTACATGCCTTTTTCACTATTATATAACATAATTTTTGTGTATGTCATGGAAACACATGGAAGTAAGACATAGGCATTTATGACTTTTGAAATTTGTCACTAAATTGTTTGACAGAAAGTTTTTTTTTGATCCTCACCAGCGGATAAGTTTTCCACTGCTTTTCAGAGAGAGTGGAAAGGAGAGTGAGAGAGAAAGAAGCATCAATGTGAGAGAGACACATTGATTGGTTGCCTCCCACACACACCCGAACCAGGGTAGGGGATCGTGCCAGCAACCTTTGGCAGGAATCGAACCCGGGACCTTTCAGCCCCAAGGCCGACACTCCAACTACTGAACCAAACCGGCCAGGGCTGACAGAAAGTTTTTAATAGATACCATTAAAAAACAATTAGATCTACAATTAGTAAAGGTTGCTTTGCTCCTAAGAGACCATGGTATCTTGTGCAGAGGAGAAACCACTTGGCCCTTTCATGTATGAAACATTGCACTTGGTGCTGCTGTGTTTAAAAGATAGAATGTCAGAAAAACGGATACACTCTTTCAGCAGTCAGGGTGAAAACTGTTACATAATTCAAGAAATTAACTCAGTGGTTCTCAGTGTACTCACAGAGTTGTGCAACCATCGTCACAATTTAGAACATTGTCCTCACCAGGAAAGGACCCTTGTCCCCTTGAGCGGTCAGCCACTCCCCGTCCTGCCCCCTCCCCCGCCAGCCCCTGGCCACCGCTCACCTGCTCTCGGTCTCTGGGGGTTTCCTACCCTGCACACTCCCGATGGAATCTGACCGTACATCTCTTGTGAATGGCGTCTTTTATTTAGCACGATGCTTGCAAGGGTTACCCAGGTATAACAGTGAGGAAAATGGAAACAATTCCCATACATTGTAGGAAATAGGAGCTTTTCCAGGGCCGTGGCTCAGGAGGGGTGTAGGACCCAAGGTCATGGCCTTTTCCCTGGTGAGGTCGTCGTGTGGAAACTGTTACAGGTTCCTGACTTCCCATAACGGTGGTCTTCCAGCCCACACCCCTTTCCATCAAAGGGAATGATAGAAACGATGATGATGGGAACTCAAAGGCAAGACCACACTCAAGCCAATTATGGATATTGGTTTATCCCTTAGATCATCTATTTATAGGATTGGCTCTGTAGCTTACTGTGCCAGCATTAATTATGAATTGCTAATGGAAGAGCATAAATAAGTCTTGGACAGGAGATGAGTGACATTTTGACAGTATTCATTGAATATATGTATAATTGTTTATCAAGTACATGAAACTAATTTAGAAACCTATCAATTAAGTCTTCTTGATTCTAGTAACAAATTATTATTGACTTTCTCTGTTCAAGAAGATTTGACTAGACATTCATGACCATTCCTTTTAGTTGGAAAATCTGTGATTTTGTTATTTTCTCTACCTGTCAAAACTACTAACAGCTATCCAAGGGTTTTTAAAGGAGTCAGACATGGAACCAGGAGAGCAGCCACGGTCAGACCAGGATTCCAACCCTTCTACCATGATTTGAAAGTAAAACTCCACTTTAACCTGAAGTATTTGTGTGACACAGTTGATTTTAAAGGGAAAAAGAGCAGGATAGATGATCTGATGGGTGGAGGTAGAGGCATATCTCTTATACTTATGTAAGTTTTACTAATCAATTTCTTTTAAAAATTATTTAAATTACAGTTTATAGTCAACATTTTTTTTAACTAGTTTCAGGGATACACCATGGTGGTGAGACAATCATGTACTTTACAGAGTGGTCCCCTCAATATTTCCAGTACCAACCTGGCACCGTACATAGTTATCTCGATATTATTGACTATATTCCCTGTATTGTACTAATCAGTGTCCTTAGTAGAGTTACTGAGGCTTCATTATGGACATTTATTGCTTCAACTGTGCTTAGAGGTAAAGAGCCCTGACCCTTTAATAAGGAGAATATTTTCACACTGGCTCTTTCTTATTAGCTGTAAGACTTTTTCAATTAAATCAAGCACTTCGAATGTCTCTTTCCTCATCTTTAAACTATACATTATCTGTCTCTGAGGTACCTCACTCTTCAGCTGTTCATTCAGCGAGTATGTGCCGGGGGGCCTTTGTGTTCTAAACACCGTGGAGGAGGCACAGATCAGTGCAGCCCCAGGGGACGCTGTGTCTGAGCCTGTGTCTGTCTGAGCATAGCTCTGTTTACCGTCTCCCGTTGCCCGTTGTGTGTTTCATGCTTCATTGCCCTGAATCCCTCAGTGACCATTTCTTTCTCTCTTTTTCTAAATATGTTTTTACTGATTTCAGAGAGAGGAAGAGAGAGGGAGGGAGAAATAGAAGCACCATGATGAGTCATCGATCGGCTGCCTCCTGCACGCCCCCTACTGGGGGTCGAGGAGCCTGCAACCCGGGCTTGTGTCCTGACCAGGAATCAAACCTGCAACCTCTTGGTTCCTGGGTCGATGCTCAACCGCGGAGCCACAGGCCGGGCTCAGTGAGCATGTTCTAAGAACAAGGACATTCTCCCACGTGCCACAGCACAGGAGTTAAGACGAGGAATTCAGCGTCGATGCAGCACTATTACCCAATCCACAGTCTATTTAACCTTGGGCATCGTGTCCTTCACAGCTGTTGTCAGTCCGGGATTGCACAGTGCATTTTGTTGTCATTTGTCTTTGGTTTCCTTAAATATGTTCTTAACCTTGAGAAGAGCATAGGCTGGCAGTTTGTAGAATCTCTCTCAGTGGGGGGTTGTGTGCTGTGTGCATTTGCGTGCTCTTGTGTCTTTTCATTACCGTATCGTCTTCAGGCTTCTCTGCGCTTTTCCCGGCAGAGAAGAAAGAAATGGGACGTGTGCTCGTGCTGAGGAAGGGAGAGTTCAGGTTAGGACTCACTGGCCCACCCGGGGGGCGGGGACCCGCTGTGGGTTGTCATGTCTACTAAATCTAAATGTAGACTGTGAGCCTTGGGCTCCATTTTACATGCATTTACATCAGTGCGTTATTTACAACGTTTACCAAGTTTATCAGCTCAAGTTCCTTCTAGTAACCTCAGCCTGCTTCCTGAATCCTATGTGTGCAATAAAAGTACAGATACTGTTTTGTAAATTAGGGCTGCAAGATGCATGTCAGGACTGCGGAAAGGCATGGGAAAAACAGCTGCAGGAAGGAGGTGGAGTTCTTGGTTCAAAGAGCTAATGAAGATTCGTTAAACTCGGAAATGAAAGACACAGGAAGATAACTGAAGTTGGAGGATTAGCTAAGTTACAGTCTAGCTCTCCTGCCCGAAAGACAATGGGTAGCATCTTAAATTATAAACAGGTTTTTCTGGGTTTTCCCCTTAAACTGGTTGTAATTTTTACAATTCGTTGTACCCTTAAAAAGTTGGCTTTTCTGACTGCCGAGGGATTTGTGGTGCATTTTCCAGCAGATGTTTATGACTTTGGGTGTCTGAGTAGAGGCGATAGAGTGAAACAAAGGATCTAAAGCTGGTGGGGAGTGGGTGGCGGCCAGTGCAGAGGGTGAGCTGTGGAGGCCGACGGAGCTCCGTGTCTGTGCCTGTGCCTCACGGCATGTGCTCTTTCCGCTGCCCGACTCTGCAGAAAGGAGCTGGTCGCCAAGCTGGCGCAGGCCGAGAAGGAGAAAGGGGACGCGGCCCAGCTGGCCCGCGAGTTCGAGGCGCTGACCGAGGAGAACCGCACCTTGAAGCTGGCCCAGTCCCAGTGCGTGGAGCAGCTGGAGAAGCTCAGGATCCAGTATCAGAAGAGACAGGGCTCGTCCTAGCTCAGGATCGCCCCGTGTGGCCGCTGTGTGCTGGCCCAGAGGGGTAGGGACAGACCCGGGCTCCCCTCCTCGCCCACACGGCCACCGTCTTGCTGGGCTGCATCTAGCCTGACAGGAGGGGAGTTCCCTCTAAATAAGAGGTGCAGCAAACCTATTACCCGTGTATGTTCTCTGAGATAATAATTTGTTTCCAAAGGTATTTTTTTCTTATTTAGGAAGATATGGCAAATAGAATGCTGACCGACTCCACTAAGAACCTTAAACAGGATTAAGCCACAAACAGGCCAGTAAGATGCTCACGACTGTCCACATGTGTGCGTTTATAAATTTCACGTTGTTAATATTCCACCTGTGCTCTGGCCTGAAACTTCTCCACACATGCTCATCTCACCAGTTACATTCAGTCCCTCGTGATGATTGTACTAGGAATTAGTGGCCACGCAGCACAAAGCTTTTCATGAAAACGTTAGCAGAAGCGTGTCTGTGCCCACAGCACGCTGGCCGGGCCGACTTGTGCTGGGACAGGAAGAAGCAGATAGGGCCTCGCTTCCTCACGCCCCCCCCCCCCGGGAATATCTGCCGCCCTCGTGGGTGTTCGGGGGCCCCAGGAGATGGCAGGGATGGTTTAGACATTGCTTTGGTGAGTTCCTGTGAAAATACCAGCGAGATGATGACTGTTGCCCTGTTTTGGATTTGAGGTGGTGTTTTGGGTCAGTAATAACTGCGGACATCACGAGTAAGTTCAGGGTCGACGTGAGTTCCCTGTGCTACGTGACCACCATCTGCCCCCAGTGGACTCCCTGTGTTACGTCCATTTCTATTCACGCAACTTTTTCATTAAACGTGATCAAAACTGTCCGTCTGCACTTGTGCCTTTTTAACCGACCTTGTGCTAAAAGCCACGCTCGCTAACCCTCGTCAGGACGTGTTCTCACTGTGGCTGCGTGTGCCAAAGACCGAGAATCCCTTTCCTTGGAAAGACCGCGACTCCTTTTTTTCCTTATTGTCACCTCAGGGTATTTTTTTCATTGATTATTAGAGAGTGGAAGGGAGGGGGAGAGAAAGAGACACATCGATGGGTCGCCTCCCGCACACACCCCGACCAGGGCTGGGGATCGAACCTGCAACCTTTCCATGCACAGGCTGGTGCTCTACTGAGCCACACAGGCCAGGGCGGGAAGACTCGTTTCTAAATAAACAACTCAGCTCTGGTACCAATATGATGTGTGAGAGTCTTAAGGTTTTTACTCAGAAAACGTAGCGGAGCAGAGGTGATAGAAACAGCAGGTTGGCTGGGACAGGCCCGTCGTCATCACCTGGGGTGACCTCATCCCCAGGGACGTTGGCGAAGTAGAGACCTTTTTGCTGCTGTTGTCACCAGGACCAGGATGAGCGGGTACGGCTGACACCTGGCAAGCAGAGCCCAGGGCTGTGGCTGACCGTCTGTGATGCTGGGCCAGCGCCCCAGCGCCCGAGAATTGTCTGGCCTGTGTCTCTGCGGCGGGTGTGCCCTGGGCGAGTCAGCCCTGAGTTTTGGCAGATGCCAAGGGGAAGAACGGACGTTAACGTCCATGTGGTGAGGAGTCCGTGAGGTCCCTGAGAGTCCTGCCTCAGTTCCCTCGTTTATAAAATGAAGGTTTCAGTAGATCTCAAGGTTTAATGTTATGGGAGCCGAATCCCCCGTAAGCTGCTTTAACATTTGACCAAAGGTGAAAGTCCCGGGTCTGGGTCCTGACAGGAAAGGTAAAGAGGCTGCAGGACAGGGTGAAATTACGTGCGAAGCAGCTTAGCCCCGGCCTCTCCATCGCCTGCTCACGTCTCAAAACCAGAGTAAATGCTGAGCACACTGTCCCGTCATTCCCGTAACTAAGGATGTGACTCAGCCCTGCAAACTCCAGGGTGCTGTGAGGGCGATGTGATGACTTAAACGTTAAAAGTAGCTGGAAAAGAGCAAGAGATGGGTCATGGGTGGGTTCCGTGGTTTCTTTTAAAAAATATTTACTTGTTTTTTAAAAATTTAACTTGTTACTGTAAGTAGCCACAAGGATTCTGAGAACATCCGGTTTGCCAGCCAAATTCTAGGGTTTTCTGATTTCTGGGAACCAACACTGGTCAGATCTCAGATCCAGGCAAGAGACACGGCGACGACTTCCTGGGCCACTGGGCTCTGCCTGCAAATCTCTGCGGCTGTTCTTTCTCCTTCTGTAAAGTGCGGAGAGATGAGTGCTGCCGGCACTCGGGTGCCAACCCCAAACTGGCCACAGCCAGTGAAATATTATCAACACGGGCTTAGGGCCAGCGTGTAGGGAGCTGCTGAGCACGTCTGTCCACAGCAAACGAGAAACTTGAGTGTTGGGCCAAACCCCCAGAGAGAGGCTGGGAACCTAGGTCTGGGTTTGAGGTTCAGGATTAGGTTCAGGCAGGGAACCTCTGTTTCCCCTAAACCCCAGTCTTGCCCTGTGCTGATTGGGGTCCTGGCTGGGAACCAGTACACACTCCAAAGGGGCCAGTAAGGGAACTTTTACAACATTGGGGGCAGAGTCAGGGGACGTCAGGAGGGCTGGGGAATACTCGAGACCGGTGGGCCGCTTCCAAAAGGCCCCCAGTGTCTTTAAGGGCAAGGAGGGAGGAGGCAGTGGGATCTGGTAGGAACCGAGCCTGGAGAGACTTCCCCACTGCACCCCAAGAACTTGTCCTTCAGTGGGAGGGAGCCTGCAGTCTACCCAGGGCTTGCAGGCAGAAGCTGGGGGGCCTGTCTCTCCTCCGGTCCTTCCACCTTCTGCTGGCCACTGCCAGGGGCCAAACTCAACCAAGAGCCAGAGGACCAGGAGCCCGTGGCGCAGGTCAGACAGCAGGCCTCCGGGCACAGAGCAGGGAGGGAGGGGGCATGGGGAGTCCCTGGCAGAGACCAGAGCTAAAGAAGTAGATGTGCCCAGAAACCAATAAAGAGGCAGGTTGGTCCAGTTGGGGTGTCAGTCCTGTGCCCCTTCCTGGTCCCAAAGTCCCGTCATGTGTCTGGAAATGTGAGCCAGGGGACCAGGAGTCTCTCCTCCCTGGGGAGGGGTCAGGGGCATGGTCATTAGACAAAATACAACATGTCTAGTTAAAATTAAATTTCAGAAATCAGATAAAATAATTTTTTTGGTATAAGTATGACCCAAACACTGCATGGAACATGCCCATACTAAAAAAAGAAAAAAAGCCTTTTATCTGAAGTTCAATTTTAACTGAGAACTCTGTATTTTTATTGGATAAATCTGTCCCTGGGAGTCAGGGGGGGATGTGGAGCAGGCTCTGCAGGTGCATCCCTCTAACCCTGGGCTTCAGGTTGGTTTGTCAGGAGGAAGGGCCTGGGGAGTAGAAAGGGCATTGCCTCGCCCAGACCACGCTCTTGCGACACAGCGTGAAATGTTACATGTTTCTAAGAAGAAAAACACTTTCATGGTCAAAAGTTAGAGAAACACTGAGCTAAAAAAAGTTAGCTTTCTCCCAGCGCCAGGACTTCTGGTGCTTAACGCTGACATGCTGGGAGACACCAGGAAGTTTTCTCACTTTATGTAAAAACGATCACAGCAAACTGACTACAGGCCCAACACCTTTCTGTCTCACAGTGACCATCAGTTTCCATGGAAATCACTTTACATTTAGCAGAGTCATTTTGGCGTCCGTCATGTTAAAACAGAATCTTACCATTATCTTGTTTCAAGGCTGAACTTGCAGTTACAAAGAGGGTTTAATCTGGACTTGGACTGTGGAATTAACTGTCAGACTCGCAGCACTCGGAGTCGCCAGCTGTGCTCAGCACAGAGCGCCAGCTGCCAAGCGTCTTCATTCAACGCCAGGACCTCCCCGCAGCAGGGGTTTAATTAGATCCGAGGAAACCTCTCACATCAGCAGCTCGCCCGGTGCTTGTTCTGGCGACGCACAGTTAAGGCTGTGGAAACGACGCACAGCTGATTAATACGAAGGACACGGTTAGAAGCACCTTTATTTAAATGGGTTGCACCCGAGAACGGCCTCCCTTCACTTTCTGCCCTCCAGCCAGGTATGTGATTTGATTTTCTTTTGTGTCTGCACTCTTACGGCCGGAGCCCTACAGATGCCGCGGTCACTACTGTGTGGGCCGCGGTTGGCCGATCCTGGAAACACGGGATGAGGGGAGTGCGATTAGAAAGTGCCCACGGCGGCAGGTGCTGTTTCCGTGGGGCAGCAAGAGGTAGGAGGGGAACCAGAGGGACGAGAGGGCCCTGACGGAGCAGAGACTGGCGGGCGGGAGGAAGGCGGGGGGCTGGAGCTCTGCATCCTGGATGAAGACGCTCGGGTGGCACCGAGGAGGAGAGGAACCAGCCTGGCGCGGACACGGTAAGAGACGACGAGCGGTGGTTACTGATTCCTCGAGAAAAGCTGTTAGGAAGAGGCTGAGGCCTCTCGGACAGTGGCACCCGCGGGTCAGAACATGCTTGACCCAAGAGCAGGTTTGATTCGTTAATGAAACTTCACTGCAGTGACATCAAGTTTGTGTTCATGCTGTTCTCTGCCATCACCTGGTAACTCCTATGAACTATTAGGCATGAAATTATTATTAATAGTATTAATGTTAATAGTATTACTCGGTATATATTAATGATTATAGGATGATTATTAGGTGTTGTAGACTCGCTGACCCCCAGGGTCAGCCTTCCCCTGTTTTCATCTCACTCTGGGACCCCGTCTCACTGGCTGAACATCTCTGAGACCTGCCTGGTTTGCTGGATGAGCTGGGAGCTCCTTGCTGACTATGGTTGGGCCTCGTTTAAGGCTGTGTCTTCAGAATAGACGTCAGTGCCCAGTAGGAGTCTCGTGGCTATTTGCTCCCTGAAGGAAGGAGTGAGAGAGGACCCTGCTCCCGCTCAAGGGGGTGTTGTTTGGGGGCAAGGACTCTTCTGCTCTTGGGGGTGTTTGGGACTCAGAGCTGGGTGTTTGGGGTCGAGGACACTGTTCCAGGCCTCAGGGAGTCTGCAGCCCGGGTGGCATCTCTCCATCAAATGACTCTACAGCACAAGTCAGGAGTCTGGGGGTGAAGGGGGGTGAGTCAATAAATAAAAACACAAGGTGCCCCATTCAGTTTGATTTCAGGTAAACAACAGAGTATATATACATCTCATGGACTATTTGGGACATACTAGTACTAAACGTTTTAGTTGTTTATTGAAATTAAGATTTGAATGGGCTTCCTGTATTTTATCAACCCTACAAGAGGAACATGGCCTAGGAGAAATTATTTCTGTTTTTTTTAGGGTGTGTAGTGGGGGTGTAGAGAACAGGAAATGAGTCACTGAAGCTTTTCTAGAAAAGCTGGGGACTGAGTTGAGTAGCAAAGGATGCAAAACCCAAAATGTGAGGCCATGCAGCTCTGGAGAAGGTGTCCCAGGAGAGAGGCAGTGGTAGGCGGAGGCTGGGCCCTGAGAGAAGGTGTGAGCTGGGCAGAGAGAAGCCCAGTGGGATGGCTGGGCAGGGCCTGGTGACCCGCCTGTCACAGCCTCTGCCCCCTGGGCAGCCCCGCCCCTGTGCCCCCGCCAGACATTGTGAACAGGCAGGACTGGATCTTTCTGTCTGAGCAGGAGTTTCATTTACCAGTTGAGCAGGGTTGGACTTAGTCTCTCTCTGTAAATAATGAAGAGGAGACACCAGGAACATTTTGCAAGGCTCATGAATTGCTCAACTATTTGCATTTTTTTTCAAACACTGGTGTCAAAACAGCATCTCTGGCCAAGCTGAGAAAAAAGTGAACCCTAATGATGAGTTATCAAAACAAGGTGGGGTGGCGTGGGAAATACTAACAACTTCTGTGGTGTCTGTAATTTTAGGTTTTTCCAATTTTTAATTTAGCATTGTATAGTAAATATAGTCAATATATAATGAAATAGATGAAAATGTCTTATTTATGATGTAGGAAAGAAGTGGAAATACTGAAGTAATCTTATTAAGCACTGACTATGCTCCACGTGTAATTTCCCTTAATTTTGACAATACAAAAATACTATTCTATATATAAGTAGATACAGTAATACTAGAACACTATCATATACATAAGTAGATACAATAATACTAGGACACTATTGTATATGTAAGTAGATACAGTAATATAACAATTATGTGCATCTTGCTGAGGTTCGCTATGTTTATTTGCTCATCTACGATCACTCAACTAGCAATTGGTTATTTTGAAATTCAAATCCGACTTGCCTCCAACATCCCTATGGTTTCCCTCGTGTCACACTTACAGATAACAGCCCACAGGTAAGCAACAACCCCTGAGCTCTATGGCACGTGTGCTGTGGGGACAGACAGCAGGAGTGTCTGTCTGTGGACAGGCTGGGTTTGCAGCGAAGGCCATGCCTGAGGAGTGAGTGACACATTCAGCTCACCTTCTAACGAGGCAACGTGGAGGAAGGCTCACGAGTAAAAGAAGTATTACCCGTTTTAAAAACAGATATTGTGGTTCATTCTAAAAAGCTCTCATTAGGTTTATGTAATTTTTCATTAAATATTCCACACTGATGGCTCACACTTAAAGTCTCACGCTTGTTCCCTTTCCTATTAAACACCCACTAGTGTCATTAGTCATACTTATTAAATGGCTATTATTGATAATTTTCAGCTTCTTATATGATTATAGTTTGGTACCTCTTTTGTTAGAACACTACACATTTACATAGAAATATGTTTAAAATGTCTTTATAATTCTATAACCTACACAAATGGTTATAAGTTGGGTTGACTAAATCCCCCCACATAGCTATTTCAATTATATAAAATATTACTTACATAACTGGAACGGTATTTTAGTTGTAAAATATTCAATCTGTAGCTATGTGAGATTAAAGAAAGTGAAGAGAAAGGCCTGGAATCTTAGCGACATTATGCCTGAGAAAAGCCAAATAGTTGTATTTCTATATTTCAAAAAATACATGATAAAATATGAAAACAAAATGTTTTTAAATGTTTACTTTCTCAAAAGACATGAACCAAATTTTAATTTAAAACATCAAGGAGAGTGAGTCTTGAATGTACTCTTGTGAGGTGAGCTAGTACTGCTAACCTCTTAAAACCCAAATCTGGCTTCCGAATCCTCACCAGGAAGCCTGGCGTCCAGGCAGATATTGGCTCCTCTTGGTTGATTTATTTGTCTGTAGCCTTAGAAGGTTTGCAAGCTTTTCTGGTATAGAAAAAGCTATTCAAAAATGCCCCGGCCACTGCCCTTCTCTCAGCAAGCTCAGCCAGCCATCTCTGACGGCCTGATTTTCTAGCCACGGTTCAGAAGCCACAGGAAGGAGGGTGTAATTCGGCCCCGGCCAGGACATTTCCAAGGAAGGTAACATTTGAATTTCAGATATTTCCTTAGGGAGTCACATAAATTTGAAGCTCACACTTCCTTTTTAAAAAAACATGTTTTTATTGATTTTTGAGAGAGAGGAAGGGAGAGGGAGGAAGGGAGAAACACTGATGAGAGAGAAACATCCCTCTCTGCCTCCTGCCCCCCTCCTGGGATCCAGCCCCAAACCCGGGCATGTGCTGACCAGGAATCGAACCGACAGCCTTTTGGTGGATGGGACCACGCTTGGCCCTGAGCCACCGGCCAGGGCTGGAAGTGGGTTTGATGGCTCAGTCTTCCAACTCCCCATAAGAAGCAGCGAGAGAAATATTTAAATTCTGACAAAGATTTATTCAGCTTGTTCTTTGGTGGGGGAAAAAGAGCTATATAGTGAATTCTAAAATGTTCAAAACTCATAGTTTTTTTGTTCCAAGAAAATAAGTCTCTAGGTTTTTTGCCTCTAAGATGACAGGATGCCAAAAATGTCCCTTCAAGTTTTCCTCGGGCCTCACACTGTATCCATGTCAGCAAACAACGCAGCCTTCATGTGTTAAAATATGTGTCACGTAACAGGAAGTGAAAGTTACAAATATGGGGAAAGAACGTGACGCAGGGAAGCACGCTCTGTGTTCGGCAGAGAAGCCATGCCGACTTCTGAGAAGAAGCTAAATGCGTGAGGTTCACTAGCTCAACACTTAACATCCCCAGTGCTCAGTCCTTATGGTTGGCAAGCAGTCTGAGAGGCAATCTGGCTTCTAGGAAAAAGTTTTGCAACTCTGGATTTCTGCCTGTCTTTTGGCTCAAATAAGACTGTTAAAAATAAAATCATCAAGAGAACGAGGCCTGTCTCTATCACGAGGAATAACATTCTGTCCCACAAGCTCCTGATGTCACATACCTGCCAGTGTTCTCGGTGGAAAGAGGCTCCCAGGTACCGACTGCACACCTGGAGTAAACGGCCCGGGCGAGTCGGTGTGCTCGCCCACAGGGTGTCTCTAAGGACCAGAGTTCAACGCATCCCAGCAGCTGGTGGAAAGGAAACTTCTGGGGCTTAAGGCCTCCGTTCTCTCTAATTCAGACAATTTTACAAAGAGTGTCTTTAGGTGGCTATTTGTCGCCTGTTGAATTGGTTTTGGGGGCTCAGTAAAAAATGAGACAGAAAAACTTTAATTTCATACTCTGTTCCTATATAATACTCTGTTAATAGATATTGTCCAGATTTTTGGACATTAAAAAATACGATGGTCACATTTTTCGCCTCCAGAATTCTTTATCACTCAGTTCTACGTGGCTTTAAAACGACGACCAGAGTTTCGTGGGAGCAGCAGCTTCATTTCGCGCAGGTTGAAGGTTAAAGCTTTTCACTCTTTCTTCCTTGTGAGCCTCTCAGCAGCCAGTGCCGTGAAGTAAACCCCGCAGGCCCTGTGACACGCAGGACACCCCCCTCCTCCAGCTGCGTGTCTGGTGAACACAGTCACGGCAGAACTCGGAGAGAAAGAGTCTGAACCAGCCGCTGGGCTGGGTCTGATGTCGCAGATGCTTCTCGATTCCAGAAAGTCTTCCCCCTCCTTTGCCTCCATGATGTCAGAGCAACTTCTTCCCCAGCATTTAAGGCCCCTCGAGGTGACCCACGTTGTCGCCTCAGCCCTGAGCGGGTTCTCGGCAGGGGCCCCGTCTCACTCGCCTCTGACCCCCGTGACTGCCTCAGCGCCTACCTCGCAGTGGGTGCTGCGTGAACGTTCTTGGGTGGAGCTGCTGGGTGTCCCAACCACAGCGTGAAGGCCGGGAGACCGCGGGCAGCCAGGGGTCGGCAGCTCTTGGTAACCGGCCAGAGCGTAACTGCTGTGCTTTCTGGGCCACCTGGTCTCTTTCACAGCCACTCGGCTCTGACTCTGCCACGGTGGCAGGATGGGGGTCAGAGACAAGACACACACCATCACGGGGGGCTGCTTCCAGCGCAAAGTATTACAAAAACGGGGCACACGGCTTTGGCCTCGGGTCTGGCCCCTGCCCTGGGCTGGGGGTGGTGACCACCGACTTAACTCCACATGTCGAGCTTGTTTCTACTCAGCCCCTCCTTCCTCAGGTCTGAACAATATTCCTTGTATTATGGTGGAAGAGTCATGTTCTCACTGGTTTGCTAGTGGCCTGAAGATTTGATGTCCAGAGATGTGCAACTTACAACCAAAAGGCAGCTTCCTCACAGAGACTGAGCAGTTTGGCCCCACTCACGAATGTCCTCGCCAGTGGGAAGGTACAGCTAACACCAGCTGTTCAGCAAACAGTCCCTGCTTAAAAAGAAAGGGCCTGTCCCCGGGGTCCCAGGCCATCAGGGCCCGGACACTCTGAGGAGCGAGAATTATGAACTTCGTAGGATTGTCAGAGGGAGTGCTCATTACCCAGATTTATCTCCCCGAGTCTTCCTGTTCTCCCCCGTTTCTTGACATTAACAGTGTCCTGGTCCCCCCATGTCCTCTCCCCGCGGGGTCCCTGTGGTCCAGGCTGGATCTTTGCTTATCCGGCTCCTCTGCCAGGGCCAAGCTGTGGGTGTGGAGGGAGAGCAGACTCCAACTTGTCTAAGGTCCCATCCAGTCCTCAGATTTACAAGCTTCGCTCCCCTCTCCTGAAGCCTCCTCTCCCCCCGACCCCGCTCCGACCTGGCGCGTTTCCTAGTTTGGCTGAGCTGTTCCCTCCGACGCCAGCTGCCCCTCAGGCCCCGCATGCACGGCAGGGTCGTCTCGAACGGGAGCCTGCTTTCCGTGTCTCCCCCTTTCCTGTGCCTTGCCTTCACTTGAACCCAGGGGCGCCCTGATTCCAATCAATCCTACTCATTTTTGTTACATTAAAAGCTCCTCGAGGACCCAGTTTTAGTCGTCACTTGTTCCACATGATGATTCACATGACAGACTGTTATCGGGAGATGGGGTTTATGGGAAGTCTTCCCGAAGTTTCGTCATATTAATGACACAGTCATGAGCCGTCGCAGTCACCAGGTTCCTCCAAAGCTGCGTGTTCCTGCTCCTTCGAGATTCAACCCGAATGCCCCTCCTGTAAGGCCCCTGTCAGCAGCCTCTGCCCAGCCCCACGTCTGCTCTCGGCCGGACAGCACGTGGTGCGGTGGCTGCTTGTCGCACATCTGCTTCCCCGCCCCCTCACGGGCCCTTGGGGGACAGGAGCTCAGAGCCCGTGCCACCCCAGGGTCCCCAACATTTGTGCCATCTGACAGCATCAACCCTCATGTGCGTCAAAGCCAGGAGCCGCCTGCAGCCTTGGGGTTCACTGGCGACTGGGGGGCAGCCGAAGTCTGGGGCTGGTGAGCACATGAGACTGTCCCTCAGGCCTGGGGACAGACGCAGCTTGGAGCAGGAGACGCCTGGTCTACTGCACAAGCCTCCTGAGGGGCCTGCGTCTCCACTCCTGTCTCCTCTCAGCCATTCTGCAATTGCTGCCAAAAAGAACATTCTAAAAAAATCTACTCGCCCTGGCCAGTGTGGCTCAGCGGTTCAAGACTTGGGTTCGATTCCAGTCAAGGGCACGTTTCCTGGTTGCAAGTTCGATCCCCGGCCCGGTGGGGGTGCTTGCGAGAGGCAACCAATCGATGTGTGTGTCTCTCTCCCTTCCACTCTCTGAAAAGCAATGGAAAAAATATCCTTGGATAAGGATTTGAAAATTAATAATAATAATAAAGGCTTCCCCTTCCTAAGGCCTTGGGAAGTAATTGGATCACGAGGGTAGTGAAACGTTTTAGCACGGCCCCCGAGGCCCGACACCCTCGGTCCTGTCTGCCCCAGGACTGAGCTCGCGATGCCCCTCTTCCTTCAGTCCCCCCCGGCCCCCCGCACACTGGCCCCCACCCGAGGGCCGACTGCACCCGCCTGGCTCTTCGTGTTCTGTCTGGTGGGTACTGTTCCTTCTCTCAGCTCCTCCTGACAAGCCGCAGGCCCGTCACCCGCGTCCCTGTGCCGCGGCCCCCCTGTGCTGGGCTTGCTGCCTCTCGCGGGGTGGACCGTTGAGTGACTCGTGCGAGTTTCGCTGGATCTGTCCCGTCGTGGGGTCATGTTCAGTAGGGGCTGAGTTCCTCGTGGGAGTGGAGCCCCAGCAGTGGAAACACCAACTTTGCCACTTTCACGGGTCCTCACCAGAGTCGTGTTACTGTCTTCGCCAGGGATTTTGACGTTACGGGAGCAACACGAATCGACCCTACGTGCCTGTGGGCCTGCGGGTTGGGGTTTTCACTTTTTCTTCACCCCAAGCTCCAGGCAGATGGCAGGCTCCCTGGCTCCTTCCCCAGGCTTTTGGGGGAAAGTGTATAGCTCCCTGTTCCAGATGGGCCTGGCCGGGTGCGGAGCGAGCCCCGGTCTCTGCCTCGCCTGCCTGGGCTAAGGCTCGGCTTCCACCCCTGCGGAGGCCGCCGCACCTGCCCGTCGGCCTGGGGCCTCCGGCTTCGCTCCCTGAACCTTGGGTTCGTCTCTGCTCCTCCCAAGCTTGGCTGCTTGTCCTTACGCTGTTTTATCAGGCATGTGAATGAATCTGTGTTGTTCGGTCCACTCGGTTGCTGGGGGGCTTCTGCTTACCCGTCGAGGTTGCCCTGGGTCCTTCATGTTACGTACAGTGCTCTGTCCTCAAACCTGGGCCCCGGGAGCTGCGTTCATCTTTCAGTCCTCGGCTCACGCATCCCGTCCTCAGTGGAGCTTTTCCTTGTCGGGTACAGTTCATCGCCCCTCACCCGGACCCCCTGGGCACTGTTCATTCTGGCCCCGCAAGGCCTGTGGCATTGATGTGCTTAACGGTACGTGACTCTGCTCCCTGAAGATTGTATTTGTTTATCTTTGTGTCCGCAGGGCTCCGCACGCTGCGTGTATATTTTTGTATATGAGTCTTTGCAGTTACAAAATTACTTCTGCATTGAAAGTCATTCCTCCTTCAGGAGTCACCTTGACTGTCCCTTTCTCTGCAGGGCCTCTGTCAACACCCTTTGCCGTCTCTGAGGAGTAAACGGATGAACACATCCAGGGAGTGACTAGGTAGTAATAGCATTTAAGGACCCACCCGTCTGGTGTCCACAGCAGGCCGCATCATAAAGACATTGAGAACGTGAAACATAAACAGAGCATTTCATCCTGATAAGAAGGGAAATGCGAGACGAGTGATGAAGTGATCACAGCAGTTACAGGCTGCTCGCCTCTGCCAGGAGCGTTCAGTCAGCACATTCAGGTTTGCGACAAGCTTTGGAGGTAGATACTTTTACAGACAAGAAAACTGGGTCACCAAAGGGCTAACTGGATCAAGCAACTATCTGTGAGTCCAAAGTAAACAGTTGTTTGTAGGGACTGCTCAGGACCCTCCTGAAAGCCTGCTCTGTGGGGGTTTGTAGCCTCACCCAGTGAATCATCCCTGTGTTTAACTGATGGGCCTAAAAACCCACAACTGAACCTGGACCTCGCTGCCGTTCGCACCCGCCTCCGACCCCCCTCCCCGTCCTCCTGGAAGACGCCGGCTGCTTAGGAGTATTTTGTAATTAAATTTTTCTTTGGAATCCAGACAGCACCTGCTTGTCCTCGGGATACACTGACCCACACTCGCCGTGGCCCTTCCCCACCTCTCCTCACCGCCCGGGGAAGAACCGAGACCCTGTCACAAAGCCATGGCCTAGCCCCTGCCTGTGGGCGGTCACAGCGAGGCTCAGTCCTGGGGCGCAGGCACCCGCGATTCCTACGCCGCCGGTGCGGTCCCCTCTCCCCCTCGCTCCTCTGGTGGGGCCGGGGAGCAGCGATAAGCTCCTCCGAGTCGAAGCGCGGGCGAGGGGGCCTCACACCGCGAGACCCACAGACGCTAAGCAAAATGGGGATAAACTTTGAGGGCAGGAGGAGCTTCTTGTTAGGATGGTTGAAGAAGATGCTAAAGAAAGGTGGGCAGCTGGCGCGCTGTCCTCGTGTGCGGCATGCCTGGGGCTGCGGCGAGCGGGGTTGTGGGCTGCTTCTGGGGTTTGCCGAGGCTCCTCCCTGCGAAAGGGGCGCAGGAGACCTTCCCATCTGAAGTCCAGGGCAGACCCTTCTCTTTGGGGGAGAATTGTTCTAAAGATGTGACTGCCCTTCAGTAAAACACATTGATTATAAAAATTGCCTAACAACTTAAGTCACCACCGAGACGACACAGCCTAGGAGCCATGATGAGACCCGGAGAAAACAGACATAATCGGTACAGCACAAGCAAATGCCTCTTCTTTTTCTGCAATAATCCGGCTCCGTTACAGTGATGATGATTCTCAGAAAATACATGGTTATTGGGATGAGATTACTAGTGAGCGACAACATGGATTACCCAGGTAAAAAGGGCTTCTTTTCCTCTCCTTAGGCCTGAACTATGACGCGTAGATCGATGTTCCAGTACGTGGCAGAAGTTAGGAGACGTATTGAAATGTCAGTGGTTGGCACTTACTGCATGACTGGCAACCTCGCTTACAGTGTTCTAGCCACGCACAGGGTTGTAGGAAGGTTTTTCAAGTGTCAGGAAAGAAATTATACTGAAAGGCAGCGGCTGATAAGGGATTCTGGGGGTTTGCGTTCATGTTTGAACAAGTATCAGGTGAAGGATTTACCTTTTGAGAAATGAGTCTCCCTCGTAAAAATGTCTGTGCTGTTTACAGCTCCTGGCCCGTTTCTGTGAAGCCTCAGTTGTTGGTTTTCTCGAGAACTGTGCGGCCTCAGATTCAGCGGCCTTCTCTGGAGGGCACTGCACCCAGGACCTGGACAGTCTCTTTCTATCTAAACCAGAAAACCTGGAGCAGAAATGGAGACTGGGCTGGGGTCTTGACTAAAGGATTTCTCTATTTTAAGAACTGACTTTTGTGCTATTTTCAAATACAGTCTTGAAAAGCTCTAAAATGTGTAAATCTGGCCCTGGCTGGTGTGGCTCAGTTGGCTGAGCGTCGGCCCTGCACCAACAGGCCCCTGGTTCGATGCCTGGTCGGGGTCCACGTCTGGGTCGCTGGCTCGATCCCCGGTTGTGGGCGTGCAGGAGGCAGCTGGTCCGTGTCTCTCTCTCAGTTCAATGTTTCTCTCTCCCTCCCCCTCTCTCTCTAAAAAATGGATAAGAAAATATTTAAACTGTGTAAATCCGTGCCAGCTGACCAGTTAGCCTGTGAGGCTGATGGGAACTGGATGGCAACAGAAACGCCAACAGAAGAGTCACGTGGGGTCGGCCCAACAGACCCTTTGGAGCAAGATTCCCATCAGGAGACCAACTCTTTTTAAAGAAGATGCTCAACTAAAGCAGCTCTCTTGAGGGGCTGCATCTTTAATTAAATTTGTAAAATTAAAACACACACTTACCTTTGTTCCACTACTCTGCCCGAGGAAGCTCCACGGCTCGGTGCAGAAACCCTATCGATACAGGTTTTTCCTGTCATTCATCAAATCCTAGAAAGTACGTTTAAAACTCCAATTTTATAAAGAAACGGGGACAAAGTGTCCTTGAGGGTGTCTTTTTACTTGAACATTAAAATGTCTCTAATGAGCCTGCGGTAAAATCGACTTTTCTTGTGCACGGTTCTGAGTCCCAACACGTAGATCCAGGCGGGTTCAGAGCAGCCTCCCACCCGCGCGTCTCCCAGGGCTCCAGGGTCGCGGCCTCGCCCAGGCCGGCCTCTGACCCCACGGCCTGCTCTCGGGGCTCGGAGCTCACCTTCCTCACGCAGGGAACCCACAGCACGCGGCCTCGAGACAGCCGCCCTCGCCCGACGCCTCCTCTGAGTCATGCGCGTTGTTCGTGTCAGCAGCCTGTCCCTTTCCGTGGCCAAGCAGTGTCCTTCTCTTCTTTTGTTTTTATTTCTAAGAATGAACCACAGTTTCATGCACACACCGAAGGACATCTGGGTTCTGTCCCCAAACGTCCTGTTCGGAGTTAGTGTGGAGACAGCAGCTTTGACGTTTATGGTCAACATTCCAGTGATAAGACAAACAACCTCTTCTGACAACACTTTTTGTGAAAACAAAAAATAAAACATGGACAAGTCAATTAACTGTGAATTTGCTGTGAGACGGAAAATACCACGTGGCTGCCAAGCACTCGACGGCGCCTTACCCTGAGATCCGAGCCCCAAAGCCGGGTTTCTGCCCGTCTCGCCCTCAGGGTCTCGCGCTTGCTAATGAACACGCAGTCCTCGTTGGCAACTGCAGCAGCCGCAGTGGCGAAGACCCGGCAGGAGTGTTGCACTAAAGCTCAGCGGTCACATGTGAAGGGTCTGCTGCTAAGCTGGTCCTCACACAGGTAACAAAGGTCCAACGGGAAGGGCTGGAGGCTCTGACGAAGGTCAGGGGAAGGGTTAGGAACGTGCTCAAGAGATGACTGATGGGAGGCGGCTAATTATTATGACCCAGGGGAAGAATTCAGGAGATGTTCCAGGGAGGCAGCTTTCAACTCCATCTGAAGGACTTTGCAGAATCAATAAAGACAGAGATGTGCATGTTGCCTGGCCCCCGGGGGACGTTGTGGAGGGTTTGGGGCTGAGATACGTGGTGTGGTCATGCAGCTGGCACGGTCTTGCCAACTCGAAGGTCCTGTGTTAAGTAGTGAGATGTAGCCTGATTTTTTGAAAACTGATAAGTATGTGGGATAGAGGCATTTTTCTCATTAATGATACTATTTCACTAAGGGACCTATTTTTTTTAATGTATCTTTATTGATTTCAGAGGGAGGAAGGGAGAGAGAGAGAGATAAAACCATCAATGTCGTCATTGATCGGCTGCCTCCTGCACGCCCCCGACTGGGGATCGAGCCCACAACCCGGGCATGTGCCCTGACTGGGAATCGAACCCTGATCCCTGGATCCTAGGTTGATGCTCAACCACTGAGCCAGGCCCGACCGGGCAAGGGACCTATTCTTTTCACTGATTTAACCAAGCAACAGGGTTTCCACTTCTATTAGTCTACAGTTCTATTTTTTTCAATTTGTCACAAGTTAAGGATCAGTAGATATTTGTACTAGTAATAGGTATTATTTTGTCAAAATGTAGCTGTGTCTCTGTTGGATTTTTAAGCTTGTAAGTATATTTTTCTGCACTTAAGATGTGTTTGTAAACAATATGTTTTTGTTTCTATGTATCTTACATTTTTTTTATACTTAAGTGAACATCAAAAATTACTTTTTGGGAAAATGCTAGTTTTTATTATATAGTGACTCAAATATCTCAGTATTGAAAAGTTTAGTCACACCAGTTGCCCACTATCATGATAGTTCAATGTAACACATTTCAACTTGCTAACAACGCAAATCACAGTTTGCTGTTCAGCGCATTTATCGTGTCCTTGACAGTATTTTACCCTAGATTCTGGGGCACTGTTTTCGGTTCCCTCGCAGCTGCCCCTCCCTCGTGATTGTCAGAACTGTGGCCCTACTCAGATGAAGCCCCTTTTGTCTGTCATTTCTGCTGTGAGGCCTCGTCGGTGTCCGCGCCTCACGTGGAGGAGCCCCTCACTCCCACCCAGCCAGGCCCCCTCCTGCTCTCTCTCAGGTCAATCTGTTGGAGCTCAGAGATCCAGCACAACTTTTGGGATCTTTTCCATTTCTGCCAGGGACACGACCTTTCTCTCAGCCACAAAAGCTCAGAAGACATCCCAGCGTTTCCTCCTTGCTTGGGGAGTCGTGTCCCATGCTCGTGGAGAGTACAACTCTGACTCGGGCTCTCCAATCCTCGCCCCTCCCTTTTCCAGTCGCACAACGTGGACAAATTGTGCAGCCTTTTGAGGGCTCAGATTTTACATCTGTAAAATGGCAATGACCGTAACAAACCGTGAGTGTTGCTGTCCATGTGGTGGGACTGGGGCCCAAACTTCTGGGCTGATCATGTCATTTTTCAGTCATTTAGATGTGGTGCCAATGAAATGTAGACGTTCACAAAACATTGAATGTGAGAGACAGTTTTTTTATTTTGTTTTTAGATGACTCCCTGGTGGTGAATTTTTAATTTACTAATGGATGCATTGGGGCACACTCTTAAGCCGTGGAAAAGTTAACATACTGTATCAGTTTGCGGGCCTGTCATAACTAAGTGCCGCAGACCAGGCGGAGTCAACCACGGAAATCATTTCTCACAGTGTGGAGGCTGGAGGTCTGAGGTCCAGGGGTCCGCAGGGCTGGTTTCTCCTGAGGCCTCTGTCCTGGGCGTGTAGATGGCTGTCTTCCCCCGAGTCCTCACATGGTCATCTCTCTGGGTGTCTGGGTCCTAATTTCCTCTTATGAGGACGCAGGTCATACTGTATTAAAACCCACCCTAACTATCTCGTTTTACCTGAACCGCCTCTTCAAAGTCCTTCCCTTCCCACAATAGTCATGTTCTGAGGTGCAGGGGATTAGGGCTTCAACATGGGGACTTTGAGGGGGACGCAATTGAGCCCACAGTACATACCCACCTGAGGTTTTAACTGGTGGGTAAAAACAGAAGATTAATTTGGAGGTTTTTTTTTAAAGATGCACTTTTAAAAAAATGTTTTTATTGATTTTTAGAGAGAGAGGAAGGGAGAGGGAGAGAGAGAAACATCAATGAGAGAAACATCATCGACTGGCTGCCTCCTGCACGCCCCCGACTGGGGATGAGCCTGCAACCTGGGCCTGGGCCCTGACGGGAATCCAACCCTGACCTCCCGGCTCCTGGGTCAATGCTCAACCACTGAGCAACACCAGCTGGGCTGGAGGTAATTTCTTAATGTCCAGGGGTGTGAGATATTTTCGATCATCCTTTTATTATGTACTTATAATTTTATTAATTATGATCAGAAAATGTGGCTATAAAAGTCTGTGTTTTAGTGTTTGTTAGAGTGTTTTTGGTGGATGAGCACACGGATGTTTTGCTGTTTCCCAGGAGGTAACCTGAAGTCACCTGGGGAATCTAGGTGGTTTTTACAACCGCTGCGTTTGTGGTGTAAATGTCATTACTCCTCGAGTGGAGGGAAATGAAACTTAGACGGGCCGGTTTGGTTTCTGATGACGGCTCTGCTCACCTTCCGGGGCGATCCTGAAACTGCGGCCGAGACAAGGCCCTGGGATTAGGCGTGAGCCACGCCGTCTCCAGGGCCCCATCAGGCTTTGTGACCAGGAGCTGGCTATAAATTTGGACAGAGACCCAATTTCCATCCTAATATTAATCCTGACACCAATGTTGCTCTGACATTTAGGCATTTTGGGTGGCGCTTAGACTCAGTCCACTGAGCATCTTCCCTTTTGTAGGTAGGATCAAGTTCCTAGTTTCAGGCGGACCGAGGTGGGGCAGTGGGAGGGTGGGATCTGCTTCTGAGAAGAGTGTGAGCTCGTGCCCTCGGGGGACTGTCTGTCTGTCTCTGCAGAGCCAGGTTACAGGGAGTCGCACCTCCGCTCTGTTTCTCGCCCTCTCTTCAGTTGCTGGCTTCAGTCTCGGTTACACAGCCAGCTGGTAACACTGTTATCGGAAGGGCTCCGATGTGATGATTCTCTGAAGCCTTTAACTTGCTGTAGTTTGAGCTTTGTCACAGCTGCTCTGAGGTCATGGTTTCGATGTGGTTTACAAAGAGAAACTCTGGTCACGGTTACCCCAAAGGCAGGCACCACAAGAGGCCGTCAGAAGTTTCTAAACGACTCCGGCAGGTGGGCAGCAGTTCCTCCTGGGGAGTCCACCACTTGGCGAGGCCCAACGCGGGCCAGCGATGAAGGGGAGTCCCGCAGTTGTAGGAAGAAGTGAGGCTGTGCTCGGGCACTTGACGATGTCCGTCTGAGCTCATGCGCTACATTCTGCTGAATGGCATTTGGAATCTGATTTGGGAGGAAATGAAAGTTTGACTTGTGATGGTGAGGGAAATGGAGAGAAATGTGCATTTTCTGCAGATTTCTAAGGCCTTTATGTCAGTCCAGTGTTTTATAACAACTTCCAGTCTTACCTGCAGGGATTTTATTTTTTATTTTATTTTTATCTTTATTGTTGGAAGTATTACAGATGTTCTTTTTCCCCCCATTGCCCCCTCGTCCCGCCCCCGCCCCCTCCCCAGGCCTTCACCACACTATTGTCTGTGTCCAAAGGTTTTGCCATATGCACATAAATTCTTTAGTTAATCTCCTTTGCTCTGTTTCTCAAATAAAAACCTAATTTGGCTGCACCAGCCAAGCGCTTCATTCCCACTCTCTGTCAGTGTTTTTGCTCAGTGCTTCCCCCTTCCTCTTCTGGGCGCCTCCCCTCTGCCCACCTGCCTCCCCCACCCGGTCCGTGGAGCTCACTGCTTTTGACTTGTTTTCTGAGATGCTCACAGAATTCTCGATGGGAAGCTTCACTGGCTTGGAGACCCCGTTTTACCTCCACATGCAGGTTATACAGTAGAATCGAATTCCCCTTTTCTTTCTGAAAACATTGAGCTGAAAAGCCAGGGTCCTGGGCTGATCACCTGCCAGTTTCAACAAGAGCCATAGGGTCTTCCTTGCTGTGGCCACACGTCCTGTCTGCTCACCTGGGCTGGGCTCAGGGGCTCCTGCAAAGCCCTGTAGTTACTGCAGGACAGGCCGCTGTGCAGACTAAGGAAGGGCTCTCAGCAGGTGGGACATCCAGCCCCAGCCCTGCCTCCACCACGCGCTCATTGGGGGTGGCCTGAGGGTAGTGGTCACGTCACCTCTCTGGGCTCAGGTTCATCACGTATTAGGGAGGGAGAGAGGCCTGGTGGCTCCAACAGCCTCTCCAGCTGTGGCCTCTCTGGACAGATCCCCTCCACCACCTTCCTTTGCTCCCATTAGTTTCCCTGCTCTTCCCTCCCAGAGTCCACGTCCCTGGAGGTGACCCTCCCGTCTCTCACGCTGGTCTAGCCAAAGAGCGAGTCCTCTCTCAGAAGATGGCAGACATCTCTGACTGTGCCGCTCAGCTCCCTCTGGGCTGTTCTTGTGAGGCCTGGGCCCCACTGCCAAGCTGAGCTGGCCGGGGATCGGGCGTAGCTCCCACAGCAATGCCTGAGGTGAGGTCTGCTTCCCAGCCCGGCCTGTCCTTCCTGGATCAGGCGCAGCCTTCTAGGAACAAACCCCTCCTCTCAGCCCCGCTTCCGGACACTCAGCTCCTCTTCTGAGTCTTGCATTTCCCCTCCTTGCTGGTTCCAGAAAGACGGAGTCTGTGGGGCCCTGTAAGTCCCGAGGCTTCTCCAGGTGATCAGGACTTGGTTGCTCTTGGCGGAGTTTCTAGATATTTTTAAATGCTTTTAATTGATTTGAAAAACATGCCCACTTTGAGTTTTGTAGAGTTTGTAATTGTACCCCAAGGTCACTAACAGCCCATAAACAAGCAAAGGGAAGGAGGAGGCGGAGCCAAAAGAAGCAGTTTGTTTGGACTCTAACAACCCCCCCAAACTGTGGGGTTTACTCCCTGGACCCCCCAAATGGAGGGCAAGCTACCTCGCTGTGGATTCCAAGCCCGGGCTGCGCCCTCCTCTCCAAGGCTGGTGTGTTTCACGGCCACGCCCAGAGCTGACTCGCTGGGATGCCTGTGGCTTCCCTCACTCTGCCCGGCTTTTCTGGGGCATCGGGACCCTCGTTCCTTCATCCCGGTGCCTCCGGACTATAGGCACAGACTCTCCTTTCCCATCTCCTTCCGCTCGTCTTTCAGATGAAGCCCAAGCCCCTCTGGGACAGACGCCCTCAGAGGTGGGACGCAGTTCCCCGCGCGCTGGTGCCTCGGGTGGGATCTGACTGCGGAACAGGCGCCGGCCAACCTCCGGGGCTCACACTGATACATTGTAACACCCGTAGCTACAGTTCTGCTCCAAGCTCTTCTCTTTCCCGGAACCAGCCAGGGAGCCGCACTTATTCAGGACACACTTTTTATAGCAGAGATAAAAACAGATCATTGGCTGGAAAATGTGATTCTCCAAAGTGTTTGCTTGGAACTGGCACAGACCCCACTGCTTACACTCAGCGGCTCAGACCTGACAACATGGCCCAGAAGAATTCCCACCTCAGGGAGACGCAGGTCCCCTGGAAGTGGGCAGGGCCATGTGCTCACCTCCCAGGGAAGGGAGCCAGCACCCAGAACAATGCCACATCCATCATTTCAGGCTGACAGGCTAGACGTGTGACTTCATGAGAAAGGCGAGGCTCTGGACAGAAGCCTCCAAGCCGTAAATCTGTCCTTCCTGTCCTTGAGGGCACCTGAGGGAGATGGAGAAGACACTCTCTCTGGTTTTCACATCCTGTGCCAGCGACCTGGTTAGGAGACGAGGTCTGGCTCGGGTCTGACCCCCTGGGGCTCATGGAGTCCTGCCTTCAACCCTGTCTCCCAGGCTGTGGGTGCTTCATTGCTTTTCAGAAAGAGTGGAAGGGAGAGAGAGAAACATCGATGTGAGACACACATTGATTAGTTACCCCCACAAGCCCCAACCCGGGCTGGTGATCGAACCTGCCGCCCTCCGGTGTGGGGGCCGGCGCTCTAACCACTGAGCCACACCAGCCAGGGCTGACTTCATCTTTGATTCCATTTGGTGGCCATGTTGTTTATAAAAGTCACTTTGCTCCTCTTTGGGCTGACTCTGAGTTAAGGCTCTCGCAGCTGCAGAATCACTGTGGTTTGGAGCCCGGCCAGTGGACGCAGGCGTTGGCCTGAGAGAGACCTGGGCATCGTGCAGGCAGAAGACGCAGGAGATGGCAGGACCGAGAGGAAGAAATGCATCTGCTTCTCTGATGTTAATTAATTAATTGACTGACGCATGGATTAATTTGCTGTGCTAAGAACAGTTAACATGAGTCTATTTTCCCTGGTTTTGGAGGGATTATAGAACTGAACATTTTTGTTCACTTTCTGCAGGTGAATTTTTTTGGATTATCTTGATGTTTTGTCAGTGTGTCTTTCTCACAGGACACATTTCTTAGGTGGTGAAGCTTTTTTCTTGACTTTCAGGCTTCCTTGGAGTCCAAAGGAAGGGTGGGCACTTCTGTCTTGTGGCAACAATGAGTTCTTAGAATAAAACTTGAAACGGGAGAGAAATCTGATTTCAGGAAGAGTAGCCAGGAATTTTCCTCCCCAGAAATCACAGTGGTTTCCAGCGCATGGGAAACCTCTTTGCCAATAAAGTAAAATGGCCCTCCTGTAATTATTTTTCACTGACTTATTTTAAACACGGTAAATGAGCATTGGGTGCATGTCGGTGAGATATTGGAGTGTGGCGCCCAAGGCAGTGGCCTCGTGGTGGAAATGGAATTGCGTGGACGCCTCCCGACCATCAGCCACGTTTGTCAGTTTCCTTGTCTGATCCTCTCTGACCTCGGGTTGGGAAGACCGTGGGCTTCCAGCCATTTTCTGACCCTCTGCCCCGTTTTGTGCACCGCCCGGCGTTCGTGTTGAATGGGGTGAGTAACCGAGCAAACGAGTGAACAGACCCCGGCCCGTTGCGTTGGTGGGGGGATGGCGCCCCGGCCTTCTCCCTGGTGTCTGTCCTCCCTGCTGAGCGACCTCGCGGGACCCTGCTTTGCGGCTCTCGCTCAGCCCAGGCAAGGACAATGTCACCTTTCTTACTCCACATTGAAGAGAAGCCAGTATTTTCAAAAAGAACCCGATCGTAGTATCAAAGGAAAATTAAAAAAAGAAAAGCCATTTCCATCGTCTTTCCTACAAAAGATAAACAGTGACAGCGGCCGCCCGCTGACGTCTCCTGTCTGCCGGCCGGGCCGGAGGCCCTGCGGACCAGGTGGGGCTGTCCCCCCGGGCGGGAGGCCCTGTGGACCAGGTGGAGGTGTCCCCCCGGGTGACGGGACCCGAGGTCAGGGCGGCCGGCAGTGCCGGGGAGGGAACCGCGGGCTGAGGCCACAGCTCATGCTCTGAAGTGTTGCTGAGAGAAACGGTTCTGGTTTGTGTACCAATGATACTGGTTTAACACGAAATTCTCCTTTTTAAAAAATTTTTATGGAATTTATTGGGGTGACTGGTTAATAAAACTGTATAGGTTTCAGGTGTACAGTCCTGAGGTACATCTTCTGTACACTGTGTCGTGTGTTCACCACCCCAAGTCCCGTCTCCTTCCCTCACCATTGGGCCCCCTTTTCCCTCCTCTCCCTCCCCCCTTTCCCGCTGGTAATCGCCATGCTGTTGTCTATGAGATTTTATTTATTTTTTTGCTTAATCCCTTCACCTTTTCTACCCAGCCCCCGATCCCCCTCCCCTCTGACGGCATCTGAGCCTGTTTCTATTTTGCCATTGGATTGTGATCATTAGATTCCACGTATGAGTGAGATCACGTGGTGTTTGTCTTTCTCTGACTGGCTTATGCCACTTTCCATGATAAAATTCTCCTTCATGAGACCCGGCGACCTGCCTCGCAGGCACCTGGGCTGCACTTTTACAGCCGAGCTGCCTGAGTTTTCTGCCCACGTCCGAGCAGCAGCTCCTCTGTCGTCCACAAGAGCTTTGTTTTGGGCTGACCACAGTCTCCTGGTGCCCACCCACCGGCTCACACCCTCCTCAGCTCAGGCTTCTCCGGGAGTGGCAGGTGGTGGCGTTTCCCTCTTTCACTGCAGAGCAGTGGTCACAGACGTGGCGAGCTCATTGTAAACCCCTTTCCCCACTTCCTCAGTGTCTCTGTGCATAATTAAGCCCCTCGTGCCTTTCTCGCTCCCTCCCGCCAAGGGTACCGTCTCTTAGAGTCAGGGTTGCACAACATAAATGCGGGGTGGGAAAGGTAGGTTTACAGTCGTGAGAGTGTGAAACAGAGCTTGTTCTTGTGATATTATTTATTAATTGTTGAATTATTTTCCCTATGAACAACCGTAAACCTACTTTTGCTCACCCCCTATATTGTCATGCGGACTTTTCTCTGAAAAGAATGATGCTGGCACACTTTATATAATTATGATGTGACTGTTCGTCCTTCACTGTTCACATTCGCTTCTAAGGAAACACACTCTGCATTAACAAAAACAAACAGCACAGGCTGCTGAGATGCTGTTTCTGACCTGCCGGCTGCGAGGGCGAGAGGTTCCTTCCCAGGCCCCTTTCCAGAGAGACAGGGAGCAATGTCGGCTGAGCCGGGCAAGCCCAGGCCCCACACAAGCCTCCTCTATAATTTTGGATGCTCAGGAAACTGGACTGTCAGCCTTGATTACCTGGCTCGGGAGTCCTGGGTGCATCCGGCCACATTGCTCAACAGCTCGGCGGAGCCAGGTCAGGTCCCTGCAAACAGCTCAGACCTGCTCCGCAGGGCCGGGATCCTGCAGCTGAGGAGGGCGAGGCCACTCGGCCTGTGTTTCCATGAGACCCACTGTTATCAGCACAGAGGGCCCAGCTCTGTCGTGGCTGCAACGCACTTTCACCTCACAGCAGATAAACATCTGCAAACTTGCAGCTCTGTCCCTAACCAGGGACAGCCCCCAGGGCCAGCACAGGGAAGGCATGCCAGTGGCTAGATGTCATTGCCAAGCTCATTCCCAGAGCAGCCAAGCTGACCGAGCAGGTGGACTGAGCCTCCGCGCCATCGGCACTGACACCTGATCGGTTAGGTACGGTTATTAAGTATTGTTTTCTCTCCAGATGGCCGTTCTGTAGACCAGAAGCCCAGGTGAAATCAGCTGCCCACCAAGACAGCTGAGAGGGGCAGAGACACAGTCGCCCCGAAGCCTTCCCCTCTCACGCCAGACCGTGGCAGTCAGACGTGGACAACCGCACAAAAATATGTTTCCAAACGTTTTCTTTTCAACCTAGAATTTTGAGCTCTTTTTGTAGATATGAATTTACTTAAGTTTTATGGTGAGAGTTCTGTTAAAGTTTATATCACATGACTACATCTGAGTGACTGTATGTTATAAAGATACAATGATGTGATTTGCAAATGATTTTGAGAAATGTCCCATGAATATGCCTAAAATTTATTATTTCTAACTAATTCAAATGTGGCGTTTATGAGAATTGGTTTAAGAAAGGGAAAATGCACCACATGGTTTCATTGGATGCCTTTTAATAATTATGAAGGAAGAAACTGGGTATCAGCAAACATTTATTAAGAATTAACTGTGGGCAGAGAACTTCATTAGCTATAATGTATCTGTTCATTGAATGCTTGGTTTTAAGAGAAATAATTTATAGGTTTATCAAGGGGCATTATCCCCATCCCCATTTTATTTAATGATTGACATACATTGTGAAGTGCTTACAAGAGATTGAGTTAGCATCCATCGCCTTACATAGATGTAATAAAAAGAAAAATTATTGTCCTTGGTATCTACTCCTTTAATTCCTGTCCCGTGTACCACAGAGAAGAGCCAGCTACAGGATCATGTACATCACACTCCTGGTACCTGTCTTCCCTTGGACCTGGGTTTGTTAGAGGAAATATCTATGGAATGATATTCTCTGGGATCATGGGACTTGATGGCCATCGGGACCTGTTGATTTTACACGCAAAGTGACCGAGGCTGTGAAGTGAGTCTTGCTCAAAGCTTCTAAGCATGAGCTGAGTCCAAAACCCAGGTTTTCAGAGTTTGTCATTTGCCAATTTCAGCGAAGCTCAGCTTCTTCTCTAAAGGAAAAAATTCCTCCACCAGGCAGCTTTGGAAAGTTTACCGAGGAGCATTAATTATAGACTGGTCGTTCTCAGGCTGTGTGTCTGCAGCAAAGGACTGGAATGTGCTTCTGAGGATGTTTCTTCCATCAAGAAATAACACTGAACACCTCACCAAAGGAGACACACAAATGGTCAATCAGCATATGAAAGGCGTTCAAGATTGTATGTCATCAAAGAAATGCAAATTAAAACAGTGAGATGCCACCACACACCTATTACAATGGCCCAAATCCAGAAACTGACACCACCAAGTGCTGACAAGGATATGGGGCAACAAGAATTCTCACTCATTGCTGGTGGGAGTGCAGATGGTGCAGACACTTTGGAAGACAGTTTGGTGGTTTCTTACCAAACGAAACATACTTGCTCTTCCATGGACATAGACAACACTGTGGTAAAGACCAGAGGGGGTGGGGTGGGTGCAGGTGGGCAAAGGGGAGTGGAATGGGGGACGTCTGTAATAGTGTCAACAATAAAAATCAAGTAAAAAACACACACCACTAAACATACTCTTATTATATAATCCAGCATTGTGCTCCTTGGAATTTACCCCAAAGAGTTGAAAACATGTCCACACAAAACCTGCACACGGATGTTTATCGCAACTTTACTCATAATTGCCGAAACCCGGAACCAACCAAGATGCCCCTCAGTGGGTGACGGGTAAACAAACTGTGGTCCATCCAGACAATGAAACATTCTTCAGGGCTGAAAACAACACAACAGAAAATAAAAACAGCCCGGCCGGGCTGGCTCAGCGGTTAAGCGCTGACCTGGGATCCAGGCGATCGGGGTTCGATTCCCGTCGGGACACATGCCTGGGTTGTGGGCTCGATCAAGGACTCTCTCATCATTGATGTTTCTATCTCTCCCTCTCCTTTCCTCTCTCTGAAATCAATAAAGATATAGTTAAAAAATAAATAAAAATAAAATAAAAACAGCAACAACCCCCCCCCCCAACGAAAAACAAAAAATTATCAAGCCATGAAAACACATGGAGCAAACTTAAATGTGTATTACAATGGAAAGGAGCCACTCAAAAGCCTACATACTGTGTGATTCCAACTCTGTGACACTCTGGAAAAGGCAAAGCCATGTAGACAGTGACAGGATCAGTGGTCACCAGGGTCTGGGGGGGGGAGGGAGGGCTGGGTGGAGTGCAGAGAATTTTTTGGACACTGACACTATTCTGTATGATACTATAGTAGTGAACATACGTCACTATATGTTTGTTCAGAGCCATGGAATACACGACACTGAGACTGAGCCCTGATGTAAATCGTGGACTTTGGTGACTGTGTGTCAGTGCAGGTGACCACGGTGACAGGCTTGTGGAGGGATGTTGATCGTGGGGAGGCTGTGCGTGAGTGGCAGGCAGGAGGGACTCGGGAAATACTTACATTCCTCTCAATTTTTCTGTAAACCTAAAATTGCTCTAAAAATAAAGTATATTGAAATATTTCTCTAAAAATTAAATAACACTGGAAATTGCAGTGATATTCACATTTGACATTTAAAATTCCCATTTTTAATGGCTTGTACAAAGTGAAAATGGGAAATATATTTTCATGTCTTAAGAATGTCCACAGGAAGGTTTCTTATACTTCAAAATCCTGATGATAAGGAAAGTGAGGAAATGTAGGCAGTGAACTGTTTTGACCGCTGATGAAAATGGTTTTACCATTTCCCAGCAGAAGAACACATTGGTTTATGCCTCTAGCTCCATTTCTAACTCTACACTTCTTGAGTTAATTAAAAATAAAAACTGCCCGATCTTATTTTATGCAGCACCCAATTAGACATTTCCCCCTGCTAGATAATGACTTATGTTTACATAAAGAAAATAGTCAGTAAAAAGTAGCATACAGCCCGGCCGGCGTGGCTCAGTGGGTTGGGCGTCGCCCTGTGCGCTGAAAGGTCACGGGTTCGATTCCGGTCCCCCTTCCTCTCTCTCTCTGTTTCTCAGATTGTCCTCAGTGAGGATTTAAAAAAAAAGTAGAATGCATATTAAACTAATTTTTATCTTTGGGTCACATGAACTTCTAATCTGGGTAGTCAGCAGATCCTACGTAACTTACCTTTCTTACATGAACCGACGTGCGCCTGTGGTTCCCACTCCCAGTGTCCTCCCTCTCAGACGCAGTGATGCTGACGTTTCTCTCACAAGAAGGGCTTATTTCCTCATTTTCAGAATAGTTCCCAAAGTGCTTTTTTTGGATGATTTCATTTCTTCTTCCAAGAAGAAAATTGGCTAACCTTCCCTTAGCAAGTGGAGTTTTGTTTAGTCACAGATGAGAGCCTGAGAGGCCTGCGTGGGGAGCTGTGTGGGTGCGAGTCGGCCTTGGCCAGTCCAGCCTCCCTGGTCCTGTCCCAGGCTCTAGAATCGGGGGCTGCGTCCAAGCCCTCGAAGCGATGCAATTCCTATCTGTCTCTCCTCTGGTAAAAAAGGCAATAGGTAGAGATCTTTAGAACTAAACTGTGTATTCACCTTGTGCTAGGACTAGAATTTCTCTCTATTTTCATGTTTAACATCAAGAGCTCTAAGCTTTCAAATTTTTTCTGTGATCTGGTTCTTTGTCCAATGGAGACGAAACTAAGAAATCAGAACTTGGTTTTGAACAGACCAGTGATGAGTAAATTTGAAAAAATGTCCAGTGATAACAATACCCATGTTTCTATAGATTTTATGTAATGAGATTGAAGATGTTTTAATATTTTATTATATTTGCTGATCTCAAAAGTTTTTAACATTAAACATTCAAAACTCAGCCAGAAATTATTTAAAGGTGTCCTTGGGATTGGGGTTCATTTGAAAATAATTTCCGCCTCTTTAGAGCACTGCCTTTTTCCATCGTGAAAGTGCCGCATTTTTATTAGGCACACTTAGGAAATACTGAAGAGTTAAAATGTGCAGACACAGGGGAGAAAACTAAAAACAAGAGAACACTATCCCTGGCTGTCCTCAGGGGCTCCTTTTTTGGATTGGCCCATTCACATTTTCTGTAGTTGTTTAAAAATAAGCTCAGTGGCATCCTGTTGTATCATGTACATTAATATTTCCTAGTGGGAAATATTTACCTGCAGTTGTAAAATATGACCACTAAGGCAGCGCCCGCCCGGCCTGCGTGTGGCTGAGAAGGCGCTGTCCTCTCTGAGGGACGTCTCGCCCAGCCCCGCACGGCCCGCTCTCTGCCCCTGCCGTGCACGGCGGCCGGTCTGCCCGTGGATGGTGGATGACACCCATGGGCTCCCTCCCTGGTCTGCCCGTGGATGACACCCATGGGCTCCCTCCCTGGTCCAGCTTTTGTTCGCTTCAGCCTGTGGGAGGAGCTGCAGGAAACTGGAAGGAGAAGCTAGGGAGAGGCTCAGGCTTTCTCTCTCGGCAGCTCTCACTCCCTCCTCTGATACCCTCCCCCTTCCTCCCCTCGGGGGCCCAGGACCCTGCATTGTCCTCTGCAGGTCCTCTGACCTGGGCTGTACCTTTGTAAATAGCCTGTTTATTAAGCTCTGCTCACATCGCCCACTCTGTCTGCCCAGCAACTTCCTGCCACGGCTCCAACTGACAAATGCTTTTCTTGACAGATACAGTCAGACCCCAGGATGTTTGCTTTGCTGATTGGAGCAGATGGTCGCCCCCGCTTCCCTGCAGCCTTGTCAGGGTGAGCAGTGCAGGCCGCAAGCCAGACAGCACATGGCAGCCTTGGTTGCAACCAAAGTGGTGCGCGTATGTGTGATCGTTGTGGGTGTGAGTGTATGTGTGTGACTGTGTGTGTGTGTGTGTGACTGTGTGTGTGAGAGTGTGTGACTGTGTGTGTGTTACCACTGTGAGTGTGTGATCGTGGGTGTGAGTGTATGTGTGTGATTGTGTGTGTGAGAGTGTGTGACTGTGTGTGTGTGTGTGTGACTGTGTGTGTGTTACCACTGTGAGTGTGTGATCGTGGGTGTGAGTGTATGTGTGTGATTGTGTGTGTGAGAGTGTGTGACTGTGTGTGTGTTACCACTGTGAGTGTGTGATCGTGGGTGTGAGTGTATGTGTGTGATTGTGTGTGTGAGAGTGTGTGACTGTGTGTGTGTTACCACTGTGAGTGTGTGTGATCGTTGTGGGTGTGAGTGTATGTGTGTGACTGTGTGTGTGTGTGTGTGACTGTGTGTGTGTGTGTGTGACTGTGTGTGTGTTACCACTGTGAGTGTGTGTGATCGTTGTGGGTGTGAGTGTATGCGTGTGATTGTGTGTGTGAGAGTGTGTGACTGTGTGTGTGTTACCACTGTGTGTGATCGTTGTGGGTGTGAGTGTGTGTGTGTGATTGTGTGTGTGAGAGTGTGTGACTGTGTGTGTGTTACCACTGTGAGTGTGTGATCGTTGTGGGTGTGAGTGTATGTGTGTGACTGTGTGTGTGAGAGTGTGTGACTGTGTGTGTGTTACCACTGTGAGTGTGTGATCATTGTGGGTGTGAGTGTATGTGTGTGATTGTGTGTGTGAGAGTGTGTGTGACTGTGTGTGTGTTACCACTGTGAGTGTGTGTGACTCTGTGGTCTTTGTCTGCTCCCATCAATTCCACGGGGTGAAGAATTAGCAGTGTAGTTACTGGGTCAAAGGTTATACCTTTTTAACTTTGAATTTCCAGATGACTTTCAAAAATGTTAGCCTGAATTTACATTCTCTCTGTGCTTTTGCCAAGTGTAGGCTGTGAAACTTTAATTTTTTTTTGCTGTTTTTATAGGTAACAACAATATCTCTTTTCCTCTTTGACATTATATTTCTTTAAATGTGAGTTCAGCTGGGCTTTTCCATCTATATCTTGGATATTTCCACATGCTTGGTTGATTTTTCTATCGGGTTAATTTTTTCCATATTTAAAAGTACTATTTTTATATTAAGGAACCCAGCTCTTTGGCATGTGTAGCCAGTGTTCTTTTCCAATGTTTCATTCTATGTGGATGTTTATGAGTTTTTATAGGCAAATGTATCAACTTTTCATAGCTCCTGAATTTTGTGTCAGGCTGAGAAACGCCCCCCTCACTCTAAGATGGTAACTGAAAAACCCTGTGTCCATCTCTTGCACGTATTGCTCTTTTCACATGTGCAATTCCGACCCACTGGGGATTATTTGTGTATGGAAGGGGGAGGAGTGCAGGTTTTCTTTCAGTGGCCGGCTAGCTATTCTGCGGTCTGATGTGAGATGCTCTGACCTGGCCAGGACATAGTAACCAGCACAGCTTCCCATTGTGCACATGGCTGCCGTCCTGACTGTGCACCGGATTTTCAAAGACTTCAGGTTAAGTTTTACGTCTTCATGTTCTTGCATTGGTCTGTGGTAGGAGGATTTATAAGACGGCCCATCAACACCGGTGTTCATGCCCATGTATGTTCCCCTCCACTCGCATGTGGGCCGGACCTGGTGACTTGCTTGTAATGACTAGGATGCTGCAGACGTGATGGGCTTTCACATCAGCCCTTAGACAGCAACGGCTGTGACTGTCCCTTACCAGCACTCCTTCCTTCCCGGCCCCCCCCCCCCCCGGCCGGCTTTGATGGAGCCACCTGCCACGTGCGCCGCCCGTGGGAGGGCACGTGGCCGGGTGATGGCGGAGATCCCCAGCCACCAGCCGGTAAGGCACTACCTCCTTCCAACAACCAAGCGAGTGAGCTTGGAAGCAGGTCCTTCCCTGGGTGGGACGTGAGATGACTGCAGCTGATAGGATACTTCCCGGCCTGGTGAGACACCCGGAGCCAGAAATCCCGGCTAAACCATGTCCAGGCTCCTGACTCACAACAACTAAGAAAACAAGCCTGTGTTGTTCAGGCGGACGTGTTTTGGGGAAGTTTGTTACACAATAGTAGCAGACTCATGCACTAGTCCTGAGCCACAAAATGTTTCAGTTCCTGTAACTTTATGTTTTAATATTTGATAAAAGAAGTCTTTTCTAATTATATTTTCTCCAGACTTTTTCCCCTGGATATCCTGGTATATTTAATCTTCCAGATAAACTTAATATTGTTTTGTTATATACCTTCCAAAGTTTTATTCCTTTTTAAATTGATTTTTTGAAGGTTGAATGGATAATTTTAGACTTTTAGTTTTTCTATATAGAAACATTTACTCAACTTTTATGTTTCCTCAGTAAAGTTGTAATATTTTCATATTTGTTCTGAATATTCACTGTTAAGATGATTCCTAATTATCTGTTTCTGTTTTGCTATTGTAAGATTTTATTTTATTTTTTTCTATTATTATGATTTGTATATAGGAAAACTATTCATTAATTGAATATTTTAACCAGCCATATTATTTAATCTTCTTATGCAATCACATAATCTTGAAATAATGAGAATTATGCATCTTGGTCCTTTCCAGTACATAGACTCCTTATTTATTTTTCTTATTGAGTGGCATTGGACTTTTCTCCCAGAATGCTGGCTTACCGTAGTGGTGATAGCACTTTTGTATTGTTTGTGAAATTTGAATGGAGACTTGAAACTTTTACCATGAATTCGAAGCTGGCTTTTGATGTGATTAAATATAAGAATTGATCTGTTTTGCTTTGTATCGGGAATGGATCTTTGATTTTATGTCATTTCACTTTATGTGATTTCATTCTATTACCTATATTTTTCAGAGCAGAACAAAGTCACATAGTTTATAAATTGCAAAGTCAGGATTGCAGGACTTCTGTCTAAGGCTCTCACTGTCATTTCTCTGTACCCTGCCTCTGCTTGAAAACATCAATATTCTTCACATGAGTGAGTTGTTTAATGCCTCAGTGAATTCTTAGTGAAAGTTACTTTTAAAAATACTTATTTAAATTGCAACGTGGGCAAAACTCAGAGTTCCTGGCATTTCCCGAAGGAAGTGATGGTGCCGGTCATAGGCCATTTCCTATTGCGCCACTTTTCTTAGGGTTAGTTTCTTTAAGACTTCTCTTTCATACTCATGCTGGCTATAAAGTGTGAAGGAAGAAATATCATTCTTTTTCAAGGACTTTAGACGAAAGGACTTTAGAATGTGATGTAGAAGAGGAATGTAGACTTTGGAATCAGACGGAGGCTCTGAGCGTGGCCGTGATACTGAAGCTCTGATGCTTTGGGGGAAGTTCCTGAGCCGTTCCCTTAACTGTGAACTGAGAATCCTGCCTCCTCCACGGGGTCACCATCGAAACAATGATGTAACATGAGGAGCACCTGCCCGGGAGCCCCGGGCACAGGAGGTGCTCAGCCCTGTTAGTCCTACTGTGTGTATGTAAAGTGAGGCTGTGCAGTGGCATTAACCCACATGGGACGCCCAGTCAGCGTGATTTAGTAGGCATTTAAAATCCAGTTCCAGAGGTTTAGGGGCATGAAGAGACATGGGTGATGAGGCTGGGGCCACCCGAGGACGCGTGGCTGAGGGCAGGCATCCTGCTTCCTGCCCGAACCAGCCAAGGGAAGGCGGGAGAAGATTCACGTCGAGGGAGGAGCTGGAATTTGGGCGCGGCCTCCTGGCTCCGGCTTGTCCCACACTTCCATCTTCCAGAGGCTGTGCCTGGTGATTTTGCCTGTTGCATACCTCCAATCAATCACCCCTGCTAAACTGTGGCCAATTGTGCAATCCTCTCTGCTTGTTTTGTTAGGGTTTCCTCTGCTCTATCACTGCCAGGAAGAACTTATCCTTTGAGATTTCCTCTGGTACGTGATTACTTTCAGTAACTGCAATTTAATGAATTCCTGAGGATTTCGTCCTGATGTAGCCTCTATTTTTTTTTTCTTCTTAAATACGGTTCCTTTGTTTTTGGCTGCTTTTCTCTTGGATGCTTTTGAACAATTATTTTAAAAACATATCTGCAGCACATGTATATGTGTGTAACTATTTTGTTGATCATAAATACAGTGTTTGGGCTTCATTATTTTTGTGCCATCCAGCTTCATGTCGCTGGATGATAATCTGCCGTCGGGCACGGTCAACTCACTTCAGACCATGACAACCTCCTGCTCAGATGACAGGCAGCCTCCCACTTACTCTCCTGGGCCTCGCTTTGCAGTTCTCTAACACACGGAAGCCCGGGAAACCTTTTCCTGAAGAGAAAACCTGATCACATCTGCTCAGTATCTTTCAAGGAAGTCCCCAGAGTCACGCAGCACCATCCGGCCCCTGCCTGTCTCTCGGCCCTTTGCTCTCTGCTGTGTCCAGTAAAATGCAGATAATAATAGTAAACATGTGGTCAGATTATTGGAACAATTAAATGTTAATAGACAGGAAACAGAATGGTTGTGCACATGATACAGTTTCATTCCATGTTAGCTTTTATTATTAATATTATTACCCTTCATCTGGCAACTTAGTAGCCAAAGCATCGGGCCTGATCTGCCAGGAACTGTCTACTCAGCTCTGTAAGGGAATTCAAGATTGATTTACAAAATGCTGGATTTCTACATACGCTTGCTCCCTCTCGATGACTCCCTCTTGGCGGAAGCCATCACTGTGTCATGAGGATGCTCAGCAGCTCGGAAGAGGAACCTGCGCAAAGCCTCTTGCCAGCAAATTGAAGCAGGTGCTTGAGTCATCTGGGAAAAATCCTAAATCCCATCTAGGCCTCAGGCGGCTGTGGCCGCAGACAGTGTTGGGACCACAACCTCACAAGTGACCTCCCAACCTGCTGCTCCCATATTCCTGACCTACGGCAACCGTGAGACAACAAATGCTTATTGTTGTCTGAGCTGCTACCATCCACAGTAACTGGTTAAACAGCAACATACCCCAGATACAGAGTTAACTGGCTGCTGTTCTTTTTTTAAATCCTCACCGGAGGATGTTTTTTCCATTGATTTTCAGAAAGAGTGGAAGGGAGAGAAAGAGAGAGAGAAACACGGATGAAAGAGAGACACATTGATTGGTTGTCTCCCACACGTGCAATGACCTGGGTGGGGATCGAAACGGTGACCCTCCCGTGCGCAGGCCGAGGCTCTAACCACTGCGCACACCGCCCAGGACTGGTTGTTCTTTTAAGCCCACACTTCCACTAGTTACTTATTTTCTTATACCAAGAACCTTGATGTTCACATTTTAATAATAAATTGTTTCAAAATAACTATCTCTCTGTTATTTTTCCCTGTTTATATAATGTAAAATTGTTCAAATATCTTAATATATAAATTTAAAAAATTACCTTTATAATGTTATTCATTTTTAATATAAAGTGGAAGCTTATGTTTTTAAAATTTTAGCATAGTGGAGGGTATATTTGGAGTTTGGCAATTAATATTGGCTAGTGAGTGAGCAAGCAACTCTATTATGAGAATAAAAGAATTGTAAAAGATGAACCTAATTCTTAAAATTTAAAGTACTATTTTTATCCCTGTTTATTTGTATTTTTCTCATCGAATGCTTCTGTTTTTACAAGGAAACATAACCCTATGTTGAATGTTATAATCCCAACTAGTGATAATAAGAGGAATGAAGTTTTAAAAATAATGGTGAGCTAAAGAAACAAGACAGAAGACTCTCTTATGATATAATTCCACTTATATGAAGTTCAAAAAAATGGGCAAAACTAATTTGTGGTGTTTGCTTTCAGTATAGAGAGTGGTTATCTTCTGAGGACTCGGGTAATTATTGGGGTGTGCACCAGGGAGTCATCTGGGGTAATGAAAAAATTCTATCCATAGATCTAGATGTGGTTAAATAGGTGTATTCACTTTATAAAATGCTTTAAGTTGTAGACTTGCCTTGTGCATTTTTCTGTATGTGTACTTTATCTCAGGAAAGTGTTTATATTAAGTTGAAATAAAAGAAATGATGAAAGCCTGAAGCAGTGCAGATAGAGAGAAGGGGAGAACAGTACTTGATAGTAAGGATGTTTTAGAGGTAATATCTACAGGATTTGGTGATTGGTTTTCAGGAAGCCAGAGAAGTCGGCAGCCTGGTAGAAAGTGGTCGATACCATTGATGGAGACTGAAGTATTCACAGGAGGAGTTTGCGTTTGGTTCAAGATGTAATGATGTGGGGAGTAAGACAGGTAAGTTCTGAGTTAGGGATTCTGGGCCAAGACTCGGCCCAGGGGCAGTGGAAAGGGAAGGCCTGATGTGGGCGAAGGGTTAGGGATGGAGACACTTCGTTACCCTCGCAGTGAGTTTCATTTTGACTTTGTTCTGCACTGTGTCTGGTACGTAAACATTTTCTCTTTGGCCCGTCCGGCTGCTCCTTCCTCATTCCCTGCACCTGTTCTTGAATTGATCGGATGGAGGTTTCCTGCTTCACCCGATTCCCTCTCAGAGCTCTTATTACCTGTTTTGAATAGGGTTCGGGGCGTATCGCCTTCTCTTGGGCACTTTTATGGCTGTGCCTTCAGTCCATTCTGTTTTCATTGTGGAGTAAGATGCCTGTTTGTGTGGTTGAGATTTGTAGAGTTTCTTGGGTATATGTCTATGGTTTTCATCAAGTTATAACTTTAAATATTTTTTCTGTTGTGTCCCTTTCTCAACATGTGTGTGAGACTGGGAGGTTGTCCCACAGATACTGATGCTCAGTCTTTTTCCTTCCAGTTGTTTATTTCATGTTGGATAGTTTCCATCACTGTGTCTTCCCATTAACTAACCCTTTTCTCTACAGTGTCTAATCTTCGGTTAATTCCATCCATCCAACTGATCACATTTTCATTTAAAATATTGTATATTCCCCCTAGAAATCGGATTGAGGTCTTTTAATATATCGCACAGCTCTACTTAAAATATTTAATTTTTCCTCCACCCTCTTGGATATATGAACTATAGTTACAATAACAGTTCAGTATCTCGTCCACTGAGGCTCTTTGTATGCCTGTCGTTTTGTGGTTTGTTTTCTCTGTTATGCGTCACCACATGTTCCTGCTCCTTTGTGTCCTTAGTAATATTTGATCACGTGTCATTCATTCTGAATGTACCTTGTTGGGGTGCTGGATATTTTTCTTAATTCTCATAAATATCCTTGAATTTTATTGAGATGAAGTTATGAAAAGTCTGATTCTTTCAAGATTTGCTTTTAGAAGAGCAGCCTTTAGTGTAGAACATATTTTGCCCACTACAGAGGCAATACCCTGAGAGCTCTGCCCATTGCCCCGTAAATGAAGAGATTGCCCACTCCGGTTTGTAGAAGGCTGAGTTAACCCGAGTTAACCCCAGCCCTGCATCAGCTCTGGTATTTGCTCCCTTTGCTCCTCTCAGGTGTCCCCCCCATCCTCCAGCATTTCCCTCACAGGTATACACTGACCATTACTGAGCTGAGGATTTGGGGGGACTGGGCAGACTGCTGGAGTTTTCTCCAGGTGCAGCCCCCTTTCCTCACTGTTCAGCTCTGTGAATTCCACCTGCCGTGGTTTCTCCAGCCTGCCATCTCCATCTCCATCATCTCCATCTCCATCTCCATCTCCATCTCCATCTCCATCTCCATCTCCAGCTCCATCTCCATCATCTCCATCTCCATCTCCATCTCCATCTCCATCTCCATCTCCATCTCCACTGAGGCTGACCACAGGCCCCACCTGGGTTCACTCTCTCCAGGTAACAGTCTGGGGCACGCATAGGACTCACCTTGTGTGCCTTCCCGCTCTCAGGGAGCACTGCCCTATGTTGTCAGAATCCATTATCCAAAGATAATTGTTTCATACTGTTTTCTTATTTTTTGGCTCTTTCTGGTGGGAGGGTCAATACTGGTCATAAGCAGAAATCTAGATGTCTTCTTCTGCAAACTCTTTTGTTCCTTTCTGCTTTAAAAAAAAAAAAAAAAAGTGTGTAGAGAGCAACTTGTCTCATCCTTTCCCACTGCAGTCCTATAAATCTCACATTTTTAATTTATGAATCAGCAGTAAATAGGCCACACCTTGTGTTTTCTCCCCGGGGAGCCGACGAAGCATACCTTGCATTTCTAGTATCTCCTATCACTGAATTCTATCAGTGTGACTGATACTATTTCCTGAAAGAAGGTTTAGTTCTGGCCCTTTTCTTTTTTATGCCTTTTCAGCTGCTCCCAGCACCATCTGATCTGAATGCTGACTGACTGTGCTGGCTGTTGAGCGTCAGTGGCCAAGCAGGGCTGGACCTGAGTCCTGGCTCAACTACCCAACCACCACCTTCCTTGGGCTCTTACTTCCCGGGCGGGCTCTGTGCTTAGGGCTTTTACGTGGACTATTTCACTGAATTCTCACGCCCACCCTCCCTGACGGGCCCATATTGTTTTTGTAAGTTACAATATGGCGATCAGCACTCGAAGTCTGAATCCTGCCATCACCCCTATAACCTTGTGTTAGTGGGAAGTTCTCTAATCCCCCCAGGCCTTGGATTCTTCATCTGTGGAGTGAGGGTAATACCATCACCCTCACAGGGCTGCGGGGGCTGTAGGAGAAGAAACGCGTGGCATTTAGCATAGTGATGGGTGCACGTAGCGATGAGGAAAGGTGACTAGTTGTGCCATTTTTATTTGGACGGCTGAGATAAAAGGGATGTTGCTTTATAACATTCAGAGACATTTTGGGAACATGATAGGTCCCTCCCACACTGTCTGCTATAGGGGGGATGGTCATGGGTCAAGGGCCCCGGCTGGTAGGCTCTGAAACACCATGTTATCTGTGTGGAAGGTCAGAGCTCCCGTGGGTGGGAGTACAGCGGGGGAGCCTAGGGCAGACCTGTCCACGGAGCCCGGGGACTCCTCCACAGTTGGCGTAGGCTCAGGACGTCCTCACAGCTTTACTGAGCCCGCGCTGGACCCCACCCCACGTCCAGGGCCCTCTCAGCAGCCTCCTCTGGCTCTCTCCTTGAGTTCAGACTTGCGTGGGGGCCCGGGACTCCACCAGATTTTCCTGGCTCCATCCCCACTTCCTCTCAAATGCATTCCTCTCCATGCGACGCCTGCATGTTCGATCCTGTCGGGACTCTGCTGTTTGGAGGACCTGGAGTAACTCACTTGGGCTCTTACTTGGTTTACTCTGGTAATCATGCTAATCCCAAATTGCAAACACTTTTCCTGCCCCCAATCTCAGGGCAGTGAGGAGCACCCGTGTTCTCTTTCAGTCTCCCTCCATTCCTCCAATGGCTCCTGACTTCCTTTAATTTCCCACCTTTTTTTTTTTTTAACATTGGGAGCCCTCCTCCCACGTCCCCATCTCCCTCCCGCCCGCTGTATCAGACCCTGATTCATCGCCCCTCTGGAAACCCTGACCCGCTGCCCTTCCGCAGGGCTGACGGGGTCTCCTGCAGACCCGCGCCTCCCAGCCGCCTGCCCTGCGAATCTGCGATCAGGTGTCTGCCACACGACACTGCCCGTGGTGCCATCTTCCCTTCCGTGTGTTTCGTCTTATAATCCTACATCCCGTATTAGCTTCCCTGAACTTAAATACCCACTCAGTGTAATGTTGGACAAATGAATCACTTCTCTGACCCTCAGACTCCGTAGCACAAGCCAAGGACAGATGAGCACATAGGTCTCCACTGCCTTTTGGAAGTTCGCGGCTTTAGGACACTTCACGCCGAGGAAACACCTATGCTAGTACCTGCTTTCTCTCACCAGAGAAGTCAGAAGGGCTTTGCCTTTTTTGTTGTCCTTGTTAATCCTCACCTGAGGATATTTTTCCCATTGCTTTTTAAAAAGAAATACATATAATATTGACTTCAGAGAGAGGAAGGGAGAGGGAGGGATAGGAACATCAATGATGAGCGAGTCGTGGATCGGCTGCCTCCTGCACAGCCCTGACTGGGACCGAGCCACAGCCGGGCACGTGCCCCGAGCAGGAATCGAACCCGGGCCTCCCGGTTCATAGGTGGATGCTCAGCTGCTGAGCACACAGGCCCAGGCTCCACTGATTTTTTAGAGAGAGGAAGGGAGGGGGAGAGCGAGTGAGAAACATCCATCCGCTGCCTCCTGCACACTCCCCAGCATCGAACCCGAAGCCTGGCATGTGCCCTGACTGGGGATTGAACCCATGGCCTTCTGGTGCATGGGAGACGCTCCAACCGACTGAGCCACACTGTCCAGGTTGAAACTATTTTTATTTTAACAGAGAACTTGAGAACACGCAAAATCTTCTTACCTAAAACAATGGATCTCTGACGGACTCGAGGCGCCGAATAGAGAAAGAGAGGCCAAGTCGGCTCTGCCTGGACATGGCCGCAGCGGCTTTGAAAATGGGTTTTAGCAACAGAGTGACACGTGCCTGACAGCTCTGCTCCTTCCCTGGGTGTCCTCCGCTGCGGGCCTCTCGCTGCTGAGGGCGCAGGCAAAGCTGCCTAGAGCTCGTTTGGGGAACCCAGGGGGCAAGTGGTTCATTAGGGACACCCTCAGAGTCCTCTCCTGTTTATCCTGAGGATTTAAAGGGTATTTCCAATCCTATTTCTTCTGGAAATCTTTCTATTTTTTTAAAGCCAGGAGGGAATTTTCTGCTGTTCCAATAAATTTAAATGGATGCTTTTAGAACTTTAAGCTTAATATCAATTCTAAAGCCCCGTTTTACTTAGATAAAATCTGCAAATTACTAAAATTTCCTTCCACAAAATATAACTCATCATCTCCTCACTCTTGTAGCTTCATGGCATCGACACAGATTTCATTTCGCTGCTTTAAGCAGCTCTGCTCTCAGCTCACGCACTCTGTTAATCATACGCAGGTTTTTGACTGTTCAGCTATAAAATGCATAACAAAAGAGGAAGAATTTAAATGATCAGAATAATTGCATATCATTTCTCACGCTCTCCCAGTGTTTTCGCAGCTCAAACCCATGAAATTGTTTTGAAAGATTTAACCTTCCTTTTCTCCTCTTTGGCAACGGTCCCATGTTTCCAAAGAATCATCTCCTGGAATTTTATTGGAGTGTTTTATGCGCGTCTCTGCATCCGAGTTCTTATCTGTGACCTGGTATATCTAAGGGGAGATGGCAGTTCTCCACAACTTCTCAGTAAGATCTGTTTCTGCCCTTGTACCACCCTCAACCCTCAACTACTTTTCACTGCTGGTCATTTGCCAGCTTCGGGGTCACATATCTTCCTAACAACCGGTTTACTCCCACATAACCTAGGGCTCGGCTTCAGGGCTCTCGGTGCCTGCGTTTAAACAGGACCAGAGAGGGGCCCTGTCAACACCCTGAGATTAAGGGGTGTCAGCTAAGACTGCATTTGGCTTAGGAACTAGAGACTCCACGCTAGAAGCTGAACTGAAGGTTTCCTTTCTCTGATGGGGGAGGCGTGAACCACACTCAGGGCCGGTCAGCTGCCCAGGGAGCGACCAGGACTTGAGCTCCTTTCGGCCTCTGGGCTGAGAGAGAAGAGCTCCAGCTCCAGGCCTTCAAGGCAGGAGGGCAGAGGGTGAAAGCCCAGAGGCTGATCTGGTCTTTTGCTATCAGGAAAGGAAGAGCCGCCTGGAAGTTCATCGAGTGCCTACGTGCTTACTTTGGGTTGACCAGAACAAGGTCGCGCAGTGAGGAAGTCTGGGAGGTGTTTCGTGTGAGCAAGGGAGAGGGAGAGTGGACACTGGAAGCCAGCGAGCAGACTCTACCGAAAGGGGGCTCGGGGAAAGGAAGTGACCGGGAGGAGGGCGGCCCTGCTCGCACGGTGAATACAAAGTGGAGTAGGTACCACCTGGACCAACTGCCGTGGGCTTCACCTTGTCAAACCCACCGTGGCTCTGAACTTGCAGGTGCTGAGGCTGAGCTGTGGACACAAGGTGGGAACCCATCTATCGGATGCACACCTACCTGAAGCTGCGGAGGCAGCAAGGAACTGGAAAGGTGCTGAATGAGTTTACCGTGAGAATATTGCTGGCAAGTGTACCAAACGCGATGCTCACTCCCCGGAGGGTCTCTCCCTGTGGGTAAGTGCACACACAAAGCCAGGGCAGAGATGCCAAGGGGTGATTCTCACGGCGAGTCTAGTGGAACCAAGCCCTGCATGTCCTGCAGGTCATAGCACCAGGAACAAAATCCTCCGTCCACGGCCAACGCCTCCGCACCCCTGGGCAGTGCCAGGGCTGTGCTGCCTGGGTCGGAGCCTCTGGCTCTTTCTAGGCTCCCAATTTCGATGAGCTCCTCTTTCTGACAGTCCCATTCTTTCCTCTGGTTACCCCTAAGCCTTGACCTGGTAAATCAGTCAGGGAACTGGCGGGAAACAGGGATCATTCACAAGGGTGAGGGCACCTAACCCGGGGCTGACCAAGGTTAAGTGTCACCACCCCTAGAATGAACTGCTTTGGCTGAAACTCTACGTGGTTACCTGAGAGGAGCTGGGGCCTTTGGTAGAGTCACAGTCAACCTCTGACTTGGTAGGGGGACAGCTGTGGTCCTGCTGACACCTCCCATTGCTCAAATACAACCTGCCCACGTCACACCTCGAGGCCTGCCTCCCGTGGCACTGAGGATGGTAGAGGGCTGGCCACGGACCGCGGAGCAGCCAGTGGTGGAAATGCAGCTTCCTGGAGGGACGGCTTTCTCTTCAGTTTCCCGTTTTACCCAGCAGCTAGGAACCTATGGCGCATTCTGTGGGTCCTCTGTGTATTTTGTGGTGTGTACCTTTAGCTTCCTCCTAACTCTAACTCCACTGTATTTTCTTTTATTCCCCTTTTTAATTTATAACCACATTTCTTGTATCTGAGCATGAGTACCTCTAAGTCAGGGTTTCTCACCCTTGGCCTCAATGACGCTTTGGGCCAGAGGATGCTGTTGTGACTGGGAATAAGGTGTCTTGATCCACTGTTTGTCTGTGGGGACATCCTGCGCACTGTAGGACGTCCAGCAGCATCTCTGCCTCCGCCTGCTAGATACCAATACCCCCCCAAATCAATACCGGTACCTCCTGGCGGGAGGGGGACCAGCCTCTGCTGAGAACCACCGAGGCAGGTAAAGAGGTGGCAGTGCTGGGGGGGAGCCAGTCCACGAGTCTAAATACGGCTCCTCTGCTCAACTGCAAGTTACTCCGGAAGGCGTCCTGAGAACGCGGGCGTGGAAGCAAATCCGTGATCCGCAGAAGTTGGCCTGTGCATGAATTCAAGGATGATCGCCAGCTGCAGGGACAGCCCCGGGCAAGGCCTCGGCCAGCGCGGGTCCGGCTGCGGGTCCGACTCGGCGCCAAGCGCGTGGCGGCTCCGCGGCAGGTGCCCCCCAGGCCCCCCAGGCCCCCGAGGCGTCAGCACCGGCTCCGCCTTCACCCGGCCCGGGCTCTGCGCCTGTGGTCGCTCCGGCTCCGGCCGCGGTTCCCTCTCATCTCCGAGTGCAGGGGAGTCGGCTACGCCCCAAATCCCACCGGGCCCCCTCCGCCCACAGCACTTACTAGGAGATGCGCGTATCTCCAGGTCTCCGCGAAGCCCGACCTCCAGCGCTCCTCCTGAGGGGCGCTTTCTCTACTTGGTTACACACAGGAGGGAAACTTGGGGTACAACCAACCTGCGCTGGCGAATGTCCCCGGGGTCACCCCAGATCCAGGAGGCTGGCTCCGGTTCAAAGTTCAAGTCCCTCTCATGCTCTGGTTTATCTACGGGCCGGTCCTCCAAGCCCCGGTGGCGGGGTCGCGGTTCTCTCACAAGTCCACCCGCATGCACAAGCTCGAACCCACCTTCGGTGCCTTCTTTAACCCAAACCCCCGACTCAGCGGCTTAAAACCACCACCGTTTTTCTCGTGGCTCTGAGTGGACGGGACTCTGCCGGCCTTTCCCACGCTGGGCTGGGGTCTGGCGTGGGCTTGGCCAGGCCCGCCCGCGGGGGCTCGCTCGGCACCGGGCACCGGACGCTGGCCCGCGGGGCTCCCGGGCTCCCCTGCGGGGCTCGCAGCACGGCCGGTGGCCTGTCCGAGTGGGGCCCAGGCGGCCGTTTCGGGGGAGTGAAGAGCCTCCGAGGCCAGGCCAGCGCCGCCAGGTCACCTGCGCCTGTCCTGCCGTCCATGCAGGGCCAGGGCCAGCCCCACGCGGCGCGTGGGAAAGCGGCTCCCCTGCCGGCGGGGGCGCACCCCGCACCCCGGCCCGTCCTGGGCCCCGCGCGGCTCCTCCCGCGAGCCCCCCCCCCAGCGGCCTCTCCTCCTCCTGCAGGACACTCAGGGGGCGACGCTGAGCCGGGGCTGCTGGGGGGGGGGGGCGGCCGCAGGGTCGGCTCCACCCCCGAGGGCACGTGCCCACCCCGCCCCGCCTGAGCCGCGCGGGGGCGCCACCGACCCGGGCGCCCGCGCTCCTCCTCCACACGCGTGGGCGCGCGCGGGGCCACGTGCGTCCCCCGGCGACGGCGACGACCTGCGGGGTGACGGAGGCTGGGCGCGAAGCCCGAACCCGAACCCGGGGCACGACCGGAGCCGGCGGCTGAGGACCCGGGCGCTGGGCGGGGCTCCGAGGGTCCCGCACCCGCCGCGCGAAGGGCGGTCTTCGGCCCGGGGGCGCTGCGGTGCCCGGGCCCCGGTGCGCGGCCGCTCTCCCGCCCGCGGGCTGCAGCTCCCGGGGAACCTGGGCGCCCCACGGGGGCCGCGCGGGAGGAGCGGTGCCGCGCTCGTGCCGCAGCCCGTCTCCCGGCGTCCGGGCGCCACGTGCGCCGGGGCCTCGTCTCCGCCGCGCCCGGCGGGGAAGGAGGCCCCTCGCGCCGCTGGGACCCGCAGCCGCCGCCCCCGAGCCCCGCCCGCCCGGTGCGCGCGCGCCCCCTCCCGCGACCCCGGCGTGGCCTTCAGGCGGCGCGGACGGAGCGGCGGAATTACCGCCAAGCCGGGCGCGGGGGCTGCGGGGCGGGGCCTCCAGGGAGGCGGGGCGCGGTCTCGCGAGGCGGGCCTGGGGCGGGGCCTCGGGAGGGGCGGGGCCTCGGCGCGGGGAGGCGGCGGCGGCGGCGCCGAGGAGAAGGGGGAGCGGCGGCCGCCGCGGGGAGGCCGTGAGTCACCTGACCGCTGCCCGTCCGCCGTCTGTCCGCCCGGCTCGCTCGCTGCCGTCAGTCGGGCCGCGCGGCGCCTCGGCTCCGGTGAGTGGCTCGCCGTCCGCGCCCTTCCCGGGGTCCCGGCGGCGGCCTGCTGGGCGGGGGCGCGGGGCCGGCCGCGGGGGAGGCGGCGGGGCCCCGGTTCCTGGAAGCGGCCGCGTCCGCCGGAAGGGGGACCGGCCGGCCCTCTGTGGCCCGGCCCGCGCCGTCCTTCAGTCCGGGGGGCGGGCGGGTCCTTGCGGGGGCCGCGGTCGGGGCGCCGCTCCCAGCGCGCCCGCGGACCCTCGGGTGCGGCCCGTCCGCCCGCCGGGACCCCGACACCGCCCGCGGCGCGCCCGGCTCCGCGCGGTCCTCCTGCCCCCCGCCCGGTGCCTCCCGGTGTGCGCGGCGCGGGGCGTCACGGAGGAACGGCGGGCGCGTGGCCGCAGCGGGACCCCGCGGGCCGGGCTGTCTCGGCCCCGCCGCCGGCGTGTCGCTGGTACGGCGTGAGGGGCCTGGCGCGGGGGCCCGGCGCAGCGCCTGGAAGGACGAGCCGGGGGACCAGCGGCTGTTCGCGGGGCGCCGACCGGGACGGGGTCGGTGCGGGACTGGCCCCGGCTCGCCCCCAGCCCCTCCCCCGAGGCTTCCCTCGGCGGCGGTCGGGAGGGGCCGCGGCGCGTGAGGGGCGGCGGTTTCCTCGGTCGGGTCGGCGCGGGGCCGGCGGGCGGGCGGCTGCGCCTCGGGACGGCCCCGGTGCGGCGCCGCCTCGCGTCGTGCGGCTGCTGCTCCGCCCGGCCGCGTGGGGCTCGCCGCGGTCCGGCCGCGCGGGGGCCCGGCGGCGGGGGAGGCTGCGCTGCTGAGTCATCGGTCCCAGCCCCGGAGGCGGCGCGGCCGGTGCGGGACGCTCGTCACGTGCTTCCTCCAGGGGGGCGCCCGCAGGGCTGGGGGACCCGCGGGGCGTCCGGCTGGACGCGGGGGCCGGGGGGGGGGGGGCGCGGTCCCGCGCGAGCGGCCGGCGGCGCGCAGGTGGCGGTGACAGGGGCCTGAGGGGCCGCGACGGGCGCGGGGGACGGGCGGCCGCCTGGCAGGTCCCTGCGCGCAGCCGGTTGCCTCGCCCGTGGCCGTGTCGTGTGGCTCGTGCGTTTCGAAACGCGAGCCGGGCGTCCTCCGGCGCCGACGGGGCGCGGGGGCAGCGGCCTCGGGGTCGGGCCTGGGGGGCCGGGACCAGAAGCCGACGCCGCCTCGGCCTCTCCGTCGGGGGCGGTGGCCTCGGGCCGCAGACGGCCGCTCGCGCCCGGGAGTGACCGGCTCCGCGCGGCCGCTGAGCAGGTCGGGAGCGGGAGGGGCCCCGCCGCCGGTGCCGAGGAGCGGCCGCGTCTTGGGTGGCAGTTCACCAAAACATTCGCACGTGGGGAAGAGTTTAACTTTGTTCTAAGCGTGGGACTACAGGAGATTAGACATCATGATTTATTTATTTACTTGTGTTAGGGTTTCTAAGGTGAGGCGCAAAATTATTCATTTGGAAGAAAATAAAACTTTAACTTGCGAAATTTTACTTTTCTGTAAGATAAAGACATTAACTTCGAGATACAGATTAACAGTCGTGCACGAATATAATGTGGGTGCATGACCCACTTTTTCCTTCTGTACATAAAGAGTTCATGAGTCACTGCCAATAACATTCAACAACTGGAGTATTTTTCTTTTTAAACAACCTGACTCCCTAAGTCTTTCGAAATATTCTTAATATTCATTTAATTCTTATTTCATATGTGGTTCTGTTCTTTTTGTATGTTAAAGATTAGAAGCTTGAGTATATATTCGTTATTACATTGTTGATATTGGGAAAGAAAATTAAAAAAAGACAGATTTGCCCATCATTTGTTACCGTGTATTTGAATTTGGAGACAAGCCAGGTGGTTGGTTTGCTTAATGTATGTGATCTGAGGCGTAGTGACATGTGCAAGGATCCAGTGGGAACACCTGAAGATGATCTACACATTGGAGTGCAATTTAGATATAAAAATTTTTTTAACATTCTCCATATCTGTTATTTCTTGTAAACGTGCATTTTTGGGGGCCGTGTGTACACCCCTTTTAACAGTGATTAATAAGAGCACATATTTAGAAAATTACTTGGCAAGTGACATTTCCCTCCTTAAGAGAATGTGCTTTTCTCAGAAAATCAACCTTGTAGGCCTGTTGGGGATGAGTATTTACCATTTGACTGGTGTTCTGTTAATGGGAGAATTGCTTCAACTCTAAAGCTTGCGTTTCCTGAGGGTTCTACTAAGTGGAGGGTGTGTTTTATGTGGTGGAATCATGAATGATGAAACTTTTGATTTAAAAAAAATGCCAAACGAGGTGATCAACTGGAGCTCAAGATACGGTGATTTGAAAACACTATTTGCCAAATTCAGGACCCTTGGAGAGAGTAGATATTTCAGGACTGTAGATAAAATACAGACTTTGACCAGCAGGAAGGAAACCCGGGCTCTGGGCTTCCTCAGTGTGTAGTATTAACGGAACTGAAGCCAGGGTTTGCCTGTACGGTGCAGGTGCAGGAGCAGCCAGTCGATGGTGATTCTCTCTCATCGATGTTTCTCTCTGTCCCCTTCCCTTCCTCTCACTCTAAAAAAATCAATAATCATATTTTTTTTAAAAAGAGAAAAATGTGGGAGATCTGGGCCCAGGCTTCCTGAGGTCACGTCCTGGCGCTGTTACAGCTGTGAATCCATGGGGCAGATTACTGTACGTAGTTGTACCTCCACTTCTCACCTGTGAAACGGGAATGATGATAGAATCTATATGCAGAGATTGTTTGCAGATTAAATGCGTTAATATGTGTTAAGTGGTTAGAACATCCCTGTATGTTAGATGTTACAATCTGGCTTCAAAGTCCGGGAAGTGCCTGGGCCTCCAATGCGAGTTGCGGCTATCTGTTAGGGGCAGGGGAGGAGAGCACCAGGTGCCACAGGGCTGCTGCTGGAGAAACAGCTCAGGTGAGGGTTCTTTTCTTGTAAGTCAGACACCCAGCTTCTGAAGGCCAGGAGGAGTCTACAGCCGCAGGATGTGCTCTCGATGAGCCCTTGCCAGGCAACTGGAATTGGCTTTTGAAGAAATGAAGACACTGGCCATCTGCATCTGGTCTCTTCTCCACGCTGTGGTGGAGGACATTGGGTCTGGCAGGATCAGTAACCTGCCCACTCCCTCCTGCTTCCTCACATCTGTACTGGACTCATTCCTTGATTCTCCTTCCTGGGCAGTTTGCAGGGAACATTTGGGTTGTAAATTTACCTGCCAGTTACTTCTAGGTATTGTACTTTCTTTAAATGATACTCCTGTGTGAATACAGAAAAGTTACCCGTGATGAGCAGTGGTGGTTTTATCATATGGCTGCCTGCGCCTGCTAGGGACTGGGAGAGGCGGTATCGAACGTTTGGCCATCCTCTCGACTGGAGTGTAGTTTCCTGGCCGTGAGGATGTCTTCTGTTTTGTCTCCCGTGGAACGCTCTGTGCCTCGGCTGTGTGTGTTCAGTGAACTGTTGGTTTCCGCACTGGTTATACAATGTGGATTCATTTTGGTTCTGTGGTTTGAAACTTGGGAATTTTTAAAAGTGAAGGAGAGAACATCATGTGTTGTATCTATGAAGCTGTGTTAAATTAGTACTGAGTTGAAACTCTTGATCAGTTAGAATTCTTTCTGTTTTCATCATTGGTGTGAGTCCTGAGGAAGCTGCTGGACTTAAATTATTCTTTTAGCTCATCTCCTGAGATAGAAGGAAGATTTGTCTTGTGACTTTTTTTTTTTTTTTTTTTTACTTGTCATTGACCTAGAGTGGAATTGAACAAAACATGATTTGGATTGTCCAGGTGTTAAACCTCCCATGCATCCAATATTTTTCCTTTACTCTCATTGCTGCTCCAGAACAGGTCCTGTGTTTTGTGTAGGACCAGGGACAGTTGAGAGAACATTAATAGGGTAAGAAAAATTGCCCCTAAGCAAACAGGAGCAAAAAACCAGCGGCTGCCAGTGTCCTGGTTGTTGCTGACTGCTCAGGGCCACAGTGGACAGCCAGCAGAGGTGGGCTGCTGGGCCCTCCCTCGGCACTGGCCCGGCTCAGTCACCTCGCTGCAGCTGAAGCTGTGCACATCACGTTCTTGTAAAAATAAATTCAGATCATCTTACTCATGCCTTAGGAAACTCATTATTAAAAGAATATTTTTGTAATAATATAATTATTCCCAGCGTCTGTCTACCTGGTAAAGTTAATAGATTGGATCAGTGATAGTGGACAGTTTTGTGCCACTTCCCCATCCCTCATGAAAGTGGAATTACACGAAAAAATGCTTTATATAGGGGTCATTTTTTCTTCAGTTCCTTTTGGCAACGTCCTGCCTCCAAGGTTATAGCCTGAAGAGTAAGGGAAATGTCTTGCCCTCCTCGCCTCTCCTTTTCTCATGGATTTCTTTTTACTGACTTGTCTTCATCATCTCGGATTCCCACTGTAGATGTGTTTGGCCTAAGGAGGCGAACTCTTACGAAATCCACTCAAGTCCGCTTACTGGTGTCCTCATACCCTCAGTGCCTCATCCTTCCTTTAAAGTGGGCCGGCTCCTTTTGTTAGTCAAAAATCAGTGAAGAGGTTACTCATCCATTGGAGAATTCCTTATAACATATGTGGCTATAAAAGATTTACTAGTCTTTTAATACATATATTAGGTTGTAATTTTGGTTGTCATTTTGTAATGTGGTTTTTTTCGGGGGTAGGATTAGTAATTTCATTAGTGTGTATTTTGCACTTAAGTATTATTTTAAAAATGTAAAGTACTTACCAGATGTTGGCCCAGGACACTTTTCATTCTCAAGATACCTAATGTCTTCTTATTTACTCTGTTTTTCTGAGAAGTATTTCCAGAATGGCTCAGGGCTCTCAAGACAGAATTTATCACTTCAGTTAGGAGAAGTAAGAAAAAAAGCTATTGGTCCTTTTAATTACTTCTTCCAAATTAGTAAAAGGCTTTCAAAGGAGTAGAAAAAAAGCATTTTGTCCAGATTACTAGGGTAGCAAGCCTTCATTCCCATCTGTCACCCAGAGAACTCAAAGGAAATGCCATTAGGGGTGAGTGTGTAGTTACTGTTGTTTTGCCTACTTAATTGGCTCTTTGTGGTAAAGGACTGTCACAAATACTATTAAAACTCTGGATACATTTCTTCACGTTTGGAAAGGATGTGTTTTGCCTCTGAGGGCATGCCTGTTGTCTTGGCCTAGTTGTCTGATTCTGACCTCAGGAGGGCTGGAAACTCAGATACCAGCACCCTCTCTGCCGTTGCTCCACTGAGAGCAGTGGAGACGTCCTCCCGCTTCTCCTGAGCGGACTTTGAGCAGCTCAATAATCCCTGGAAAGTAAAAACGGCTGTGTCTGAGTTTCAGGTGTCTGAGTTTCAAGGCAGTTCAGTCTCACCTCTTCCTGTGCCTGCCGCACCTCTCCTCATCCTTACACACACGTCAGCTTTCAGTGTGTGGAGTAGGGTTGCTAACTTCGTTTCTGCGTTCGAGGGGTGCTTACGTGTTTAGTGTTCGGTCTGCATTTGATTGATGAAGCAGACATTCATCCCTTTCTGTGCAGGAGCTTTTGTAGACTTGGCAGTACTGAGCTTTTCAGAAGTTATGGTATAACAAGCAAACCATCGCTGTAGCCTGTGCTAATTGCTGTAACGGCAGCACCCAGTCCGCCCTGGAACCTTCCAAGGTGAGAAGCCTAAGTGCTGGGAATCAGCAAAGCACCGGGAATGTCACTGATACAGGATAGTTTAGTGGAGCAAACAGCTTGTTTTGACAACTCTTTTGAGCAGCTTAAATTAAAAAGTTTCAATTCTGTGATTCATGCAAGGTTCTAATTGCTCCACTTTAACCTCTGCCTTAAAGTTGTTACTTAACTTTTTTTTTTACTCTTCATTCTTTTTTGTAACTCAAATTTATTACCAGTTGGAGCGAGATGGTGTTTAAGGCATGGTTGGGAATTTGAAGGGCTCTTTTTTGGTGGTGGTTCTGTCTTGCTTTTTTTGGTTACTTTGCATACTATACGCATACTAGACCTGTCAGCTTTTAGGTCTACCGAGGCTCATTCTGATCCTGTTTTAGGGCTTCCGCTCCCTCTGGTTAATCAGAAATAAATAATTTAGAATATGGTTTAAATTTTACATTTTGAAAACAAATGACATACGAAGAATCTTCACTATTTTAATTTGAATGTAGGGCGTGGACATTAATGCTCTGTATTGAAGGTAACTTAGTGAAATGTCTCCTAGCATTCTGTCTTCGAATTTTCATGTGTAGTTTGGGTATAACCACAGAATTCAATGTAAGTTCAGCATAGTTCAGTGTCAGGTTCCTCTTAGCACAATTTGAGATTGCTTATGTAACCCAAGAAGCTTTAATCGACCAAATGCTTAGTAATAAGGGAAATTTTGCTATTTCTTAAATGCCCTTTTAATCTGCTTAACATTGTTCTTGTCACAAACAGGGCACTTGAGACATTTCCCTCTATTCCTTGCTCTTCCACCTCCCTTCACTTTTAACCCCCCCACATTCTCACACAAGCCCCCCTCCCCCCCCATATACACACATATGTACACTGTCACTTTTAGGTCATGGAACATGACTTGAAATGTAATATTTGGACCTGGGGCAGAAGACCTTTTCAACGTTTATTTAAGTTACCCTTCAAATGCTGCAGTTTCTTCATCTGTAAGAACTGGGGAAGTGGGTCATGCTGGTTGAGTGTGCTCTTTTAATTAGAAAATCTTTAGCTTTGTGAAATTATCAGTTATCTTGAGCAGACTTGTGCAGTTTTAATATTTTCTTTTTACCTTGTTGAGATCTTTATTAGGCTTACTGAGTATTTTTAAAGGTTTAGGAATCTGCATTTTGTAACTGAATTCCTGGGTTTGTAGAACCTGTTAAAACGCAGTTTTCTTTTGACCACTTGCACAGTAATGGCAGTAATAGTGATAAAATACTTACCCTGTGCCGAGGTGGGTGCTGTTAAATATGACAAACCATCCAGTCCTTAGAGTGAGTGGCGGTGCTTTTCTAGGGGACTGCATGGGACGTCAGGTGCCTTTTGAAGACACAGTCAGAAGCACTGGCAGAGCCTTCGTTGTGTCCAAGTGCTCCTGCTCCTTCCCATGCTGTCCTCCTGGTGGTGTTAAAACAACCTAAAATTGGTTTTCTTTTGCATTTCATACTTCTCTGTGTTTGTTTAGTACTTTATGCTTTTCAAAGGGCTTGAGGTGGGGGTGGGAGCTACCTACTTGCCTGTGGGTGCACGCTTCCCTTGTCCATAGGGCTACACCTGACTCAGTTGGTCTTTCTCTTTAACAGGGTCTATTTCTCCAGATCCTCTTGTCATTCTGTTGTTGCTTGCTGTGCAATTTAATTTTTTCTTTGTGATTACTGTGAAGATATCAGTGGAGGCTACTTGTGTTTTAGAGTTGCCCATGAGTTTTCTGCATCGTGACAAGCCAATACCCACCCATAACAGGAGGAAATAGTAATTGGCTTTTCTTGGGAGCCTTCAAGACATTGAAATAAATGTGAACTGCATTTTTAATGAAGGTACATTTTTTTGGTTTATAGTTATTGCCTATTTTAACATTTTTCTGATTATACAGTAATAGGTGTTTATGGTTAAGAATTTAAATGCAGAAATAAACAAAAATTGCCTAGGTGTAACCATTGTTAATATTTTGATATATATCTTGACTAAAGATGGAGGAACCAAGGTTTCTGGATATGTTAAATGTGAGGTGCCTTCGAGATATACAAGGAGTAATTTGAGTGAGCAGTTGGCTACCTGAAGTCGTGGTTGGACCAGATGCAGATAGGAGAGTGTACTGCAGCCCATGGGTGAGCATGTCCTCTCTGTGGGTCTGGATGAGTTCACCTGGGATGTGTGTGCAGAGAAGAGGAGTGCCCTGGCCAAGTGGCTCAGCTGGTTGGAGCATTGTCCTGTACACCGAAAGGGGGTGGGTTCGAGTTCCTCTCGGTGGTAAAGGAGGCAACTGGTGGATGTTTCTCTGTCTCTCTCTTCCTCTCCCTTCCTCTCTCTAAAATCAGTAAGTATATCCTCAGGTGAGGATGAAAAAGAGGAGAAATTTCAGGGTTAAGCCGCAGGCCCTCCAGCATTTAGAGGTTTGAGAGAGGAGCAGGGTCCACCAAAGGAAGTTGGCCAGTGGTGCAGGGAAGATGGTATTTGGGAAGCCCGGTGAAGAATGGATTCGAGGGAGGAGGGGGGCGAGTCACCTGGGACTGTGACTGAGATGCTGGTGGGAAGACTGGCAGCCTGCATTGGGCAGAGTGGAGTCCATGGGTCCTCACAGAGTGGTTTTCGTGGTGTGGAGGGAACATCCTGATGCAGGTGGGCTCAGGTTACATCAGGAAGACGGAAGTGGGGTGCTGTGAATACAAACGGCTGTTTTTGGGGAGTTCACTAAAGGGTAGCAGAGAGTTTTCCTGTCGATAGCAGGGTCTGGGAAGGGTCAGGACACTTTCCTTAAAGGAAAGAGTCATCGCAGTATGTTTTATATGATAATGGAAATTTCTGTGTATTCAATTTTTTCCTCATCTTGTCTTGATGAGACTGCAGACATTTGTCCATTTTATTGGTCTTATCAGAGAATCAGCTCACGGTTTAATGAACAGTTCTACCAAAAGCAGATGTGCAGTTTTACTATGTGAGTGGCTCTCAGTGCGAGTGCAGTTTTCCTCAGGTTCTGGCAGGCGGCACCTGCTCTGGGGTTGGCAGCACAGCAGCTCCTCCCTCACAGGACACCGAGCATGCTGTCAGCATAAATACTATGTAGTGTGTGTGACACTGATCCCAAACGAGAGCTCCGACTCTGTTTTCTATCTCCCCCATCTCCTAGTTTCTATGTCAGTATCTAAGGTTTTAAAGGTTGATTTTTTTTTTTTTTCACTTCATCAAATTCCTTTTCTATCTGTAGAATCTTTAAAAAGTTGCATTAGGACTCACAACCAGGTTATCAACAATTTAGACTTAACCGAGTTACTTTTTTGGTTTACTATCTATTTAAACGTCTTTTTAAATTTGTGTTTTTAGTCAGAGTAATACATGTTGTTTTTTAAAAAATACAGAGATTTATGTTAAAGCAGCCTTATCTGTTGCACCCCATCCCACCTTTAATTCAGCTTCATGGTTAATATTTATGTTTATTCATTTTCTGTTTCTTGTGGTGCTTACTTACCTCTGTGTCTCTAAGATGCTTACACCTCAGTTTATTTATGAACCTAAGACATTATCTGTTGGTTTCCTGGGTGTTGATTTTTGTTTGCTTCAACCATCCCTCCCACTTATAATTATTTTATTCCTGTTCTTGGTCACCTCTACAACTCAAAATTATTATTATTTTTTTACTTTAGTCTCATTAATCTAAGGAAATACCTTCTTGACTTTGGATATTGTAAGTTCCATTCCTTTTAGTTCTCTCTGATTCCATCTCCCAGCCTGTCAGTTGTACTTTTATTGTGTCAAGGTTAATAGTATTGATGTCTGTAACTGTAATTAAGTCCTACATTATCTGCCTATTCTGAAAACCAGTTAACGGTGCTTGTATTATTGTCTGCAGTCCTGGGCACTGGGAAGCCGAGCAGCATGCTGTTCCCTTTTCCCCACAGTCTCCCTGTGCTACTCAAAAACAGGTTAATATTTAAAAAGTCAGTGTTATGTTTATGGAGTAGAAACCCAGAAAATGAAGTTAAACAAGTTCATTTATTGTAACTACACAAAAATATAAAATACTTGGGAGCAAATTTAACAGAAGATATTCTTTATGAGAAATATTGGAATAGTGCTGAGAGAAATGAAAGAAGACCTAAGTAAATGGGGAGAGATGCCACATTGATGCATCAGAAGGCTCAGTGTATTAGACTCAGCTTTTCCCGTGTGGGTGTGGGTGTGGAGACTCAGTGTTGTCCTAGTCAGAACCCTCCTCCTACAACTCCGTAGAAAGAGGAAAGCAGCCCAGTTAAAAACAGAAAAGTTGAACAGACATTTCACGAAAGAAGATACACAAATGGCCAATAAACCTACGTAAAGATGCGACGCTCAACTTCATTAGCCGTAGGAGATGCACATTAAAGTCAGGCTAGATGCCTGTGCCTTTATTAGGGTAGCTGAAGAGGTTAAAAAGGCCGACGGTACCAGGGTTGGCAAAAATGAGGCGCAGCTGGACTCTTCCTACACTGCTGGTAGCAATGCAAAGAAGTTAAACGTAAACCTACTGTAGCACCCAGCTCTCCTAGATATTTATCTGCCCAAGAGAATGAAGTGTTTCTGTGCAATTGTCCATGTTTATACAGTCACCCAGCAGTAGTTAGATGTATAAACAAACGGAATCACCATACAGTGGAATGTTATTTAACAGAGCTACACAGTATGATTGTCATTAAGCTGAGAGAAACCTGAAACCAGAGAGCGTAATGTGTGATTTCATTTATATAAATTGTAGAAAATGCATAAAGCAAATCATTGGTTCTCTGGAGCCAGGGGAACAGGGAAGGAGAGACCTTAAGGGGCCTGTGGGATTTTGAGTAGGGATGGAAGATTCTATGTCTTGATCGTGGTGGTAGATTTGTGCACATACACAAGTGTTACAATTCACCGAATTGTACACTGTAAATAGTGCAGTTCGTTCCATGTAATTATAACCTCAAAGTTGATAAATAAAATAGTGACCGACAAGTACATGATAAAAAAATATGTATTTGGTAAATTAGCTTTATTGGTGTGGGCCAAGTGCACTTGCTAGTTCATATTTTCTTACCGTCCTATTCCGTGGAGATACAATAGTCCTTTTAGGATCAAGGAGCTCTGAATATGTTCAGCAAATAAAAGAGTTCATTGTTTCTTACGCTCTTTGTAGTAAGAAGGCGGAATCAGTTATTCTTGTTTTGTTCTGGAGCTTGCTTCCCTGGGCTCCTTCTCTACTTTCTTCCTTCTTCTCTTCCAAGCTCTTGTAAACTTACTACCCGGGATTCTCAAAGTTGAATTTGTGACTTGGGAAGTAAAAAAACCTACCTTTTGTTTCTGACCTCTCAGTAGGTGAGTGTGTAAACAGCTTCATCAGACTTCTCTAGCCATTCACACTGCTCTCCTCTAAGTATACCTTTAGCTTTATAATTTTAGATATGGAATTATACCAAGTAAAAATAACAAAAGATCCTGATTATATAATTTTTAATATTAGGAAGAGTGAATGGAAAAAAATCTAACTTTCTCTTTATGAAACCTCACATAATGTTGTAATAATCATGAGCTGCAAAAGTTGTAGTGACCCCCGCCATTTAAGAAACATTATGGCATCCTTAGTGACATCATTTTAACATCAATTGATAGATTTCCAGGTCACTTTCCCATATATCACTGTAAATGTTCTCCTAATAAACAGTGTCATTGTTCTTGGTGCTGCTGTCAGCCTTTCTGCTACTTAGCTTAGTTCAAACTTGTTTTCCATTTTCATTCAGCCTTTTTTGATACATTGATCCACATACCTTACCCAGTTATACTTAAGGTTTTCCATAAGACTGAGAGACAGATTTAGGAAATGTGATTATCAGATGTGATGTTTAAGATCTGCCAAAGGTGAAAGAAAATAGCCAACTGTGGTCACCGAGTCTTTCTTCCTGGCTCTTCCTAGCAGGCAAGTTGGGTCTCAGAACGTGGGAAAGGAGGCTGACAAATTATTGTCTTTTATTTAAATTCCAACAGACTTTTTTTTTTTTTTTTTTTTAACACAGAATGGAAGGGAGGGAGAGAGAGGAGAAACACTGATGTGAGGAAAAAACATCAATTGGTTGCCTCCCACAGGCGCCCCGACCCGGGGCTGTGGATCAAACCTGCAACTGAGGTACATGCCTTTGAATGGGAATCGAACCTGAGACCCTACGGTGCGCAGGCTGACGCACTAACCACGGAGCCACACTGGCAAGGGTGATCCCCACAGATGTTTTGCTGTTAAGGTTCTTTCAGATTTGGTAATGGTGGCAAGAGAAACCATGTCTTTAAAGAAATTATTTCCTGTGCACATCTCCACTTAAATTTTTTGTGAAGACCCTGAAGGACAGACAAAGGACTGAGGTGTCCACACATGACACTGCTGCGTCTTTGCTTCCACTTGAAAATAGAAGATAAGGTCCTCTAGTGTCCGAAGAGCACTTACACTCTGTACCTTGGGTGCATTGTGACTGGCACTGGTGTGGGGGATTTGAAGTGTAGGAGGGAGCCGGGAAGGAGGCCTGGTGAGAGGAATTTGCCTCTTCTAATTAGGCCTTTGGAGACCCTGCCCTGTGACTGAGCAGCTGAGTCAGGCAGAAGGAATGGACAGGCTGCTTGCTGCGAGTGGGGTAGGCAGAAGCAGTGAGGAGAGAGGAGGGAAGTTCCAGTGGCTACTAGAAAGATGGACTCCGCCAGGCTGCTGATGGAGGGCACTGCTTTAATGGATAGGCCCAGACAGTTAGCTGCTGAGCCACTGCTGATGTTTAGGGCACTGGTCACTTATGCTCCCCCCGCCTCACCTCCATACCCCCACACTCCCTCGGCGAACAGGACTGTTTGGAAGTCATGGTTCTGTTTAGTTGAATATCATGGTTAAGTGAGAATTGACCAGAAAGTAGTTTTTGTCTGAAGACTTATAAATATATCTCCAGAAATGTTCACCCTCTGGCGTAGATGGATTATGAAGATCCTTGTTGCCTCCTTCACCCTGAGGCATCATTTTTAGATTGAGCATCTCTAGTTATGTCTTGAATATAGGGACTGTCCCTGTGGCGCCTACCCTTGCTGTGTGGCACAGATTGACACTCCAGGTCTCAATGAGGAAACGACAGCTGTCACTGTTCAGTGCAGATACAGGATGTTTGGATGGTAGTTGTCTTCCTTTAAATGAGTCTCAGTGTTAGGTAATTTTGTGTGCCCTCCTGCGTTGAGAACTGAAAGGACAGCGCAGTCCTGTGAGGCGTGAGGTAGATGAGTGCAGCTCTTCCATACTTGTGGATGTGACCCTCACACGCCCACGTTTTCTTCGGAGTTTCTGCTCTGAAGCATGTGGCCTGGCCTCATGATCTGAGAGTTACCTGAGGCTTTTGAAAGCTTTTTAAGTAAATTATCCTTCAAGTAACTTGTATTAAAATGTTATAAGGCCACAGCATCATTTTTCATTTTCTTCATGATTTTGAAAGACAAACATCAAACAGTCCCTGCATTAAAACTTAAATTGTGTATGTTGGGCAGAGAGCAGGTTATTTCCAAACTGAGGTTCAGGAAGCTTTAAAATGCTTGTTCATCCTTCATCAGCACTACTGGGTGAATCAGCAGTTTGCTAAGGGCAACAAACCTTTATTTTGAAATTTGACGATAGTATATATAGAAAAAATCGTGTAAAATAGGAATCTAAATTTGGTGTTAATCAGTTAATAGAGTTTTAGGTCCAGAAGGTTCCTTGGGGGTCATATCTTATTCTTTAGGTCTGAGAAATATTAGAAGATGACTCTGTGATGTTAGAAGGACGGGTGCCATTCTTACTTGATTTGGTCATTGCTTAGTTACACTGCTGGGTAGAAATGAGTTCCTGACCGCTTAGATGGTTTCAGAATTAGGAAAAATTATTCTCAGAAGAACTTCCTATGTGCCCCATGCCAGTGAGGCCAGGGGTGAGGATCCTCCTTCACACAAGTCAGCAAGATGGCTCTGCGTATAGTTGTGAGCCGTTGCTCTTCTGTGGCCATTGTCTTGCAGGTGTATTTCCAGCTCCCAGAGGGATGAGCTAGGGCCCCCTTTTCTCCCGTGTCTCTGGGGAAAGCTGTTGGGGGTGTTTCTCTGAGGGCTTATCTCAGTGGCACATCCATTGTGCCATGTTTGGAAGGAGACGTAGATGCTCTAGGTTTAGGATTTACTAAAAATACCAGGTCATTCATTGAGAAGCAAGTACCTGCATTGGACCAGGTACTTGGTTACATGCTTGAGGGCAGAAAACGAGCCAGGCAAGGTTTTGACATTTAAGCTGAGACCTAAAAGGTGAGGAGTTAGCCAGCTGAAGAGCAGTAGTCCAGGGAGTGGGTGTGGCAAAGGCCCTGAGGAGTCTGTGGGGCAGGAGGAAGGACAGTGAGGCTGGGGAAGAGCAAGAGAGGGAGACAAAGGCTTGAGAAACGCTGGGTTAGCAGGTAGGTAATCTGACCGTGCAGGTCTGGAGGACACGCTGAGGCTTTAAAATTGATCATAAGAAATATGGAAGAGATACCATAGGACTTCAGCAGGGGAGACTCACTGACTTTGATGTGGGGAATAAATTAGAGGGGTCAAGGGGGTTGAGGGGAGTGAAGCTTTTGTTATTGTCTTTAATAACAGCTTACATTTGTTATTTGTTTGCTGTGGGCTAGACAGTGAGCTAATCCCTTTACTCTTGTCTCAGGTAAACCTCCTGACAGCCCAGTGGGGTGCTGTTGTCCCTGTTTCACAAGTGAGAAACCAAGACCCTGGAGGATAAGCAGCTTGCCCCAGGCCATGTCAGTAAGTGGCAGAACTGGGGTTTGAACCCAGACAGTGAGGATTCTAGACACCCTGTGTTGGAAGCCACCTGGCTTGTGCTCTCAATGCAGGAGGTGATGGTCTGTTAGTGGTTCTTGAAATTGAGTGGATCACAACTGGAAATTTTATAGAACAGAAACTAGAGTACTTGGCACTAGTAAAGGTAAAATATTGATATGTGAAGCTTTGTTTCACTTTATTTTGTAAGACTCTTTGTTCTTTGTGCTTGTGCGAGCTGGTAAACCATTGCAGAGAGCAATGGTCATTGTGGGAGGTGTCAGGACATACCCAAGTCTCTGCTGGGAGAGGATGGGTCCAGGTGTGTGTGGGCTCAGTGCACACAGTAAGGGGCCTTCTGGGCTGTTTGATCACCTGGTTCTCTAGCTTCTCTCAGTGGCTGCTGATGGGATTGAGGTTGGCATGTCACCCACATCCGTATTTTACAGCAGATCTGTAAGCTGGCTCTGAACTGAGTGAGCTGCCCCCTCAAACTGCCTAAACGGGGGTTGAGCCAAGAAATAAATTCTCTCTGGAGCTATGGTACGTGGTGAGCCACCTGGTGGCAGTGCCTGGCAGAGCCACCATGAGGGCATGGGGATGTTTGCTGCAGTCCCTGGAATCCAGAGGACCTTGAGGTCTAGTGTGAGGAACACAGCGCCCTCTTTCTGAAGGTCAGGCGCCACTCCTTGTTTCTGGCTACTCTCAGGCCTGGCTGTTAGGGATACCCAGCTCCCCATTACCCAGGCGAGACAGGATGTGGAGTAAGTGCTTTATTGGTCTTTTGACCTTGGTTAGGGTACTTCTCGGTGAGCCTCAGTTTCCTCATGTGTGAAGTTGGGTGACCGTGAGAGTAGGTGAGGTGTGCTGTCGCATCCAGCACTCAGGTCAGGGCCCAGCGCAGGGTGAGAGCATAGTGAGTATTTGCTGTTCGTTTTTGGTGTTTTGAGGACAATTTCTGGAGAGATGTAAACATGTTTGTGAACAAAGCCCATGGCAAGGAGCCAGCAGAGGGGTGGCCATGGTGGGAGAGGATGTTCAGAAAAGGTGTCAGACTCAGCTGGAGAGGGCGCCGTGGAGGTGGTAGGATCCCAGTTACGATGGTCTGCTGGGAGAGACGCGCACTGAGGAGGAAGGTGGTGGCTGGAAGGCTACTGTGGACAGAGACGGGGACATGCATAGGAATGGTGAGCAGTGCCCAGACCCTGGGGTTGCACACCACTGACTTAGGGTGACACCAGCTGGCACGCTCTTACGCTGCTCTTAGAGTTTGTCCTGGCCGTGCTGTGTTCAGAACAGTGAGATGTAAAAGTAAGGTTCGTATAGTTTTAGGAGTTTGCAAGGCAGATGCCAGCAAAGAGCAGGGAGGCTGGGACTTGGGTGCAGAGACACAGTGGGGCAGGGGGCAGCTGCCAAGTCCTGCTTGGCTGGGAGGGTGACCGTCTTAGAGAAGGTGGAGGGCGCTGTCTGTGGAACACACGCACAGGGATATGGTTTCCCTGAATGACGGTTCTTCCTTACTGTCCTAACACTAATTCCCCATGTTGTTGGCTGAAATGTTAAGACCAGTTGTCAAAGGGAATGTACTGTTTTGTATGGGCACACCCCAAAAGTCGAGGTAGTTCTAATATGTAATTTGGAGTTGCCCTGATTTTGTGTGGTCTGCTGAGAAGTAAAAGATAGGTCGCGACCCTTCATGTTCTGTTTACGTTGTGTAGAGTTTCATCACATTATTTGAGAGTTTATTTCATTCACTGCTCTGAGGAACGTACACTTCAGCTACAGCAAGCACTTTGAAAACAGACACAGTAGAGTATGTAGAGGAGTAGAGTGTGTGTAGGACAGTGACTGAGAACAGGAACATCTACTTAGTTGCTGAATGTTGGGGGACTTTCACGTTTCAGGCAGTGAGTCAGTGTCCTAGGGGCAAAGGTGCATGTCACAGGAATGGTACCTGAGGAGCTTCTCAGCCTCCGTCACATGATCACATGCCATGGGGGTGTGTGCACACACCCTGGAGGGCTCATCACGGGCGTGGGTCTGGAAGGAAACACAAGAATGTCTCACCTCTCCCCTTCAGCTCTGTGGGCTTGAAAACATACATGAGAACACTGGTGCATGTTTGAAATGCACAGTAAACATGCATAGACTGGGACTGCCCTTCCTTTGCAAGTAGTGTACATATGATAAAAAATGTTTGGAGGCTGCTATATGTTTGTTTATATAGTAAAAATATACATTGCCGATAACTTGTTTTAACATTTTGGGAAAACCGGGAGCTTCTGTGCGCGTGACCCATGTTCTTAGTGGTGGAGGAGCAGTGCGTGCTGCCTGCACCTGGTGGTGTAGAGCAAGACTTGTTTCAGAAAACGTCCTTTCTCCGAGAAGTGCTTTTCGTCTTGTGCTGGAGGGACTTTGCCTTTTGTGGACTTGTCCCTTGTTAGGAAGCACCACACCCTCCTGCCCTCTGTCAGAGGTTGGGGATGGGCCTGGAGAGGGGTGGACACCATGTGCCTGTTGCACTGGTCAGTCCTGTCCCAGCCAGACCCTCTGGGGACCCACATGCCCACTCACGTCTTAAAGCAGCAGGAGTAGGGTGCCACCCAGGAATGTCCTGGCCCATCTGTTTGCTCTTTGTAGGTGCCTTCTCAGTATGAAATGTCTCACTTGCAGAGGTCCATGTAATCCTTGGTTCAACAAATCCTTTCTTCCCCACCCTGAGAGCCTTTTTCATAAAATTAGAAAAAGTGCTATCACAACCCTGTTTTAAATGTGGGAAATTGAAAAAATGCTCCTGGCTTGCTGGAGGGTACCCTTTCCAGGTTTGTCTCAGTGATGAGTAGTTTATGTTGGGCACTGTCACTTCTAAACCACTTTCGATGAGATTCTGTTCAGGTGACATCTTGCCTGTGTCTTGCAGGTTTGGGGACAGGTAGGAGAATGCTTTCACTGCACGGCCCAGCACCACGTGTGACACAGGATGTCTCAGAGGGAGAGCGCAGTTTTCGCCTATGAGTCCTCGGTGCACAGCGCCAACGTCCTGCTCAGCCTCAACGACCAGCGGAGGAAGGATGTGTTGTGTGACGTCACCGTCCTCGTGGAGGGACAGCCGTTCCGTGCCCACCGGGCCGTGCTGGCGGCCTGTAGCTCCTACTTCCACGCACGAGTCGTGGGCCAGGCCGACGCAGAGCTCAGCATTTCTCTCCCAGGAGAGGTGAGGGGCCCAGCTCAGGAAATCACCCTGATTTTAACCCAGTGTCATTAAATCTTGTGGTTCAAACCCTCTTGTCTTGAGGCTCAGGCACAGTTCCTAGGTTCTGTAGCAATACCTTTCTTTAACCTTTTTCATAAAATCATGACATTTTACATGTAAAATTATTAATTTTGGATGTTAGTTAAAAATATTTATTGAGCAGATGAATAACTTACATTATTTCTAATAAAATGAGCAAAACAGGGCACAGCAAGTGGTTAGAGATGTTCAAAGGGTCGTGTTCGGAGGGACCAAGCTGCACCGTCTCTCCCATTGGGCCCTGTGCTGTGGTGGAGCATGTGCCTGGCTTAGGGCTCTGTGAGTCCTTCATTTTCCTAAGACATCCCCCATAGAGAGTGTTCTTTCTCTTTCCTTCCTTGTTTCTTGAGATTGTGTCTGTGCATTGGTAAAAAAAGATAGTTCTTGTGCTCTCTACCTAGAGCTGTGTTTTTACACATCTCTTCCACCAGCCTGGTGTGGAGTTCTGAACTTTTGGTCCTTGTTGATGTCCTGCCTCTGGGAGACGCGCTTTGGGCCAGGGGTGTGGTGGCTCTGACCCTTAGAACAACTGCTTTAGCTGGAGCTGCAGTGGGAAGAGCCACGGGCCTGTGGTGTTGGGACAGACTAAGTTTGTTAAGAGGGAGTTGAGTGCATGGAAAACTTCTTCGTGTGCAGCAGGCCTGGGTGGGCTTTGTGGCTGCACATGTCCATGAAAGCGCATGCCTGCTTGGGGAATCTGCAGGATGTCTGTGCTGTGGCAGAGGTGGGAGCAAGGAAGGCAGTGCCAGCAGAGTGACAAGGGCCACTGTAGGTCAGCATTGTTTCTAAATGTGGCACCGCATCCATCTCATGGTGGAGACATGCTTCCTGTGGTCTGTTTCTCCATCCAGTTCATCAGTACTTTCCAAGTAGAGGAATTTGATTCACAGGTACGGGAGGAATATGTGTGTGCATTCATTTTTATTCAAATTTGAGTGTAAACCCTGTATGTTTTCAAATATTTGCAGTAGCGATAGACTGAAAATATCATTATATAAATCACTGTCTTAAAAGCCTTTTTTGGTTGGTTTAACTAAGTATTTTTAAAAACTGTTAATTGGAATTTTTATTGGGATAATTGTAAAGTCACAAAAATAACAGAGAGATCCCTTGTACCCTTTACCCAGTTTCCTCCAGTGGTAACACTTTGCAGAGTTACGGTGTAATATCACAGCCAGGGTACTGACGTGAACACACTCATTCTCTGACTCAGAGTCTCTGGTTTTACTTGCACGGTGAGTGTGTGTGAAGTCTGCACACTGTCATCCCCTATACAGGTCCGTGTGTCCCCCGCAGTCAGGAGACTGTGGTTCCAACACCCAGGGAGCCCTGTTGCTGCCCCTTTATAATCACACCCTCCACTCCTAATCCTGGCAGCCACTCATCTGCCCGCCTTTTCTAAAGTTTTGTCATTTCAAACATGCTATATAATTGGAATCACACAGTGTGTGACCTTTTGGGATTGGCTTTCTTCCACTTAACCCCCTTGAGGTTCATCCAGGTTGCACGTGTCAGTAGCTCCTTTCTATTGCCGAGTAATATTCCATAGCGTGGACGTACCAATTTTTATTTACCTGTTCACCTGTTGAAGGAATTAGGCTAATTCCAGTTTTTGAGTGTTACAAGTAAAGTTGCTGTGGACATTTGTGTACAGGTCATTTCTTAGGAACAAAAGGCCAGCAGTACAGTTGCCAGAACAGGCGGTGGCTGTGATTTTGGTTTTACAAGAAACCCTAGGCTGTGCCTTCCCATCGGCCAGTGGGAGGGATCCTGCTCTTTGCATCCTCCCAGTGTGAGGAGTGGCTGCATTTTGTTCTAAGCCATTTAAAAGCTAGTTCAGTACTCACAGCCTAGGATGTTTTTAAGAAGATCATGAAACAATATCTTGATCACTGTTATAGGAGCCCAGGGTTGTAAAATTAATTTTGTGTTTTGACCCAGAGCGAGGCTTTCTCTGCACTTCACTCAGTAGTAGGTTCACTTTCCCCTCCCTCTGCAGGCGAGTGTGAGTGTACAGGTGCTGCTGAAAGGTTGCTGCCTGGAATCCATGAGCCTTTGCTGACACACTCAATGTGTGACTTTTACAGCTTTACTTTATTCACTTTTAAATCTGAATCTTTAAAAATTTTATTAGAAATTTTTGGCACAAGACAAAGGTAAAAGCCACCATTTACTGTGCATTTGCCATGAGTCAGAGCTACTTTAAGTACTTTGCATACATTGTTTTCATCTTTAAAATGTTTACTTCTGGGGCTTTCAGCAGTGGGAGTTGTTTGGAATGTTGATTGCCCAGTGCTGGGCTGGCCATAGACTCCAGGGCTGGACCGTGTGTTAGGGCTCATCCTGCTGTACTCATGGATTATTTACTGCAGCCAATGTGGAGAAGTGGTTCTGTTTCCCTTTATTTCCCTCATGTGAGTAAATCATAACTCACGTGTCGATCAGAGTGGACTCTGTAGAGAAGGGTGTGGGCCGGATGACCAGGGTGTAAGGAGCTTGCTTTTCCCCACTCCTGCCCCGTCACATGCTCTGAGGAACAGTTGTCCTACCTAATTAAAGTACCTGTTTTATAATGATTGTGGTAAGTCATTCATCTCTGTTCCTTTCTGCTCTTGTGTTTTGTATATTAACAGGTGACAGTTAAAGGATTTGAGCCTCTCATTCAGTTTGCCTACACCGCTAAGCTGTCCTTAAGCCAGGACAATGTGGATGATGTGTGCAGGTCTGTGGAGTTTCTCGGTGTCCATGATATTGAGGAGTCCTGCTTTCAGTTTCTCAAGTTCAAGTCTTTGGACTCCACCACAGACCGGCGAGAATGTCCAAGGAAGGTGTGCTTCCCACCACACTGCCTGAAGACAGGCCTCCAGGTCCCACTTCTGGACAACAGGGATTTGGAAACGAATGAGGTAGAGGAATTTTTGGAAAATAAAAATGTTCAGGTTCCTCAGTGTAAACCCTGTGGACATCCAGGAAATACAAGGCCATCACCGTCTCTGCAGGACAGTGCCAGCCAGACGTGCGGGTCCCTGTGCTTGGAGAAGGGCCCTGCGCTGGCTTTGCCATCACTGTGTCCCAAATACAGAAAATTCCAGAAAGCGTTTGGCACTGACAGAGTCCGGGCAGTGGAGTCTGGGTTCCAAGACGCTCATACTTCTGTTCAGCCAAGTGAGGCATCTGAAAATGAGTGTCTGGGAGGAACACAGGGCTGTGCAGGGCAGGCGATTTTAAAATGTGAAGAGAGTGGAGTCGTGCTGGAACAGGAAGACATCAAGGAAGAACCTGCCTCTCAGTGCCCCTCGGAGGAGACAGAAGGGGCACCTCTCCTCCCCGGGTCCTCCACAGACCCCCCGGGGCTCTACTCGCTGTCCCTCCTGCATACCTATGATCAGTATGGGGACCTCAATTTTGCTGGTATGCAAAATACCACAGTGTTAACAGAAAAGCCTCTGTCGGGCCCACATGTGGGAGAAGAGAAAACGTTTGCTGAAAGTCATGATCTGCATCTGAAGTCTGACTCCGGCCCCAGGGAGGAGAGTGGCCTCACTCCTAGTGACCGGAGCAGCGTGGAGCGGGAGGTGGCCGAGCACCTGGCCAAGGGCTTCTGGAGCGATATTTGCAACACGGATGCCCCTTGCCAAGCACAGCTGTCCCCTGCCGTGGCGAAGGATGGGTCAGAACAGGTCCACACACAGAAGCGGTCTGAGTGCCCCTGGCTCGGGATCAGGATTAGCGAAAGCCCAGAACCAGGCCCAAGGACCTTTGCAACATTGAGTTCTGTCAACTGCCCTTTTATAAGTACTCTGAGTGCCGAAGGCCATGCAAGCAGTTTGGAAATTGGAGCCGACGATTATGTCTTGGAGCCTCGGCGGGAACCGTGTCCGTATGCTTGTGTGATTAGCCTGGGGGACGACTCTGAGACAGACACCGAGGGGGACAGCGAGCCCTGTTCAGCCCGAGAACAGGAGTGTGAGGTGAGGTGAGGGGGACACCGGGGTGCTGTTTGTCATGGCTTTGCACCACCTATTAGGATTCACTGTGTCAGCTCCTGTCACACAGTAGGGATGAGAACAGGCTCAGGGGGAGGAAACCCATACACAGATGTGACACTGTGTGGCCTGTCCCTAAAGAGTGTGGTGAAGTTTGGGACTCTTTGTCTACAGGTTTCAAGCAGGTGTGCGTATATTAACCATGGTGTGGAGTCCACACTGGCTGTAACTGCTTACCTCAAATGCCATGTCCCCAGAGGAGAGCAGTGGTTCTGTGGTCACTGTGGTTATTCCTGGACAGTGTAGCACAGATGGTCTCACTCACCACCACATGGTCCCTGGACCTGGAACAGTCCCTTGGCAGGGACTAGCGAGCGGTGACCAGTTGTGGGAATGTGGCCTTCAGTGCAGAGCTTTCTTTACATTGGTCTTTCATGTCCTTTATTGTTTTCTTATTTCTCCTTAGCCACTTCAGCTATTAAGTTAATGCATATCTTAATAATTTAGCAAGTGCTGCATGTAGTTGGTACGTGATAGCTGCTGTTTTGTAAAACATCCAGTAGTAATAGGGCTTATTAGTACTTTATCGTTTTCTTTGGTTTTATGGTTGTTGGATGACAGATTTGGGAGACTGTAAGAGGTCTTTTCCTTTGGCTTCGGAAGGAGGTGGTTGGTGATTTAATTTAAGAAATGAGATGTGTGCATGAGTAATTGCTATAGATTTTCATATGCTATGTATAAATCCAGCGTTTGGAACTATGAAAAGAATGTTAAAACTCTTAAGAAATTTTAAAACATTTTGTTTCATTTATGTAACAAACTAAGTAGGTTGCCAGAGAAACTGACTGATATTTTATTTGCATTTTTGTTCATTAATATAATTAAACTGTCCCACAGCTTTGTCATTTAAAAAAATTACCTCTTTTTTCCAAATTTATGTATGTTGAAAATGAATTTAACATATTTACAAGGTTTCCCTAATTATTTCTCCACTGACAAGTAAGATGTGTAGCCTTTAAAATGAGTTATGTGAAACCACCATTTCCTGACAAAAAAGTAAATTTTTTGAAATGCTTTAGAAATACTGGTGTAATTATACTAATATTAAATCAGAGTGACACAGTGATAATTGTATGTCAAAGAATGAAGTAGAGTTTTGGGGGGTTTGGGTAAAAACACTTTAGAAAGAGGCATAAAGATATCTGTGGTTCATCGAATGCCCTCGTAGAATAAATTGTTTTTCATTTTAAATACATTCATATTTGTGTTAATATGTTTGATTTGCTTATAAAATACCTGCTTCTCAATCTGTCTTCTGAACCCTCTCTAAAAGGAACTGGGATGATCAAATAAGTTACCAGTCATTATTCTGAGGGAGTGGGCAGATTGGGAGTAGAGGTCTCTTGAAGTCTGAGTGAAGGTGTCTAGAAAACAAAGATGTATGTCTCTGTGTCCTAGGTTTAGGTGTAATTACAAAATACAACAACAATGACTAAGGTTTATTTCACATTCTAGGTAAAACTGCCATTTAATGCACAGCGAATAATTTCCCTCTCTCGAAATGATTTCCAATCCTTGTTGAAAATGCACAAGCTGACTCCAGAGCAGCTGGACTGCATCCATGACATTCGAAGGAGAAGCAAGAACAGGATTGCCGCCCAGCGCTGTCGTAAGAGGAAACTGGACTGTATACAGAACCTAGAGTCGGAGATCGAGAAGCTGGTAAGTGTGCAAGCTCTTGTGTGAATTCCTAGTTCCATCACATCCATGCATTTTGTAGAAGAAATGGGTGTTTTAATTCCAAAGTTGGATGATAATGTTGTTATACATTAATTTTATAATCTACCAGTTACCATTTTTAGAGGATAAATTATATGACATTTTTAGAAAACGTAGGAAAGAAAGGATGTTCATAGACTATTTACTTATGTAAATATTCACATACACTCGCATAATACTCCGTAATACCTAAGCTGAGAACTGTATCTGGATGCTTTTTTAATGATTTAAATTAAGGATCGTTTTACTGTCTACCTGATTCTTAGTGGCTGAGTAAAGATTAAAGACATTGTAAGGCATTTCCGTTTCTTTGTGCTCTGCTTGGTATCTGTAACACTTAATAGCTCAGTTGTTTGTTTAAATTAACTGTAGACTTGAATAACTTGTTTTGGTTGATACCAAAACAAACCCACTTGGATCTTTTATCTAAGGGAAAAAATTCACATGCTGATACAGATGGAAAATTCAGAGATCTGATGACACCCCGCGTGTGAAGAGGGCTTACCTTATCGAATCTTATTTTTTGTTCCAGCATCAAAGCACAAGTTAACTGGAAAACGGACTAACTTGCACCCATGTTTCTCTGTCCCCTGGTGGTGGGTGGAAGGAACATTGTATGAAAAGCTACTGTGAGATGCAGGGCAGCGGAGCTAGGACTGGTTGGAGGCAGCAGGGAACAGTGCCCACAGGCAGGAAAACAGGCCTTCAGCCTGCAGGCTTGGGTCTTTGTTAAGTACTGGAGAGAGTTTAAAGTTGTGATTGTAGCAAATCTTCAAGGGTGAACCTTCTAGCTATGAATAGCAATTAGACAATTTAGAAAAAAAGCCATTGAAAAAAGTAGAAAAATAAAAATTTACATATTTTGTATATAGTTTAATTGTACAAAAAGAGGAAGGCATGTAATTGCATAAAAAGATGAAGTATAACTGTACAAAGATGAAACAGAAACCACTGTAAGCCTACTTTTGCCCACCCCGTATATAAGACATTTGTGTGGTGTAGCAATTAAGTCCAAAGTCTTGATCTCTCCCTCACCCTGCATTCTGTGCATAGCTATTTCCTTAGGTAACCAGGTTTTTACTCTCTGAATTCTTAATTCTTAATTTATGTTTCTTTTTTAAAATAAAAGGTTAATATTTTGTGAGTATTCTTTTTTTTAAATATGACTATTGATTTCAGAGAGAGGAAGGGCGAGGGGAGGGAGAGATAAAAGCATCAATGATAAGAGTCACTGATGGGCTGCCTCCTGCATGCCCCCGACCGGGGGATCCAGCAGCAACCCGGGCATGTGCCCTGACTGGGAATCGAACCGAGACCTCCTGGTTCATAAGTTGACCCTCAGCCACTGAGCCAGCACCCTGGGCTTTAGGAATATTATTGCTACCATTCTTGCTCCATAGACGTCTTCTGTACAGACTGTCCTGTATTTACTCTAGCCAGTAAGGGGTGGTTTCCAGGAAACTTCCTCTTAGTTCAGAGAGGCTGCCCTTCTCACAGCTGCATAGCTTGCCCCCACCTGTGTCTCCCTGTGGGCATTGGTGCTTTAGCAAGTGCCTGTGGTCCTGGTCTTCTCAGGTTTAAGGAGTTGTCTTAAGATGGATTTCTAGAGGTAGGGTTGTTGGATAAAGGGTAAATATATGTGTAATCTTGTTAGAGGTGATAGATTGTCCTCTATCATAGATTTGGTGGGAGCATAGGAAGGTGGGAGCATCTCACCTTCCTTCTGTGTCTGTGTGCCTGTCTGCCCACAGCCTCAGCAAGGGCTTTGTTGTCAGCTTCTGTTTGTCTGTTGTGAGAATTGATGTCTTCTTTTTAACCCTCACCCCAGGGTATTCTTCCATTGCTTTTCAGAGAGAGTGGAGAGAGAGAGAGGCATCGATGGGTTGCCTCCTGCATGCACCCCGACCGGGGCCAGGGATTGATCCTCAACCCAGGTACGTGCCCTTGGCTGGGAATGGAACCCGGGACTTTACAGTCTGCGGGCGGATGCTCTCACCACTGAGCCACACTGGCCTGGGCGGAGTTGGTGTCTCTTGATAGCTTTTACTTTTCTCTCATGAGTGAACTTGAGCATTTTTATTATTTTAAGGGTCATTTGTATATTTCTCAGCTGTGTGTTCAGGGGTTTTACATCGTAGGGAACTGTTAGCCACCCTTGTCTAGCAGTGAGCACTCTTAAACATCAGAGTATGTTGTCATAAAGTATGTTGTCACAGCCATCTGCTCTTGCTGCCAAATTCTTCCACTTTCTATCTTTATTGGGTGAGCTGTATTTAAAATCTTCTTAACTTCTCATATTTGAATGAATATTGGACACTAGCCATTGAAATGTAGATTGGAATGTAAATTTGTTCTATCATAAAATGCACAATGCATGCAAATGTTACCAGAACACCAATTTTACTCATTTTTAAAAATCTATGATTAAAGCTACAGCACTTCAAACTTATGATTTACATAGTTGCAGTGTAAGAAATTAAAATAGGGTGTAGAAATAGGTAGCAGGACACTGGTGGTATGTTCAAGAGGTGTCTAGTTTAATAATGATCATGAAGTGATTACATTTAATTACTTTTATTTATTCAACCATCAGTTATTAAACTGAGCAACTGAGTGCTATTGAAGTGAATCTGTGTTTTAAAATTAGAGTGAAATGGAAAAATCAGCCAACTGCCTGGAAACATGTTCAAGTAGAAGTTGGCCTCACGTCCAGAGGAGCGGGATGGAGCATTTAGTTTATGGGAACATTGTGATGGAGTGTCAGGGTGCCTGTCAGTTTCAGTTGTTGTGGAGAAGCGAGCTCTCCTGTGTGGGTCACACATGAAGAGGGTGCTAATGCCATCATTTATTTAGTGGGGCAGGAGCAGTGAGAACATTTAAGACCATTTTGATGTTTATCTGAAGATGCAGAGGTTATGCAGTATTTGCAGTGTTCATGTTGCCCATGGGTTACTTGGGTGCTGACTGCATTAACCGTGTCCTTTCTGGACAGGGAGTCTGGGCTCTGTTCCCCCCTCTAGGCACCTGCAGACTCATCCTGTCAGAAAACTACAACTGACACATTCGTTGCAAGAAAAAAACGTATCTGTTGAACATTGACTTTAGTTTTATTTATTCACTTATAAATATATATGTAAATATACTGACCCTTACCTATTTTTTTAAAACAGAACAATTGTGTAAAAATTTGAACAAGTTGGAGAATACTTTGCAATATAAAAATTTATACTTTATAGTCACTGTATATTTTCTCAAAATATTAGATGCTGTGAAATACTTAAAAACTAACTACCATTGTTGGATTTACACAGTTTTTAGAAAACTTTTACATAAAACAGTAATAGTACTTTTGTAGAAAGCAAATTTCCCTTTATACCCTTTTAACTAATTTTGGTCCAGAAAAGGATCTATTTAGAGGATTATCACTATGAACTGTTAACCATAGCTTCAGTTCTTCAGAACCTGCCAATGAGCAGAAATCCAAGAGCGCTGTCATAATCTCACAGGGGAAGCCTCTGACCTGCTCCCAGCATTTGTTTCCACTTCCCTTGTAAGTCCCTGGCTCCGGCTGGGTTAGAGCCGCAGTGCAGGTGCAGCAGGAGGGGTGAGGAGCAGCGGGGAAAAGCCACGCTGTCAGCAGCAGGTGGTGGTGGACGGTCAGTCAGGAGCCAGCAAACCTCCTGAGAAAACTCTGTGGAAACTTTCCTGTAGAGATAAAAATTTTAATAATAATAAAATTAATTGGCAAACAGAAATCCCCCCCCCCAGTTCTTCACATTTCCGTAACTGATGCATTAGCTTCCTGACCCTGGGCATGTTAAACACCGAGCCCCACCTATAAAATGGGTTTAATGTTACTTACATCAGCAGTTGAATGAATTACGCAGCCGAGACTGCGAATTTGAAAACATTTAGCACAATATTTGGCACAAAGTAAATGCTCAACGACTTTAGTGATTATTAGCATCTTGGTGATTTGAGCCGCAGTAGTTACGATGGGTGTGCTTGTACTGGTTTTGGTTCTATTCTGTGCAGAATGTCAAGTGCACACTTGTTTACCTGCAGTCCACAAATCCAGAAGGTTCTGGGAACTACAGGTGGGTCACACACTGTTTTGGCGAAAAAAACTGATGCAAGTGACATGGGGCCATGTAGAGTCTGTTTTTTGTACTTTGCACATTATTTGATATTTTAATGTGTTTTGTTTAGAGGTGTAGAGATGTTTGACAGTGGGGCTGCCCCAGACCCTGCCAGAGGGAAGATGTGCATCCACATAATCTTCCTAAAATCGAAAAACCCTGGATCCCAACGTGCGTCCAGCCTGAGAGCTCTGGATGAGGGATCACGGGCCTGAGCTAGTGAACCCATTTCTCATGTGACTTGAAAGGAATTCCATGTGACCTTGTTTAGTGAGCAGACACTACAGCTACAGATAGAAATGTTGGTTGAGCTAATCCACAAGAGTCATTGTGTTCTCTCTCATGCCCACAGCAGAGCGAGAAGGAGAGCTTGCTGAAGGAGAGAGACCACATCCTGTCCACGCTGGGCGAGACGAAGCAGAACCTCACTGGGCTCTGCCAGCAGGTCTGCAGAGAGGCAGCTCTGAGCCAGGAACAGATACAGATACTCGCCAAGTACTCGGCCTCGGACTGCCCACTCTCCTTCTTAATTTCTGAGAAAGAAAAAAGTACTTCTGATGGTGCTCCTGTGTTTCCTCCACTTTTGAGTTTAGTGGAGGGACCTCCAGCTGCACCGCCTGCAGGGGAACAAAGTCCCTGCTACCCTGTTGGGAAGGGCAGTGCGCAGGGCCCGGAGTCACAGCCGGGCTCCAGGGTGGCCTTGGATCACGCGGGGCGCGTGGAGCAGTGCAGGCAGAGTGCGGGCATCTCAGACTTCTGCCAGCAGATGACAGATAAATGTACTACTGACGAGTGACCCTCGCTCCCTCCCTTCGAACCACCCAGGCTTCTGTTGAAGTTCTGATGTGTCCTGAGAGCCTCATCCAGCCACCTGTCTCCTCACAGTACTGTTTCCCTCGTAGTTGCTGTAGGGGATTCCTCTGAGGCCAGCCCTGACTTCTTGACTCCACAAGTGATGCAGAAATGAATTCCCTCCTGGATACTTAGAGATCACATGTAAACACATAGTCAGGCTTTGGAACTCCTGTTTCAAAGAGTAGTAACAACGCTCCCTTTACACAGAATACGCGAGAGCAATGACTACCTGGAGACGTCTGCAGGTGGTTTCCATGGAGGAAGGAGCCAGAGAAGGTTCAGTGGTCTGACCTGCAATGCACAGGTATAAAGAAGGCAGGCCCTGGATGCTAATGTGCTCATCAGCAGGGTCAGCTGCCTGGGATGTTTGTGAGCTTCTGAGTCTGGAGCTTGGCTTCTCAGCTCCTGCTAAGCCAGGAGTGGGTTGCCTGCATGGTGACCCCTGAGCTCCATTGGGACTTTGGGAAACAGGGCGGGGGGGTGGCCTGAGGCAGAGGCTCTGTTCCTTGGACTTTCTGGAGCATAAACAGTGGGTGAGAGTCCTGTCCCCTTGTTCCTTTCAGTCTCCACCACCTCTGGGTCCACCAGATCTTTCTTTTTCCTGCCATTCTTTCCCTTTGGAGGGAGAAATAGGATTCAGGGCTCAGGGGCTTGAGTGAGCGCAGGCAGTGTTACTTAGGCTCCCTAGACTGTGAGGGCCTGCCTGCCAGACGTCAGGGGAGAGGGATGCCCACATGATTAGGAGAGGCAGATCCTGTGGTTTACTTGTAAACAGCATTGTTGTGGATAAAATGCCTCTAGAACAACTGTGTAGGTTTGTGAAACAGGATGATACTTGATCTTGTTTCATTGTGTGTTTGAATTTGGAAACCAGATCAAATCTTGCTGTCTTCCAAGTCTGGCATATCAGGCACACAGGGCATTTTACAGTCATCTTTGTGTTCATTCAGTGCTGTTTAAAGGACCGCTTTCATCATCTGTGTGCTCCCCCATAACAGGTTAGGCAGCCTGCTGTTACAGACTTGTTTGAAAATAAAAACTAGACTTGACCTCCTACAATTAAGAGAAGAAAAGCATATATTCTCATTCACAGAAACATTTGCAGAGCCCAGTTTTAAAGGGTACAAAGGAGTAATTTAGGGTGTTTGGTTTAGAAAGTGCTTCACCTGGGAGCTTCCTAGGTGAGTCCTGAAGCTTGCGAAGGCCTGTGTGGCCTGTGTGGGAGATGCTGCAGTCCTGTGGGAGCGAGTCTGAACACGGAGGCCTTTGCTGTGAGGCTGCGGGGACCACTGCATGTTTCAGAAGCATTTGTCAGATGGACCCTTCTGATGGGGTGGTGGTTGGGCAGGTGTTCCCAGTGTATGTCCAGTGGCTCCTATGTTGTCTCTGTTTCTGACTTAGTGGTTATAAGAGAAAACTAGCTGGGCTTGTTTATATTCTAGAGGCTTTTATAAATACTCATGAATGTGTCAGGAAGAATGATACTCTGTGGTAATGCATCCCGTCCTGTAAAATAAGTGTGCGTGTGTACACAAAAACATCCCCACGTAGCTGTCTCTTTGATACTTGTGATTTTAAGTTTTAACTTCAAAATATAAAATAATATAAAAACTTTTCTGGTTTACAAAATGTAAAATCTTATACAAGCCAATGGAATCCTTGATTTCCTACCTCAGTGGACACTCAGCTGTCTGTCATACCAGTGTGTGCCTGCGTGTGTGAGCAGGTGTGTGCATGCACGGTGTGTGCATGCACATGTGCCTGTGTGTGTGCGTGTGCGCAGGTGTGTGCAGGTGTCACATGACCTTTGCTTAATTGCCCCTATAAGTAACGACTTTGAAAGCTTCCTTCCTATTTTATGATAAAACCTAATTGTCGCCAGAGTTTAAACATGCTTTTTAAGGCACTAGGTTTAAATTTATCTCTACCTATAAACAGTTTAGCATTAAGGGTTTATTTTAATGACATTCTGATTATTGGCCAAGTGTAACATTTTGTAAAACATAGCATTGTTTTAATAGCCAGCATGTAGTACAAGAAACTACACTACCTCATACCTCCATGATTTTCAAGTTGTAACAGAGGGACAGGAAGATAAGAAACATTTTATCTTTGTCTTTGGGCTGTAAGGTGGGAAATTTTTCTATATATTGCACAGGGTTACACACATGCCTATTTTAAAGTTAACTTCTAAAGAAGTGTTTTTCTAAACGTGTGTTTCAGTTGATGTTCTGAGGGCGTGAAAACAAGTGTATCGTGTGTGCATAGTGCACATGCTTCCTTCCTGAGCAGTCCATGGGGGTGTTTCAGGATGTCTGCTGTGTATTCACACAGTCACGGTCCCCTGGTTTGTGAGCCGGCTTCCCAGTGCTCGATGACTTTTACAAAGCTGCTGTATCTAACTCAGCAAAATAACATTACCTTAAATTTATTATTATTTCACTTCACCTGTAGCACATGATTTGTTGTTTGGTTGTTATGCTCAAAGCAAACATGGATATAATCCTTGCTGTCCCTTTGTAACTTACAACACATTCTCTGTAGCTTAATGCTTAGCCCATGTTGAGTTAGGAATTTCATATGTTTGATGTGGTAGACGATACAGGGCGCCTGTGCACATGGCCCCATCAACAACTTGGAAAAATTCAGACATGGCAACGTGATGATGAATTCTCAGGTGAACTTTTTCAGTTATAAAACATCTATTTTGAATTTGTAAATATTTGTAAGTGTTTTATTAAGGCTTGTAATAAACTGTTCTCTGAAACCTGTTGGGTAAATGAAAATGGAAAGCCACAGTGGTGTACTAATTGTAAATAAACATCTATTGATTTTTTGTATCTTTCTTAATATAATTTTCTAACGATGCAATAAAACCACTAAATTTATATACCCATATCCTATTAAGGCCATGTTTCATTAAAGGTAAACTTCCATAGTGTTTAATTTATATTTTCTCCTGTATGTGCTTACCCAAATGTAGCAAAATGATACATGTTAGATGTTGGCGATAACTGGACAGTCAAATAAAATTCCCTAAAATTGCTTCTAATTGAATAGAGTTGTCTATTCCATTTCCATTTTGCCACCTCTTACGTGAATTTACTGGTCTTAGTCTTCTGAGCAGTAATCAGTATGACCGTGGCATTTGTCTGCGGGAATCTTTCATTATTTGACTATCCTGCCTGAAAAACAATATTCCCAACACTCGGGTTTGAGGGAGTACAGATTTTACCTTGCTCCTGATTTACTTCATTCTTTGGATAGAGATGTGGGGCTTCCTGAGGGGAGACTGCCTCAGTCCCTGGGTTTCACAGTCACCTGCTGCCTCACCTCTCCTGTGTGACAGCTTCTAGCCAGCCCTGTCCCAGGCTCCACTGCGTAGAGCTGCTGTGATCCCCTGCTGTCCTCTCCGGGAATTCTGACTCAGAAGGGGCAACTACAGCCTGTGTTTGGCAGTTTCCAGAGAGACAAGCAGCGGGGGCAGGATATAGGATACGGCATCGAGGGGACAGAGGCCAGGGCCATGGCCAGATGTCTGCAATGATAGGGCGGCCCTCATGGCAGAGAGTTGACCACGTGAGATGCCAGCCCTGCTGAGGCGCCCACCAGCCCAGCTCGGGCCAGGTTGACTCACAGAAAGTGCTCAGTCATGTGGGGCAGGGTGGTGGCTGCGAGAGTCCGAGGAGAGGGGGTGAAGGGAGGATTTCTCCAGGCTTGGAGAGACCGCAGTATAAGTCAGGCTCTGGGGGAGGAGGCCACATGGCACCAATAAGCTTGGCTTGTAAATGGTCAAAGGAGGCAGTGCCACAGTGGGGACCCAGTGGACTGTCAGCTCCATGAGGGTGCCCACCCATGAGTGTGGTTACCATGGTTACCATGGCCTCCCCACCATTTTACACAGTGCCCTGCAAATACCAACCCTACATGGGAGGCCTGAGGCCAGACATCGGGCTTTGAGGACAAAAGTGTGAAGGGTAGATGCTTCGGTCTCCAACGGGAACCAGTAAGTGGCGCCCCCACCCTGGTTCCAGTTTTGGACCATTTGAGAGTAAGGTAATGAGTGCCGTCCACATTGCTGATGGAGGCCAGGTAGGAGGACCTGGCTGTGCAGCTGCTTAGCCCAGTGGATTTGCTAAATGTGGTTGAACCCCAGCCAGTCGCCCAGCTCCTGCCCAGGGAGGGCAGATCCCTCAGAGGAGCAGGGAGATGTGTCCATGGGAGGGTAGACCCCAAGACTAGGGGATGACCACCTGTTACAACTGACTGATCAGAACCAAGGACCCTCCCCAGGGCCAGTGGGAGAAAAGGGCCGCAGGGGCAGGAGGGAGTTTGGGAAGGTCCTGGAAACCGGGTGAGGGAAGGGTGCTCCCTTCGTGTTCCTCCACTTTAGTTCTCTGGAAATGCCGGGCAGGCTTTGTCATCAGCCGGCCTTGGCCCTAACACCATGGCTGTCGCTGCAGAAGGCACAGCCGTGCTACCGGGGACAGGCCTGTTGCCCGAGGGGGAATCCTCCATCCCAAAGGAAAATCCCAGAAACTCCAGGACGTGCTGAGATGCTCATGACAGCATTAGTGAGTGCAGCGGCTAGTGAACAAGCCCTTGGGTGGGAAAGGTAGTTTCCTGTCCGTGAACTCTGAGCTGGGATCATCAGGGGCCTGCGGAGGCTGTGCTCATGTCTTCCCATGAATTTTTCACTTAAGATTACTTTTTAAAGTAATCTTCAAAGGTAGGTACTGTTGCCTCCTTCAAGAGTTTTATTCAGTAAACTGCAGGATAAACATGGCATAACATGAAACATGCTAGTGACAGATGCTAAACCTAGACTCGAGACGCTTATGCATCCAAAATGGTTGTAACTATGCATATTAAAACCTCTCTGAATAAAAAAATACTGAAAAGATGTCTGTCAAAGGTGAACAGTTCTTATTTGTTCGAATTTGCTTTCGCCAGTACACGTGAATCTTGAGACAACAGCCACTAAACAGGAAACTGTCAAACATGGTTTTAAGAAAAAAAGCTACCTGCATAGCAGCCAGAAATCTAACAGCAGGAAGTTATGTCTCACTAAGAACCGAAATCCCAGGCCTCCGGGATGGGCTTCCTCTCCTCACGGGGTTCGTGCCCCAGCCCTAGTCCTCTCCTGCGTCCCCAGCCCATTCTCAACACACCAGGCACTGTCCTCCATGGGGCCTTGGCCAGGTCTATGACCCGTGTCCAGGTGACGTTTGCCCAAGGCCACCTTTTCAGTGACCACATGAGTGATGCCTCCATCCTGCTGCGCAAGCCCTGCCCCCAGATTCTGCTCTTCATTTCCTCTTTCTGTAACACCTGTCGCCATCCCACAAACCGCAGATCTGGCTGGCTTCTCTTGTTTATTGTCCGTCTCCACTAGAAGGTGAGCGTCTCCAGGGCAGGACGTTTGTTTGGTCCATGCCACATCTCAGGTCCCCAGGATGATGCTGGAATGGAGGAGCATCTCCAAAATGTTTGCTGAATGTTGCTGAGGCCACGTCCTGGAGCAGGGAGAGGACTGAAGAGTGAAAGAGATTCACAGAGTGGCTTCTGGGTGATGAAACAGCTGACTTAGGAAGTGATCACAGCAGATCTTACACCATCTGACACTGACGCCGTGTCAGGATCTTCACACATCTGCCCACTGAGTAACCGGGTTCAGGCTTTGCCGCTGGGACGTTACAGGGATTGCTTCATCTAGGTTTCACTTTTTTGTTTTTGGTTAATCTTCACCTGAGGATATTTTTTCATTGATTTTTTTAGAGAAAGTGGAGTGGAGGGAGGGAAGGTGGGGAGAGTTTGATACATCGATGTGAGAGAGACACATTGATTGGTTGCCTCCTGCACACGCTGAAACCAGGGCTGGGGATTGAACATGCAACTCAGGTACATGCCCTTGGCCCGGAATCAAACTCAGGACCCTCCAATGCACAGGCCAAGGCTCTAACCAGGGAGCCACACTGGCCAGGGCCATCCAGGTTTCATTTTGCTTACCTGTCAGTTGAGTTCTCAATGATTTTAAGCTGGGAAAGGTCCGTAGCTGTGCACTGTGGGGTGTGTTTTGCCATTTTCTTTTTGGTCCTGTAACTCTTTTCAGATAGTGCTGGCTCTGGCAGAACTTGCTGCACATTATTTTTCCTACCCATAGGTGGCAGCACACCACCACCCACCATGAGAAAACCAGGCTGTGTGAATCGGGCTGCAGGTGGGGAGCTCAGGAGCAGTCAGACCAGGCGAATGCAAGTTCACGTCTTCATTCAGGGACTGAGGGCTTCCTCTATAAACTAGGTCAGAGTGCACCCAGCAGAACCGCCCACCTGGGCGTGACCGCGCTGGGGAGTCACGGTCTGTCTGTGCGAAGGGTAGGGACTCTCACGGGGAGCCCCGGACTCGGGGCCGAGGAGAACAGAGCCTTGGGAATGTCGCATCCCTTGTTCATGGCCAGCAACCAGCCGGAGCAGTTGGGGTCGGCCCCTAGGTCCCCCTGGCCCTGCAGATGCACTGTGGGTCTGTATGCAGCACCTTCAAGTGACAGAGGCAAAGGCTGGAGGGGAGGGCCTCAGCTGGCAGACGGGAAGGAAACTGAAATCCCAGGTATGTGTGTGTTTGCTGAGGAAGTCTGTATCCCACCACTTCCTGTTGGTGTGACCTGGAGGAAGCTGTTGGCCTCCCGGAAACCTGACGAGTCTCCGAAACTGGTGATGACTAGTTACCTGTGCGAGGATTAAGTGGACTCCCGCCCACACTTCCCTGCTGCCCATCCCACATGTGACCGCCCAGTCCATTCACTGTCATTTCCTGCACGAGAGTTGGCCAGCGTTCCCCTCAGAGGCCGAGTAAACACTCCAGGCTTTGTGCTTCCTGAGCCCCGAGGAGATGCCCTCAGCTCTTCAAGCACCTGTTCTCCCTGGAAGGCGAACAGTCATATTTACACTTTGATCTAAAACACGTGGAAACTATTCTTAGTGCTCAGGCCGGACCAGAGCTGCTGGGCTGGGAGCCTGCAGCTGGGGTGTGCCACTGCCCAGCTGACCAGCAAGCAGTTTCCTCTCTCCTGCGCCCTCTTGAGGCCCTGGCACCGTCCGGGCCTGACAAGCCTCTTTCAGGATGCCTCTTTTCGCAGAGTCGCTGTGGTTTCCAGTGTTCTCTGTTGGACAAGTTGTGTTTGATTTACTGTTTTCTAGGGTGACTTTCATGAGCATGCTCTTAGTGAGCAAACCCTTTGACGGGTAAATTGTAACTGGCACACAGCACGGACTTTCCTCCGCACGACCAAAGGGTCGTGGAGACGGGCAGTAAATTGCAGTCTGGGAGCTTGTCGTCCCAGCTGAAAAGCACAGCTGGAGAGGGAGGTGTTTTCATCAGATGTCAGCAGAAACTGTCTGGGCTGTGGATGTCGTCACTTGTTCCTTTGCCTCAGTGGGTTTTGCCCGTGTTTTAGTTGTAGTGGACGGGACAGACCTGAGTGCAGAATGTGACTCTTCCTGTGTAGTTTCAACAGCCTGTCCTCTTCCCAGCGCCCCGAGTCACAGCCTCATTATTTGTGGAGAAAGATGAAGGGGGGGAAAGTAAGGTGGCTGACACCCCTTATTTACACGAAGTTAGAAGGATCCAACCTGGGAAAGTCTTTCAGAAACTAACAGTGGGCTTCTCTCCCCTGAAAACCCATTTTTTATAATAGTCACAGTGGCAGGGAAATGTGTTCCTAAGAATTTAGGATTTTTCATGGTTGTGGGATTTCTGTTGGTTTTTTTCAGATGTTGATCGTTTCAATTTAGTACCACTGTGGAAGCTGAATTTGGAAGCTGAAGAATTGAAGAGTTTATTAACATTATTAAAATGTGTGCTTTCTAACATGGCTGTAGGGGGCGGTGTGGCCCGTGTGCAACAGGATGTGTGGCAGGAGCTGTGTCAGCCTCTCTGCCCCTGTTCTCAGAGATATTCCTCCTCACAGTTGTGTCCATGGGACGAAGGTGAGGGACTCACCTCTGGGGCCCTTTGTAATGTGCACAAAAATGCCCCAGGCACCACTGAAAGCATTTGTCTGGTTGTTGAAATCCTGTGATGCTGGATTGATGAATTTATCACCTGTTTATCAATCTTCTAAGGACACCCAGACATTGCCTGACAGATGACTGAGTTTCTTCAGTGAACAGTTTGCACATTGAGGTCACTGAGAGAGAGAGAGAACTCTCCTGTGGTATCACCTGGTCCTTTAGAGTCGTCTTCCTGGGTCACCTGCATTTGCTTGCTTAGCACAGGAAGGGTGAGAAGGTCCTCCTTGGATGGCTCGTGTCCATGCTGTGAGTGAACCTGTAAAACATTGTCTGCCACGTAACAGATGCTTGTTAACCCCTGAGGAGAAGGGAATCAATGAGGGAATAGGTGACAGGTCGAACATGGGACATTTTCACTATTCTCATATCTATTCCCCTATAATCCAGAGAACCATGTTTATTCCCCTACAATCTAGAACCATGTCCATTCTCCTGCAGTCTAGAACCATGTTCATTCCTCTACAGTCCAGAGAACCACATTCATTCCCCTACAATCCAGAGAACCACGTTCATTCCCCTACAGTCCAGAACCACATTCATTCCCCTACAATCCAGAGAACCACGTTCATGCCCCTACAGTCCAGAACCACATTCATTCCCCTACAGTCCAGAACCGCATTCATTCCCCTACAAATCTAGAATCATGTTCATTCCTCTAGTCTAGAACCATGTTCATTCCCCCTACAGCCTAGAACCATGTTCATCCCCCTATAGTCTAGAAGCACATTCTTTCCCCTATAATCCAGAGAACCATGCTCATTCTCCTACAATCTAGAGAACCGTGTTCATTCCCCTACAGTCTAGAACCACGTTCATTCCCCTACAGTCTAGAACACCATTTATATACCTAGGACCAGGGGGAGATACAAAGAGCAGTAGGAGGTGCCAGGAAACTAGGAAGGAGGAAGCAGCAGGAGGCAGGTAGCAGCCTGTGTCTCATACGTGAGATTAAAGTCCCTCTGAGTTATGAAGGAGGCACAGACACAAGATTAGATAACGTGAGTCAAATGAGATAAGGTTTAGCCCCAATCTTGGAATTCATCAGAGTTCCCCACCCCCACCCCCACCCCGCCCTCACGCTAAGCTGCTTTACAGTTTGGGATTAGAGCACATCATCTGAGACTTCCCCTCCCGGCTCTCAGTCACCTCTCCTAGTCCTCTGTCCTCCTTCAGGTCACAGACAGTTCTCTTGTCAAGAATCAAAGCCCATTTCCCCTTGAAGTTTCTCTTTGTCCCCATAACTGAATTCATTTCAGTGCCTCCACACAGGTATTTATTTTGGTGACCTGCCCTCGTCTTATGTGTTGTCACGAAACATATTCAAGTGCAGGGCACTTGTCTGTTTTAGAAAACGCCTCGTTAATCACTCCTGTAATTATGTGAACACTCCCTGTGGCCGACTGCAGACACGTCTCCCTTGGAGGAGCCCCTGACACGCTCCCCTGGAAGCCCGAGAAAGGAGAGTGGGCAGGATTAATAACTCCACTAGGAAGACGGTATCTGAGAAATAAAATTTGCTTTGTTATTGCCTTTAATTCAGGCACAAGCTTGCCTAGTAACGATAAAACAACTTTAAAGAAATAAAAGGACCAGAAAGGAAAAAGTTAACCTGAGTTCCAGACTCGGTTCCAGAGTCAACAAATGCATTTTCCTGATGAGGAGTGGGACCCATTGCCCTTTAAATGTGTCACTTGTTGCAAGAAAATGTGTAGATCCAGGGAAGCTCTGTGCAGACCCTGCCTCCTGCCTGACGGCGCAGGGAGCATGCAGGGGCCCGTTTTATGAGGCCCCACCTCTTCCGATGGGGCCCGAGTACGTACAGTCTCCCCAAATGGGAAACGTTGGATGTGAAGCCACTGGGACTCCGTTGAGTGGTGATGTGGATTCTTTGATGAAGCCAGACAGGGAAGAGCCACAGACTCCTGACGCGTCCCAGGTGTGGCCAGAAGGTCAGGGAGTCAGCACCCTTAGAGGTAAGAACAGCGGGCGATACCTCAGCACCTGCTGCCCAGAGCATCCCAGGGACTGAACCACGGCTGCTGCCCAGCTCATCAAACACCATGTGTGAGAATTTTCCCGACTCAGTTCTCCAGCCCTTGCTTCTGTTTGGGGGGTTAATTCCTGTGAGTGCCTGGCCTTGTCTCAGGGTCTCCCTCTTGGGGAGCCCACACGAAGACAGAACTACTCAATCCTCTTGGGGGAAGACTTTTATTTTTGCAGTTTTCTCCCAGGAGCAAATTCTAGCTCATTAATTTTAGCAGAGCGTATATAGCTTACCATTGTGGAAGTGCTGTCCTGGGGAAGCACAGGGAATGGAATTTGGGAACTGATTATAAAATTAACACGTGTTCAATGTAGAAATTATGGAAAGTACAAGAAAGAAACATAAAATTGAAATTCTGCCTCCCGGGCACAATCGCTATTACACCCTTAGAGGTGATTTTCCGCTCAGCCACCTTTGGAAGTGGCATGTGTGTATATGTACCAGGTATCCTGCTTTCAGCAAGCATTTTCTCATATTACTAAGTGCCATTTTAAATTTTTGTCTTGTAATAATTATTTATTCACAGAGGTAAAGAGGAGTCCCATGTGCCCTCCACCCAGTGTCTGCCTGTGGTTGTACCTTACGTAACTATCATAAATGTCAAGACCAGAATGTGGACATCAGTACAACGTGGACATCGGTACAACGTGTGAATATCATTTCATCACAGGTACAGATGTGTGTCCCCACCATCGCAGTCAAGACGCAGAACCACTCATCACCATAAACGTCTCACTCTTACAGTCACACCTGCTACCCGGCCCTGCCATCCCTCACCTCTGCTGAGCACTAATTTGTTCCCATCTCTATAACTGTCACTTTGCGTCTGTTGTAGAAATGCAGCCATGGGGCATGGGACCTTTGAGACTGGCTGTTTCTGCCTCTCAACACAGTGCCCTGAGCCCCATCCTTGTGGCTGCACGTGTCAGCCGTTCAGTCCTTCTCGATGCTGAGCGGTGCCTGTGGTGGGGACTCATCACAGCCTTCAGCCATCCAGCCCTAGGGGGCTAGCTCGGCAGTTTCCAGGTGCTTGCTGGTACACACTAACAACCGTGCAGGTTTTTCTGGGCCCTAAGTTATCATTTCTTTGGTATATATTCCAGGAGTGTGCTGAGTGGGTCGTATGTGTTTACCTTGATTTGTTTCTGAAGAAACGATGGCAAGTCAGGTGATGTAGGAGCGGCCATCCCCTCCTGCTTCCCCACCAGAAGGCGTGAGTGTTCCCACACCCTCGTCTTGCTTTCACGCGGCTGTTCTGATGGGGCGCGGTGATGGCACATCGCGGTCCCATAAATACTCCTTTAGGATGTGATTCCTGATAGCTGAGCTCACCTTCCACCAGCATTGATTTCAGACCTACACAGGTGAATTTTTCTGCCCATCGTAACCAATAACTGTTATTACCTCTTGAACAATCTTTTCGCAGCAATTCTATTTGCACAGTACTCAGTTATTGAGCAATTAACTGGCCAGGGAAAATAGCTTGCTGGCTGTCTCTTTCTGCACATAAAACGAGTCATTTGTATGCTGCCTTGTCTTATCCAGTCGTTCACAGGTTTGTGGAGAGAGAGAGAGAGAGAGAGAGAGAGAGAGAGAGAGACAGAGACAGAGACAGAGACAGAGACAGAGACAGAGACGGGAGGGCAGCGGGACAGAGGAGAGGTCAGAGTGTGTCCTGATTTGAATGAATCCGTGAGCTGCTGCTGCTCAGGCCCAGGCCATGAGGCGTCGTGTGGATCCTGCCTGGTGTGTGTCGTCTGGTCGTCACCTCAGCATACAGGTCCCTCCGGCCTGGCACAGTGAATTCTCGTCACCCTTTCTCGGAGGAGTGGCCTTTGCCCTCCCGGAGGCCGCTGGTCATGGCCTGCACCCTCTCCTTGCCCACAGGAGGGATTCGGGGAGCAGGAGCGAGGGGCGGGGCTGCAGCAGGGGTGATGGATGCGGTCACTGAAGGGACACTCCGGGGGAACGAACTGCCCTCCGTCTGCGGGAAGAGGGGACGGACGACACTCTGGATGCCTCAGGCGAGAGCCGGTCGATAGCCCCACTTGCCAAATTCTCCCCAGGTCTAAGAGCGGATGGCATGGGAATCAGCTTAAAAATGGATGCCAGGCCCGAAGGAAATGTGGTGCCCGTTAAACTGCAGAGGTTTCCAGAGAGGGACACAGCCAGAGCAGGAGGCCGCCGGCTGCCCAGCGCGTGGCCCCGGGAAGGCGACCCCGTGGGCAGAGCTGCCGCCACCCTACGGCAACCCACCGGGACGGGTCTTCATGGCAGGGCCGCCGTGGCGAGGCCCGGGACCTAATAGCAGCAGGAGCCCGCAGGAGCCCGCAGGAGGCAGCCCTGCTAATCGACTCCTGAGGAACAGCTGTTGTTGATGAGCTAAGTCTTTAGAAATCAATCGCTGATTGTGCAGACAGTGCCCGGAGCAAGGCGTACGTTTCCGTAAATATAAGCGTGCATTTATTAAGTTCCACGCACAGAATAAGCTCTATTTTGTAAAATGAAAATGTAAAAAAGGGCAAAACTGACCCCAAATTCTATTTAGATTAAAAAAAAGGAAGAAAATCAATCGCCAGATGTTACATTAACACCGTTTTGTGTAGTGGGGGGGAGTCAAGTGGATTTTTGTCCCCTTGTTATTTTCCGTAACGAGCACCAATTACCTCAGAATGGTCGAGACAGAGTTTTAAAGAGGGGTACCCCGCACCAAGCGCTGCCCCAGGGCTGGTTTCATCAAGCAGAAATCCATTAGCGCCCAAACCCGTGTCATCTTTAGTCACGTCAGGCGGTCACCGCGTCCTTCCCGCCTTACAGAGCCCCCCCTTCCCCTCGCTCTGCAGCCTAAGCTGCGAGGCCGGGCAAGTGCTAACATTTCCTTTTTATGAAAGAGCCGTTTCAGGGCAGCCTCGCTCCCTAGCACTGAAAATGTCACGGGGAAATTGTGGTCCTTAACTCAAAAGCTGAAAATCTAGATTATGGGGATGAATCCATTTAGATTCATGAAAAAATGAAAAGGCCTTTTAATTGTACAAAGGCCTGGACAATAAAGTGAGTTGCTGGGAGGTTGGTTATTTCTGAAGATGAGATTCCCCCCCACACAAATATTTGAAAGAGTGAATTTGGCAGCTGGAGATCATTCCAACCATTTGGGGAAAATGGAGCTATAAATAGGATGCAGAAACAAGTGGCAATTAGGAAACAGGAGCACAATGAAGGCAACAGCAGAGGCTAGAAAACCTCAGCCAGGGATTCGAAATGGGAGCTCTGACTATACTGTGAGGGCCTCTGTGCGCAGAGAGAAAGGAGACGCCCATCACGAAGGTTGGTGTGGTGGTCAGACATCTGGTTTCATGAACAGTAAGAGAAGATAAGTGAGGAGCTCGAGAAATAATCTTTGCTGCCATTTCAAGAATAATAACAAACAGCTATTAGCAGTGAGAATAAGTCTAAAAATATCTGAAATCAGCTTGTCTGTTAGGTTTTTCTGAGAGCTTTCACATGCAACATCTACAGATTTTATCTCATTCTACTGCTGTGGCGTGCAGAGGAAAAGAATTACTTTTTCCTACGACTGATCTGGTTTTCCTCTTGAGAGCTTATCTTCTGGTTAGTGGGAAACAAATGGCCTAAAGGTGCAAGTCAGTGAAAAGCTCAGACCCGCTGGGTGAATCAAATAGTCCTAAGCAACTCCAGACGCTGCTAGAAGTGGTTGTCAGTGTGCTAAGCTTCTCTACAATGGAGCCCGGGTGCTCGGAGGAGGCTGCCTGTCCTTGGCAATGGGTGCAGCTGGTTTGGGCTGGTCCTTGGATCTGCCCTCAGTGCCATCTTCCATCTTCCTCACATCGGTGGTTCGTAGCTGGAGAACTCCCAACCCCTTTCAATGCTCAGGCACATTGCAGCACAACCTGCCATTTCCCCTCAGCTCTCAGTGGCGCTGGGCTTTGTTTGATTAAATTATATCCCTGAATTTTCATGTATGTGTGTGTTTGTACATGTACATGTGCGTTCACGTTTATGTGTGTATATGTTCATGTGTGTGTTTTGTGGGGACAGCAGGAAGGGGAGAGAAAACAGGTAGTGAAATCTATTTTGTGTCTTATGAAGTGCTAGGCACTTAGAGGCATCATTCTCATATTTAACCTTCCCAGAAATCTTAGTGGTGCTGTTGTCACATTTTCATCAACGGGAAACTCAGGTTGAGGTGTGATATCAGAAATAGAACCCAGATCTATTTTTGCTCAAGGTTTGTGTTTATGTCTTTGAAGTGTTAAACATGGAACGGAACGTTGTATGTCCTTGGTGTTTATTTTGTAATATTGACATACAAATCATGACAGTGACAGAGGCCCAGCTCAACCGTCTTTGCAAAACATGGTACTTAAAATACACATTATCACATGTGGTATCTCAGTCTTTTTCTCCAATTTTTTAATATGAACATTTTCTAACATACAAGGATGTTGACAAAAATAGTACAATGAATACAAGGCTTAACACCACTTTTTATACTGTGGCTTCTTCATTCTCAAGCTTTTAAATGTGATTCATCTGTTAATTGACCAGATTTTATTGTGATTATGAAGGACTTTGTGGTTTTTTTTATTCTATATTTCTTTTATGTTCAAGAATGTCTGCCTGATACTTTTAATTGTGAACAACCTCTTAGCTGGAGATAATACCCTGGGGAAAACATTTTCTATCCCTAAGAACACAGTAAATGTTATTCCATCGTCATCTGGCTTTCATTGGCCTAGTGGATAAATCAAAGGAACAGTCTTTAATTCCTGTGGGTGATTTTTGTGACTTGCCTGATGCCTGTGTAATTTTTATTCTTGACGTTTGATATCCTATCAGTGTTGAGGGACTTCTCTCACATTTGAGGTGCTCAATCACAATATGCTCTTTCACTGGGATGTGTCAGGTTTTTTGTTTGTTTGTTTGTTTTTAATTTCAGGGTTTATTTTTTCTTGTGCTGTAACTTACAACATGTTTTTCAGGTCAGTTTGTTGGATTCTCTATCTGAGGGGCATTGATTCTTATTGGAATGGATCAACTTTGTTCTCCATAAGATTGAGTTTTTCTCCAGTTGTTCAAATGTCTGTATCTTTTTTATCTGCATTCATTGCCTTTACTTTCAACTTTCCACCTGCCAGGGACTTGCTGTGTAGCATTGCCTGTTCAGTTCCTTGCTAGTTCTAATATACAGGGCATCCCCTCAAAAATGTATATGCACTTTGAATGATTATAAAGTCAGTGTTTATTAATATAAGGTTCATTTTCAAAATTTAAAAGAATCTGCAGAAATGAATAATTTTTGTCAACGCCTGTTTTCAAGCTGATAACTGTTCTGGTCCAGGCCCTGCTGATAACATGAAGCAGCGGAATCACCAGCATCAAGGATCATTTTGTGCGGTGTTTGTGTTCCCTCAATGCGTCACCTGTTGCTGGTTTTATACCATAAACTTTATTTCTTATGTGTCTCCATAAAAAATACCTAGTGTCCCTTTAGGATAATTGTTCTTTATTCAAAGCTTAGTCTGGCTTCACCCATTATTTCAAATCGGTCAAACCTGAACAGGAGTGAAAATTAAGTGAGCTGTCAGCTGCTGAATTGCGTGTCCATTTGGGCAACACCCTGTATTTTTTGTTTCAGAAATTACCTTGACTTGAGCCTGTTTCTTATCTTAGCTGCACGAGCTTCTTTCATCTCATTTTCTCCCGGTATCATCTCACTGTATCAGTTCAATATGTTGTTTCGTATCATAACAGTCTGTTGGGGAACTTCCCTCTGCTCACTGTATGACTCTTCCTTCTAGGCCTGCTCTGTCTTTTTGAAATCCCGCACCTTCTACGCTCCCACCTTTTGTGCTCATGTTTGCAGAACTGCTGGCTGTTGCATTTCATCTTCCCTGAGCTGACACTGCATTTGACCTAAGATAGAGCCAGTGACTTCTCAACCCTCTTCTCATCACGTTTGAGGAGCGTTGGTTTTCCTCTCCAAGCTACAGTAGAAAGCCAAGGTTTTTTCTGTCTTCTACCCATTTTTAAGTAAAGAGAAAACAGGGCAGAGGAGAGGTCAGCAGAGGATCTGTTCTGCCTCTGAGATGCTATTAAATATACATGTTCCATGCACCCAGCAAGGAGGCATGTTACCTATCAGAGGTGTCCTTTCCAGGGTCCTCAGAAGTGGGTGGGAGAGCACTTTCCGTGGTGCAGGGGAGGCTGAAACATGTGAATTCAGCCTGAGTTTCCAGCCTGCTGGGCTGCTCTGCAGACTTAAAACCTCTCCCCATCTTTCTCATTACATAAATATATTCCCTACTGTTCTGCTCCTTTGGATAACCTTGACCAAAAAACCCGATACATTTTGTTTTTGTTCCACAAAAGCTTCTGTTGACATCTGAAGACCTGCCTTGGGTTTGGAGTTAAAAGACCTGGGTCCAAATTTAGCTCTGTCCCGTATAACTGTGTGACCTTGGACTAGTTACATGTTTCTACTTGTAGATTTTCTTGTTTATTCGGAGGGGGTAATAATGTCTTTCCAGGCATTTAAAAGGTGTGTGTGTGTGTGTGTGTGTGTGTGTAAGGCTCAATAATAATGATTCATGGGCAATATCTCTGAAAAACATACATTGCAACACATTGGAGAGTTTCACCATCACCGATGGTCCCTGCTGTGAATTCAGGGCACATGTGACAATCTTGTTTTAGGACCATTTCAGTGATTGGTAAACTGGGGTCACATGGGGTGGTTAATTTGGCATCTTCAATCTTGTAGCTGCATCTGGTCTTCTCACCCTTTTCTTGCATGTCCTGCCTTGTCTATTGGCCAAGTCTGCAAAGAACAGCTCATCTCTGTTCTCTCCAGGGGAACATCATCGGCCGCTCTTTTCTGGAGCCCACATTTGTTTATATCCCTGTGTGGATCTTACACGATGGGAGCCAGAGCTCTTTTCTATAGTTTCAGCAAAAGGTAGTTTGGCGATTTTCTAGGGAAATTCATCCTTAGACATTTATTCTGTAGGGAGCCCGCTTTCTGCTTACTCTATTGGTTGCTTTGACCTCCATCCGCTTTCATTTCCAGAGCTCGATGTACGGATACCACCAGAGGCACTGGGAAACTAAACTCACTCAGTGGTTTATCGGACAGTTCACATCACATGTTCTCACAGTTCAGCGAGAGCTTCTCCGTTCTGGGTTGAGCCTGAATGACTGCGAGGACTGGCCACGCTGGCCCAGTTTCTCACAATGTTTGCTCTACAGAGTGTTGGCCGTGTGTTTATTTCTGCCTTCCCCAAGTGGAAAGCACACTAAGGGGATGTTAAGGATGTGAAATCAGCTGGGCTGGTTTTCCTAAGTCTGTCACTCAGGCCCTTTGCATTGGGGTTAAGATCATCCAGGCACCTGGATTGCCGGTGCTTATTACTTTCTGGAGATAAATGAGAAACTTGGAAAAGATGCACACAATCAACATCAGGCCAGTTCAGGGTCTAAGAAGGTGGATGACATTGTATTTATCAGGAGGGCTGCTGGTTAATTCATAGGCACGGATGCCCACATTGGTCTGAACACTGAGTTAGGTTCCTTACAAGTGTTGTCTTCCCTGAGGGTCTTTCCTGTGACTTTTCTCTCTGCTCAAATTTCAGAGTCGTTGTCGGCAGTCCTGGGAAAGGTGATGCTTTACTTTAGAGGAGTTTGCAAGTTTGGTTACAGACGTTTGATGCTGGGGTTCTGTCCTTTACCAGGTGTCCCCAGAAGAGCATGTCATGGTTTTACCCGACGTCACAGTCATTAGAGTCATTAAATCCCACGCGTCCTGGTAAATTATTAAGAATAATTGATCTGTTGTGGCGACATCAGGATGTATTGACTTTCACCCAGGTCGATAGTTTCCAAAGGCATAATTAACCTCGGCGTTTATGGAAACGTGCACGTGTGTCTCCGTGTGTGTGCGTGTGTCTCCGTGTGTGTGCGTGTGTCTCCGTGTGTGTGCGTGTGCGTGTGCGTGTGCGTGCACAGACAGATACCCATACTGTACTCTTTCTGAACATCTTTGGAAAAAACCATTTCCTGCAGAGATCCGGTTAGCCTTGTTTTCTCATCAGTTCTCTCTTCATTCTTTGCATTTCTGACCTTGTTGTTCTTTCCTTTGGTTGACGAGAGTCAGGAAAACTCAGGCTTGTGAAGAAATATATCTGCCTTTTGCCAAATCGTGGGGCCGTCTTCTGGGGAGCTTGTGATGAACTGTGGAGCGGGTGTTGCCAGCTCTCCATCCCCGTCGAGGTCCAGTGGAGCAATGAGAACCTCAGACCCTTCCTGCCCCACAGCGGCCCGGGAATGCTTTACTCCAGCACCGACTCAGACCCGATCGGTCTGAGAACCCACCTCACTTAATCCCAGCATTGTCTCCATTAGATGACTCATACAGACAAACCTAAGGTCAAAGTTGCGTTTAGTCACAGTTAAGGGGTTGCTACATGATGCGATCGGATGGGTCCAAAACAAAAACAAGGAAACCCCTTCCTGTCTCCCATCGTACCTTAAATTCTACCTGTAGGAATTCTTCGTAAGTGCTGTTCTGGAAAATGAAGGCTTCTCCTGGCTAAATAAAAACATCAGTATCAGTACCACTTACTGACTATCTGCTCTGTGCCCGGCTCTGTGCCCCCCCATCCAGGCCACACGGCTCTCGGCTGCCCCGAGGTCTCTGTGCCCCGTGTTTCTCCAGCTGCTGTTCCTCGCATATTGATCGACACCTGGGACCACAGACAAGTGAGACTGTGCTTGTTAATCAGCAGGGCTGTTCCTCGCAGCTAGAAAAGTGCTGATCGTCTAGGACATGGTGTTCCGATGGCTGGTGAGGGCAAGAAGGAAGGGGCACGTTTTGAGTGGAGCAAATTGCCGTCCTGTACACAAGTACATCCCATCATGTCCTGCTGCTGGTCCGCATGTGTGTGTTCTCTCAGAATTCATCTGTTGGAAATCCTAACCCCACAGGCGATGGTTTTGGGAGGTGGGGCCTCTGGGAGGTGCTTAAGCCATGAGGGTGGAGCCTCGTGAACAGGATGATGGTCTGATAGGTGAGGATCAGGAAGAAACCCTTTGCCTTCTGCCACTCGAGGACACGGCGAGAAGTCTGCCACCTGGATGATGGCCCTCACCCACCACGGCGGCGCCCTGACCTCAGGCTTCCAGCCTCCAGGACTGTGCGGAATTAATACCACAGTCTGTGGGATTCTGTGATAGCAGCCAGTGCACCAGGACACCCCTGTGTGTATGTGCCTGAGACAAGGGAGAAAGCAATGTTTCCCATGAGGCGATTTGGTTGTTGGACATTCCAACAGTGACAGAGACTCTCAGCAACAACCCAGCATCTGATTCTCGGGTGGGATGGGCGGGCAAGGTCAAGAAGAGAGAAGAGTCTGGCCGGCGTGGCTCAGCAGTTGAGCGTCGGCCTAGGATCCAGGAGGTCAGGGTTCGATTCCCGGTCAGGGCACATGCTTGGGTTGTGGCTCGACCCCCAGTCGGAGGCGTGCAGGAGGCAGCCGATCAATGACTCTCATCACTGATGTTTCTCTCCCTCCCTCTCCCTTCCTCTCTCTGAAATCAATAAAAACATATTTTTTAAAAAAAGAAGAGAGAAGATATTGCTAATATGACAACATCCATCTTTCTCATTAACACAATGGCTGTAACTGGTCAGGGCTCTGGACTGCCCCGGAGAGTAGCAGGGGGAACGCCAGGCAGATGAAAGAGAGAGAACTGTGGTGAGAGAGCGGATGACGGTGGCCAGGCCCACGTCTCAGGGTAACGCAGCTTGCGCGGAGCACGGTGCTTAAGGCTGGTGCGGAGAGAATAACAGCTCCCATCCCGGGGATGCATATTTAAAGCTAAGACCTTGAAAAATGAGGTTTTTATTTTAAAATTGTTTTTATCGCTGTCCTTTGAGCCAGCGTGACTCCTGATGAAATGCATCAGCGTGGTTTGCAAACACTACCTGGGAATAAAGAAAATCCCTTCTGAGCCTAAATCTATGGATTTTCATGAAGCCTTTAGAGTGAGGGAGCTTTATGCTTTAGATTCTAATATAAAGAGGAGATATGTTAAGCACCTTGGGCAGAAGCAAAGCACCGTTCCTGTGAAATACAGAAATAGATGGCGACGTTGCAGGTAGCTTCTCTTCTGTCTTATGTTATGTAAAATCGTGAGTTATAAAGCATATCTGCACAGGAGACTTTCCCCCCGAATGCCCGTGAAGACCAGGAGATGTGACCTCAACCTGTTTTGTGGGCTCCCCAGCACTTACCAAGCACTTGCTGTATTTATTCCAGGAATTGTTCTGTCTGCTGGACAACAACGAACTCATTTAATGTTCAACATTTTATGAAGTAGCAACCGATGGACACCTTGCGTGAGGAGGGGAGGGCCTGTGAGGGGCGGCTTTTCTTCTTGGCCGTGACGAGTTTGAAGGCAAGCGAGGAAAGACAGAGGGAGAAGGGGGAGTCGCAGATCCCCTCACGCTGCAGCATCGGGGTCTCTCACCTCCGCTCTCGCCCTCGGCCCATCCGTCGCCTACCCCACAGCACAGACCCTGGTCCTGCTACTCCCAACCCTGCCCTTGCTCCTTGTGCCCCACCCTCTCCCCGGTGCCTGGGCACAGGGTGTGGGCGCGAATGCCCCTGCTCGGGCCTGCGTCCTGGCAGAGCAACTGAGCTGCGGTCAGGCCCCACTGCTGTCAGAGAAACACTACGCTGCGGAGTGGAGAGGTGCCGTCCTACTATGTGTTAAGGTACTTAGGGTGTCAACACAGTCCTGCAACGTATTTGGGGACTTAATGGCCATTGATAACATTACTTGCCTGGCAGGGATGGCGTAAGAGATGATTAAATCTCAGAGCAGAGCTTGACTTAGATGATCTTTGAGGCTCGTTCCAGCCGATGGCCTCTGGCTGCGTGGGAATTAGAAACGGGCTCTAGACTCTAAACAAGTGATTTCGGGTGAGTACACGTCGGCGGCTGAGCGAGAGCTTGCCTTCCACATAGCGAGTTCTGATTCCGTCGGTTTCCCCTCATTCTGAGTTTTCACCATCAGGTATTCTCTGTTTTTTCCTACACTCCCGCGCAGGAATCTTCCTTAATCCCAAATTGCTGCTTGTTGATTATAAGTAGTTTCGAATCTTCATTGGCTGTTTCGTTAAGCGAGATAAACATTCCCCAGGAAGGTGGAATGTACTTGCAGATGAGCGACAGGGGGATATGTCGTTAACTGGCTTAAGTCTTTGCAATCGTGTCCGATAAGGATTTAATGATCTTTCCCTCCAATGGAATGAGAAGTGGTTGTTAAGTTTTTATCAGCTCCCTGAGTAGGCGGCACTGCCCCTCAGGGATGCGTAACCAGAATTAATCTCAGACGAAGTCCGAGTGAGATGCAACGAGGGTCACGTGAGTCCTTTGGGCGGTTGATCGGGAGCCATGTTCTCTGAACAGTTGACATTTATATTCAGTTGCTTTTGTGTTTCCTGCTGCACATTTTGATTCTTAAGGAAAAACAAACCTGTATACAACTCGGGCATAATACTATTGGATAGAATCAGACTCAGAGGTCATGGAAACCTTCCTGCTCCCTTCCAGGCCATGAGAATTCTCTTCGAATTCATCCCGAAAGGCCCAGAGCGTCAGTCTCCTTGGTAACTACTGTTAACACCTAACGACACTTTCTGTCAGGGTCTTAACTTCTCTCACAAACAGTGGACCTGAGGTGACTCCTCTGCTTGTCAGGAAAAAAGGAAACAGTTGGTTATGATTCCTCATAAAGTCATGAGTTTATAGTAAAACCATGAATTTAAAATCATGAGCCTTTTATTAAACTCATCAGACTAAGGTTGCCTATTGTTCGCTTTTAAATCAATTTCTTTAAAATGATCCTTTACTGTTCCACTGTTATAGTGAGGGCCAGTTGTATAAATGTCACAAATCTCTCCGGTTTTATAAATATTTATGAAATAGGACAGATGCTGTCTGAACAGGTGAATGTGGAATTTCAATGAAGGCAGTTTTATTTATTTATTAAAAATATATATCTTTATTGATCTCAGAGAGAGGAAGGGAGAGGGAGAGAGAGAGAAACATCAGTGATGAAAGTCATTGATCGGCCGCCTCCTGCACACCCCCACTGGGAATAAAGCCCGAAACCCTGGCATGTGCCCCGACCGGGAATCAAACCTCCATCTCCTGGATCCTAGGTTGATGCTCAAGTGCTGAGCCTCGCCGGCCGGGCTTGATGAAGGCAGTTTTAGAATCGAGCCCTAGGTGAGGGAGGAGACTGTTAGGAGACAGTTGACGCTGGTATTAAAGGGGGCGGGTGAGTCATTGGCCCCGGGGGAGGGGGGGTAGATAAGTAACTAGACGGCTTTTCTATCCATCACCTGCTGATAGGCACGTGGGCTGCTTCTAGATCTTAGCTATTGTAAATAACACTGCAGCGAACATCGGGGGACATAGATTCTTTTGAATTAGTGTTTTGATTTCTTTGGATATATTCCCAGAAGTGGGATCACTGGGTCTAAAGGCAGTTCCATTTTTAACTTTTTGAGGAATCTCCAAACTGTTTTTCACAGTGGCTGCCCTGGTCTGCATTCCCACCAGCCGCGCGCAGGGTCCCCTTCCCCACACCCTCCCCAGCACGTGGTGTTTGTTGATTTGTGGACAGCGGACATTCTGACAGGTGAGGTGACACCTCATTGTGGTTTTAATTTGCATCTCTGATGATTAGCACCCGTTGAGCATCTTTTGGGGCGGTGAACACACAATACTGTGTACGGATGATGTGCTGTAGAATCGTGCACCTAAAACCTATATAATTTTGTTAAGCAGTGCCACCCCAATAAATTCAATAAAAAGGAAGTAACTGGACTGAAGAAGCTAGAGCGAGGGAATCGAATATGTTTCATTGGGACAGAGAAGGGTGCAGGGTGGACTTTGAGCCCCGTGAGTGAATTTCGACCCCATGAGCACAGAGCCTGTGGAGGCTGAGGGCAGAGCAGCAGGCGGCCTGGTGATGAATGTCCACCCCCTAGATGCTGGAAAGAAAAGCCAGCCCAGGCGGGCGCCCCAGGAATCTGTAATGAGCTGAGTGGATGTGGGAGGCTCAGGGCAGTAATTAGACAATAGGGGGGAGCGTGGTGGTGACCTGATCACTGGGGCATCGTCAGTCAGAGGACGGTTTCCGTGTGTGCAGCTCTCAGGGGCCGTTAGGAAGAGAACAGGCCGGACGCTGGCTCCCAGGGCCACGCGTTTCCTACTGGGGACGGACATCTCATCTCCACACCCCCAGTTCTGTTCATTACGGATTACATGGCATAGCACATGATGGAGAGGCCTGAGTTTTCCTTCGTGGTCTGTTTTCTGGAAGACAGCAATTATCTGAGTGGAACTTGGTTTAACTGCTAATGTTTGGAGGAAGCTGAGTATCTCAGGCTTTCATGGGCAGAGGCGTAGATAAGCAATCTCCCACTAAAGCCGTAATGTATTTACAAAAACGTGTGTGCAGGCCGTGATCTCTAGACTCTAGATTTCACGGGTAGTTTTTTTGGGGTCGCGGGGATCAAATCTTTGAAATTAAGACTCCAGCAGCTGTAATTCTTGCAGCGGCCGTGTGGTGGCAGGTGTCGCGGAAGCAGCATCCTGCTCGCGCCCCTGGGAACCCTGTTTCTGTGTAAATCGCAGGTTTTGTCTCTGGGCCCCTGTTTTCCCTGAAAACTGCTGCTTTCCCGACAGTGTTTGTTTTCCAGTTGCGCCCTGTTGGTCAGCTCGGCGAGGCCAACCCCTGCGACGCCCTGAATGTCGCGTGTTCTGGTTCAGTTCGTGTCAGTGCCGCTTGGAGGAAAGTTACCCTTTGAAATCGCTGTTGGTTTGGAGGCTTTTCTCCTGTCCTCTCATTTAATTCAAACACCGGGGACACACTGGGAATGAAAAGCAGCTCTTACCGTCCCCTGGAAACGGTTTCTCAGACGATGCAGACTGAACACGCCGGGCAGAGGCTTGCTCTCCCGAGTCCTCACTGTTGCCGTTTGCAGGGGTCCTCAGCAGGTGAGTGTTCTCAGGATTTGTTCCAGGTGGTGTGAGATCATATATATATGGAGGGGCAAGGAAACTTCCTGCATTAAAATCTACCAAAGGTAACCTTTTCTAATTGGTTTATTTCTTTAATACCAAATTCCGTTAGCCATGTGAGCGTTCTCTTTAGCACTCAGAAGGGAATGGATCCTGCAGCCCAGCTGCCTTTCTGCGATTCTCCGGAAGCGACCACCACTGTCGCCTGGGTGCTGCTGGGGTCTGAGCGAGCTGGTTACTCTGCCGGGTCCGCGCTTGCAGCTACACTTGCTGTGTGTCCTCAGGCACAGCAATTAGGTTTGCCCTGAATCTTAGATAAGATCATTCATTCAGGCAACACTGTCTGTCTGGCAGGCCCTGTGCTGAGCAAGCGACGTGAGGAGCACAGCCAGGTGTGGTCCCCGAGCCCCACACCAGCAGGTGAGTGCAGGAAACAGCATGACCTCAGAGGAAACAGCCTCCGGAGAGGTCAGTCCTCAGGAGAAACACAGTAAACAATTCACAGCGGGACCTGGCCGAGGCTGGTGGTCAGGCCAGGCCTCTCCCCAAGGAGCTGGACTTACGGTGGAATCTGAAAGCACATCGACATGAGCCAGGGTCAGGGCAGTGGGTGGAGAGGGGGACGCTGTGGTGAGAGGTGAAGCCGGGACGAGCTGGTGTGCCTGAGGATGGGAGGAAAGGCCTGGAGGCTGGAGCAGAGGTGGGGGCGAGAGCTGAGCAGCGAGGCCCAGGCAGCGATGGGGAGTGTGGGGGACACCAGTGGCCGTGACGTGTGCAGACGTGAGAACGGCCCTCTCAGTGTGTTGATGGAGTGTGGCCAGGACTCTGCCAGAGCAAAGGGCACAGGGCCCGGCTGCAATGTGAGAAAGCGAACGGAGGAAAACTCATTTCAAACGAGTTGGGAAGGCCTGTAGGGGGCGCCCTCGCCACTCCTTGCCCTGCCCCAGCCGCGGGAAGATTTTCTTCTTGCCCAGCAACAGCCCAGCCTAAGAGACCAGACAACCCTGAACTCTCCGTCTCCACCTCCGGACTTCCATTCAGAGCTGCTCCCTCCTGTCCTCTTTGAAAGCAAGCTCTGCCCCACCCCTTCTCCGGACTGGCCTGTGGCTTTGCCATTGTCCGCATGACCCAAACTGCAATTCCACTGCTAATTCCAAATAAACTCATTTTGCTGGTCAACAACTGGCTACGTCATTTTAAGGATGACAAAGGGTAACAGAGGGAGTGGCAAGGAGTTTAGGGCACCAGGAGGCCACCCACGGGAAGCGCTCTTGCAAAGATGCCCTGCACACGTGGGGTTTAATCCTGCTCCTTCCCCTGCCTCTCTCTCCTTCCTTCCTTTAGAGTTAAAAAAAAAATTGCTTCTGTCCGTCCCTCTCAGAACTGTATCTAAACGTGTTTGTTTGATTGTGGAAAGCCTCAAGTTTTTGTACCTTATGGATCTCTACGACTTTCCAGAATTCTTGGAAAGAATCTGTACATGTTTGGGTTATAATGGAGTAATTTTTCTGAAGGACAAGCTACCTCGACCAGCTGGTAATTTACCAGTTAAAAATATTTTTATTTTAATGTACGTTTCACTCCATGTTTTTGCATTTTATTACATCTTTTAACTACAAATAGTTGATTTATTGTGTGATTTGGGGCAAGTTACTTAACTTCCCTCCATGTTAGTTTGAAATATAGTTTAATAATCTGGTGGTGGAGTAACTGTGCCTCTGCAGGGGGCTGTTTTGAGGATTAAATGGGTTAAAAACATGCCTAGTGCATTATGAGCACATGGTGAGTGTTGGCTGCTGTTACTATGGGAGGGGACAGAAGACTGGACCGCGAGACCCAGGGGAGCAGCCGCGGGAACTTAAGCACCAGAAGTTATCACGATGTTGGGGGACCGGAGAGGTGAAGCCAGTGTTTTCTGGAGTTTATGCTGTCATTTGACTCCCACAGGGAGGTTTGGGAGCTTGTGGTGGGTGGAGAACAGGAGGGGAGGCAGATGTGCAGGCTCTTAGGACGAGACGGAGAGTTCTGCCCTTGTGTCTCCTTGGACGGGCCTCTGCTTAGCGATGGGGACTTGGATGTGCTTGGGCACTAGCAGCAGTGAGAACCAGCTGAGAGCTCCCATGGCGCCGAGAGGGCGAGGCCAGTGTCCGCCCTCGGGAAGCCCGCTCTCTCGCTGACACATAAGAAGAGAAATGTCACGGCAGCTCGGAGCGGGTCTAATGAGGGTGACCCAGTCGTGAGAAGTATCCGAGTAGCTCCAGTGAGAAACCTTTTAAAGTCTCTCCCATGATAAGACAACCATTTGGGGTCCTGGCATGTCCAATTAGCAAGTGAGAGACTTTTGGATATTTTTTCCATTTTTATTTTTAGAAAGAGTGGAAGGGGGGAACAGAAATAGAGAGAAAGAGAGAGAGAAACATTGATGTGAAAGACACATCATCAATTGGTTGCCTCCCTCTCGCTCCCTGGCTGGGGCTGGGGGTTGAACCGATGACCCTTCGATCCAAGGGCCGATGCTCTAACCACTGAGCAACACAGGCCAGGGCACAAGTGAGAAACTTGATTAGCAGGCCTGCTGCATGGCAGACTGTCTCTGGCCCTTAATTTTGATAAGTGGTTTTAAGTATTTATTACAATGATCCACGGTCTGTGGACTAATGAGCTGTCGTATGTCTTTTCACTGTGATGAAGCCCTGAGACCTGAGGAAAGGCGGCCTCGTGAGCACTTGTGGTTAATCTCAGTTGTGAGGACGAGGCCACTCTTTTGATTGCAATAATCATGTTTTCTGACTAATGGGGTGGAAAATAGATCATTTTACTGTATGGAAGTTATAACACCCCGCACATAGCACCTCGAACAAAAGGCATTAGTTGCTAGTAACGGCCCTGATATCTGTTCGGAAGCCTCCCCTTTAATCGCCCTCCCAGTTGCCTCCCTCAGCCGTGGGTCCCTCTCTCCAGGACCCCAGCCGGGCTCTGTTCTCGGAGCACCACCGGGTTTCTCTTCTGCTGAACGGGGCGTGTTCTGGGAGCGAAGGCACCTAGTGTGGAGAAGCGTCCGCTCTCCCTGTGGACCGTCTAAATCTGAAGGCAATCCTTCTCAGGCAGTGGTTTGTCGCAGCAGGGGCCACGTTCCCTACTACGTACCGAGGGCGGGTCACGGGGAGCACTGCGGCGTCGCTGTCCTAACGGGTCAGAATGTGGCAGCCCCGGAAGGTGTGCTGTGCTCCCTCTCTCCTCCATTTCCACAGGCATAAGGGCTTTTGTTCCCTGGATGAAGGCCCACGACGGTGTCCCTCTCGAGGCCTGGGCGTGCCCCCCTGGCTCCCTGGGACTTTTCTGCCATCAATTTGAGCTCCTGCTCCTCGGTGAGGAGACCGAGAGGACTCTTCTCTTTAGCTGGTGGGAGGTGACGTCTGCCCTCCCCGGAGGAAAGCCCGTGCTGACAGCGTGCGACCTGGAGCCAGTTACGGGACCAGAGAATCGCAAGGTGAGTGTGCAGCTCAGAGGTGGCTCATGACCCAGCCCGGTGGCTGCCAGGCACCGACTGGTCTAAGTGCTCAGCGTGGGCTGCGGTGAGTTAGTGCCGAAGTTAACAGTTCACATGGACAGTCCACGAGGAACAAAAGACCAACAGCGTAAGTAATCGCAGGTCACTGAAGGCCAGGTCGGGACCATGGTGGAGCCTGAGGCAAAAGGAAAAGCAGCCACACTGATCCTGTCTTTATTTAAAACTGTAACATTTGGTTCACTAAGGATGTTTTTATATCAACTGTGATTTTAAAAACTACAGTGGGCTCCGATACTATTTACCTCGATCACTGAGTTAGGGCGTCCCCTTTCTACATTGTGCCCAAGGCAGGTCCTCGTGTCCCGTCCCCTCCACCTGCCGATAGAAGAATCTGTCTAACCCACTGTGCCTGGTTACCCGCATTTTACCCGTGAAAATAGTGGAGGGACAGGGAAAGTGTTGGCTTCCTATGGCTGCTGTAACAAATTATTAAACACAGTTATTCTCACAGTTTGGAGGTCAGACTTCCAAAATCAGTTTCCCTGAGCTGAAATTGAGGCGCTGGCCAGGCCAGGCTGTCCCCGAGCCTGAGGGACAAGCCTTTTCTTCGCTTTTCTGGCTTCCAGCTCCCTTGTCCCAGGGCCTCTTCTTTCAGCTTCTGTGAACCAGAGACAGAGCTGCGGCCTCGTCTCACTGTGGTCATCAAGCCTCCCTCTGCCTCCTTACGGGACCCATGTGATCACATTCAGGACCCACTCAGATAATCAAGGGTGATCCCTGCATCTCAGGGTCTGTCCCCCGCATCATATGTTCCACATGATGTGACATTCATGGGACTGGTGAGTAGGACGTGGACCTCTCTGAGGGACATTCCTTGCCTCCCAGCGACTGGATAGTAGGCGCCATGTCCAGATTCGATGGAGGCAGACGGGCTTCCACCCCCTTTTGCCGGAGGTAGCTGACGAGTCCTCAGGCCCGTGGGGTGGGCGGGGAGGGGGCTGCAGGATTCAATGCAACAATTCTAACCTCTTTAAGGGCCTGCCCTGTGCTGCAGTCAGCGTCGGGGACAGAGTGGGGAGTCCTTCTCGCCCTCACCAGCACTGCTGGTTAGTTATGGACAGAGCCATTCTGGCAGGTGCGAGGTGATACCTGGTTGTTTTAATCTGCATCTCTGATGATTAGTGATGCTGAGCATTTTCTCATATGTCTCCTGGCCATCTGTGTGTCCTCTTTGGAGAAGTCTCTATTTAGGACCTTTGCCCATTTTTTAATTGGATTGTTTGTTTTCCTCTAGTAGAGTTGTATGAGTTCCTTATATATTTTGGAAATTAGCCCCTTATCAGATGTATCCTTGGCAAATATGTTCTCCCATACAGTGGGCTCCCTTTTCATTTTGTTGATGGTTTCTTTTGCTGTGCAGATGGTTTTTAGTTTGATGTAGTCCCATTTGTTTATTTTTTCTTTGTTTCCCTTGCCCTAGGAGATACACTGGCAAAAATAGTGCTGCGAGAGATGTCTGGGATTTTATTGCCTATGTCTCCAAAGAAATGACTCTTGATCATAAAAAATCTCCAGTCAACTGAGAAGGAGAAGTCTTGGAATCCTTAAAATGACCTCCCAATTATTTGGAAAGTACTGTCCTGTGATGCCGGGTCCCAGCATCAGCAAAGGAAGAATTTATTCAGAGGTTAAAAGGATGTAGACTTTCTCCAGCTGCTTCGTCCTGTGTGAGGTGTGGGCTACACCTCTGAAGGTGCCTGCAGGTTGTCATAGGGCGCGGAAGGAATATGAGAGCAGATGCTGAGGCATTGAGGGACCAAAATTTGGTTTGGATAAACATAGTATCAGGAAATGTACGTGAAATACTGTGTTGATGTCAGGCCAGAAGTGCCAATAAACAGTTAAAAAAATTGGCTGCTGGGCTAAGGGCAGTCACCCCTCTGTGGGAGCAATGGGGCACGAAGGCCGGGAAATTAAAAGTCTTAACCATAGGCCCAAAGCCATCCAAGCAACTTTATTATTCGAGTGAAGTGAAATACATACCCGCACGGCCAGGAGGGCAAAATTTAAATTAAACTTCAACATCGTTTTGTGTTTTAACTGTCTAGGACATTCTTAGGACTGCAAATAAGTTCCCTTTCTTTGGAAGCCTAAAAAAAAAATCCAATACAAAAAACTCCCCTGGCGCCGTCTTTTCCCTCCATCTGCTCTGCACATGTTCACTCTGAAACAGAAATGTGACCAAGATCTGAATTAACGCACTAACGCAGCGCAACTACCTGGGAAGAGTTGCTCTGCCACGGTGACCGCTGCTCATGCCTTCTCCAAGGTGAGACTTGGTTTGCAGTAGGACTTCAGGTCAACATCACTGCGCCCCCGTTAGGTGGTGGCATCGAGAATGGCCTTGCAAAGCAGACACCTGCAAGGGAGCCTTTAGGTGCCCTTGCTGATACTTTCTGGCTCAGGGTGTTGGATACACTTCTCTGCAGACTGGTTTTCCTTGGCTCAGTGGTGCTACTGATCTCCAGACAGGAGACGGCCATGAAGGGGAGGAGTTTTCTGGACACCTGAGCTCTTGCTCGTTGGTCAGAGCCACCTGAAGAAATTCCCATCTGCGGAGACAGTGGGATCCACCCCAGAGCCAGGTGAGAGGCCCCTGGATTGGTCATTCTGTGCTTTCTCCCCAAGGCCAAGCTGTCTTCTCTGAGGTTTGGCGTCCTTCAGTTTCTCAGAGTCTGAAACCAAGCTGGTGAGTTAAATGTAAATGCTGGATGGAATAAGTCAGGTATTGATTTTTTTTTTTTTAATCAGGGGGATAATCAGGACAGAAGATCATGGGCAGGAAGCAAAGGTCCCTCAGTTCCCTTCCTCACATCCAGGTCAGGGTGTTTCCTCACAAAGACGTCTGTCACGTATGTTACACAGACGTTGTTTCTAAGGGGACAGATGGCATTTAAGGAAGATATTTATACAAAATTCTATGCACAGGGTTAGAAGTGAGAGAATAAAGAAAAACAGGAAATAAAAAGGGAAATCTAGTCGGCAGGTCCTGTGGCCAGACCAACTCCTTCTGGGGAATCTGGTAGAGGGACCCGGGCACAGTGGGTCCTCGAGGGATGGGGGCATCTCCTGGCGGCGTCACCCACACCTGGCGGTAATGCTGTCCCTCAGGTAAGGCTTCCCTTCAGGCCAGGAGGAAGGTCTGTTTGCAGCCTGACTCTCCATTTCCCCTTGAAAGAAGCACTGTCTGTGTTTATTTCTTTTGACTTGAAAACAGTTTCTCCTGAGGCTGAAGCAAAAAGAAACAATTGCTATTAGTAGTCTGGAGATAACAGGAGAGCTTTCTCCATGGCTTCGTGACTGAGGGGGTTGAAAATCTGTCTGGATGCTTTGATATTTTCCCATCCTGGGTGGAGTCTATGTCCCAGCCCCCAGCCCTGGGCGCCTTCATGACAGGTGAACAGAATGAAGAGTTAAGCCGTGTGGCCTCCAAGTCCAGGTGAGGTAACACCACGTGGTTTCTCATTAGGATGTTTGCTCTGGGAACCGTAGCCCCGGAGTGGAAGTCTGGCTGTTCTGAGACTCGGTGGAGACACACTGTGTGTTAAGGATGGCTCAGCAGGTCTGGATTGTCTAACCTCTGCACATTCAAAGCCAGGCTTGGCCTCAGCTTAGTGTCTGTGAGGTGACTTCCAAGCTTTTGGAATATCTGCCTGCTCACAGTATCTCTATCTCTGGGCCTTGGGGCACGCCAGATAGTTAATGCTAATAATGTTTATGGTGGGGCCTTGGGTAGTCATCTCGGCTGAACCCTGGAGAGCTTGAGGCCAGCCATGTGGGCTGTCACAATGGCTACAGGACTGACCCACAACGAAAACACCAGGCACCCAGGCTTAGGTGAGCTTCCCTGGCTGGCAACACTTTGCGAGTATCATACACGTTTGCTGGGGATAAGTGTAGTCTGCGTGACCCCATGGAGAGGATAACCCCACTGGGAGAGGGTAACCCCGCCGGGAGAGGGTAACCCTGTTGGGAGAGGGTAACCCCGCCGGGAGAAGGTAACCCCGCCGGGAGAAGGTAACCCCTCCAGGAGAGGGTAACCCCGCCGGGAGAGGGTAACCCTGCTGGGAGAGGGTAACCCCGCCGGGAGAAGGTAACCCCCTGGAGAGGGTAACTGGAAGCTGTGCTGGTGTCTCTGGATTCTCCCCAGTGCTCCTTTCTCTTTAACATGCCGCAGCTGAGTGTCTAACAGCTTTGCTCAGTTCTATGAGTTCTTTTGGTGGTTCATAGGACCCTACAGGACATGAGGGTTGGCTCTGACATCTGAAATTACTAGGTCTGAACATCTCCCAGGGAAATTATTTAATTCCAAGAACACAATCTGTGGATGAGGAAACTGTATCTGAACCTCTATACAAGGTTCTGCCCTTTCGTTTGACACTGTATCCAAGGGATCTGGCTGATAACGAAGCCAAACATGTTTCCAGATTTTCACTGGCTTGGAGACCAATGTGTCCCCTTATTTGGTGGTTTTGCGATGTCAGCGAGGGCAGCAATTACATGTGTTAACTTGTCATCCTTCCCTGATCTTCATGCCATTTGTTCTTTCGCGTGTGCATTTATTTATTCATCTGTTTGTGATAAGTACACAGCTAATTCTTTTTAAGCACAAAAGGCTATCTGTGTCTTGTTCTTTACTGTATGTTTCTCTCTCCGCTGCTGACTGACCGAGGGATCCGTCCCACAGGGGGATGACGGTGACATTTTTGACAGTTTTTAATGGGCAGTTGTGGCCACAAAAGGGACAATTCTTATTTTACTTACGAGGCTGAGAAGTCCTCTGGCCAGTAACTGCCTTCACTCATAGAGAAGGGGGCAGGTTTGTGGTTGCCGGGATAGACGCACAGGGAGGAATTTCAGAGGCTGGTGATGTTCCCCCCCCCCCCCCCCCGCCATAAAGTAGAAAGCCTCCCGTATAAATTAGGAATCTAATCAGAATGTATGCTCCACTCGACTGGAACGGGCTTAATTGGGAGATCTGTTTAATCAGGACATCTCCCAGGGAGCTGATTGAAGCCCGATGATACACAACGGCAACGATTGTGGCTTAAAGGGGCAGTAATTCTGCTCAACTGAGGCACTTTCAGGAAATTTGGTGCTGCTTGAGGCTGGGCATCTGTGAGTCTCGTGGTCTCTGATTCTGCTTGTTTTTCTTACAGCCAGGTGTGCAGGGCTGACTTGACATAAATAGGTTAGGCGCTGCCCCAGCTGCTCATCTCTACTCATAAGACAAAGGGGGTCAGGCTCCGTGGCAAGGAATCCCCATGCTCCTTCCAGTGACTCGGAACTGGTGCTTTAGCCCATTTAAAGGTGCTGTTGTGGGCTGCTTGGCATTTCCTATGCAACTAGTTCAAGGAAGTTGGCTCAGGCAGGAGAGATGTGATTTCTGCCCTTTGGGTCCAGTCCCTCCATGGCTCCTGAGTCGCCTTCCTGCTAGAACCTCAAACAAATCATGTAGGTGACCCAGTTTCCATGGAGGACAATCAGTTGCAGGGAGCTATGGACTGAATGGTGTCCCCAAAAATCTACAGGTTGAAGTTCTACCCCTTGATGGGATGGTATTGGAGGTAGGCCATTTGGAGGTGACTAGGTTTAGATAAAATGATGCAGGTGGGGCCCTCACAATGGAAGCAGTGCCTTTTAGGAGAAGAGGCACCAGGAGTGATGTCGCATTATCACTTGTTCCTGACATCAGGAGGCATCACTTGTTTTGTCTCCTCCCAACCAGAACAATAATTCAGCATCCATCCAGGGACAAACATGCCTCTGTGGGAGCTGTGGGATCTAGACCCATACACCTAGGGACCAGGAGGTGTCTTGGCTCAAGTGCTGGGGAAATGGGCAGACAGCTCTGGTCTGGCTCACCTTGGCCGAGGACACTGGCTCCAGCTCACCTTGGCTGTGTCTGGGAGCCCCCGGAAGACACTGTTTTACACAATGACTCAGACAAAAGCCCAGTGGAAGCCCAGGTTTCCACACTGTTGGAGCAAAAACACAAGCACGGATGCACTGGCTGAGTCAGTGAAGACAAAAGGGGTGGCTGCTACTTTAAATGTGCAGCAGTAAGAGCCCCAGGGAACACGGTGAATCCAGGGCGCCTGACATCGCCCCTGGGTCACAGTAATAGTCTGGTACTGACCGTGAAGACGTGCAGATCTTCTAGTTACTGGATGAACAATTTAAAGCAGCTGTTTTAAGGAAACTCAATGAACTGTAAGGAAATAAAGACCATTGAACAAAATGGGATGTTTAACAAGGAGAAAATCATAAAAAGGAACCAAACCATTTCCGAAGCTAAAGGAAACAATGAATGCAACTGAAGATGCGACAGAGGGTGTCACGTGCCGAGTGGATGGAGCAGAAGAAAGAACCTGTTGCTCAAAAGTCAGAGCCTTTGAAACCATTGCATCAGAAGAGAGAACAGAAGGTGGAGAGAGCTCGCGTGACCACGGCCTGTCGCGAGGAAAACCAGTCTGCGGGAGCTGAGTCCCAGAGGATGAGGTAACATGCTGTCGATTGTGTTCTTGTGAATTTTTTATTAACTTTGTTTCAAGGTGCTTTATAATTTTATTGTTATTGTAAATATAAGACCCCATTTATATCAGGTGTTCTGAGCAGTTAGTGCTGGAGGGGTGATGACAGTGATTCCCGCAGACTGGCCACAGACTTGGCAGCTGTGATGGACTCAATTACTTTCAATAGTCTGTTGATTTTTCCAGGTACATGATCACAATATTTACACACGCCCTTTCTTTTCTTCTTTTTTTTTTTAATCCTTGCCTGAGGATACTTTTTCCACTGCTTTTCCGAGACAGTGGAAGGGAAGGAGAGAGAGACACACACACATTGATGGGTTGCCTCCCGCACAGGCCCCAGCTGGGGCCTGGGATCAAGCCTGCAACCCAGGTAGGTGCCCTTGGCTGGAATTGAACCCAGGACCCTTCAGTCTGCAGACAGATGCTATACCCACTGAGTGCACAAGCCAGGGCAGCTTCCTTTCCTAATAATTTCTAGATTAAGTAGCACTTCCGTTCATGAATTTCCTTATTCTGCTCTCATCCTTCCAGGAAATACACCTCAGCTTTCTCATGAAGCATAATGTTCTGTGTCTTCAGTTTTGGTGTTTAGTCTTTCTATTTCTCTCATATGAGAGGCTTTTAAAAACTATAATAGAAACAGAATCTTACTCAGAGCTTCTATTTTGTATTACGTGAGATGACAGCATGTCTTCTTACTAGTCTATGATGTGGTTGTTGATTTATTTTGTATTTGGCAGCTCCTTGCATTCCTGAGATGCATGCAGCTCGTTCGAGACATATGATGAACTTCGAAGGTAGAACAGGTGTTACTGCAGCTGGTCGCAGGAATATTTACTAAAACTAGGCCCACGCAAAGGAGCCCCCAGTTAATCCCAATCTTTTTGCTGCTGGTGGAAACTGTGTTCTTTCAACGGATCAAGAGAAAAGCATTGCATGGAACAGGAGACTGTGGTGTGGCAAGATTGTTCGGGAAGGCTGCCCCGGGTTTCCAATGTCCCGTATCCGTGGAGAAAAATCCAATTTTGTTTTCATCAGCCCAAAACAAAGGCCAGAGTCTAGAGTTTCTGTTTCATATTAAAGTTTAGTCCTTTGCAGCCCACACTGTCTGCTGTGGCCACAGGTGCCTAGACCCTCATGGTCGCTACAGAGAGAGCCCACAAACAAACAGGGTGAGCACATTTTCCCGAGAGAGAGAGAGAAAGAGAGAGAGAGAGAGAGAGAGAGAACGAACTCTGTTCCCTGGGGTTATATTATATTATCTCGGGTTTGGGAAGGACCATCCAACCAGAAGCCCGGCCCAGGCTCACCTGGCGCCCGACCCAAGCACACTGTCTCCTCCACTCCACAAATCCTCCCAGGGAGTGTGTTCCTCTCTCTCCCAGACACAGCTTGTCGCACCCGTCCCTGCGTGAGTTGCAGTTGAATCCGGGAGGCATATTGGATTTCGCTTTGAAATACATGCCTGATGATAACACGCCAGCTATGACTGGCGCTCGTTACTCATTGACGAGAGTGAACCCCACTACAGAAGAGAGCTACTGTGCCGGGGAGTCTCTGCACCTCCACGCCCATCTTCCAACTTGTTCTCTTGTCCAGGACGGTGACCTTCAGAGTCAGAATCTCTGGACTCTCGACAGGGCGTTGAATCTGGGCTCTGGCTGAGCTGGGCCAACATGCAGCAGGACCAGGAGAGCAGAGCCGTGGAAAAGAGTGGACCCCATGGTCCTACTGGATCCGTCTCACCTGGATGAATCCATCTCTCCCTGGAGTGTGGCTGCTCACAGCGTTATTTCCTAGAGGAAGTGACCCAGGACATCTGTGACGGGGTCATTAAGCCTTTTGGTGGACGATTCCTTGCAGTTAACTTCATCTGCAGCCTGCATGCTTGTGAGTCACTATGTTTGTTGGGATGTTGTGAGAAGGTCAACACTAATGATGTGCTTGTTATGATGAGTTTAAAACTCCAGCTGCCATTTGTTATCTTGGTCCCCTGGAGGTCAAGTCTACTCAGTCCCATCCCCCACTGCAGTTCTCAGTGTTTTTTTTTTTTAAAAATATGTCTTTATTGATTTCAGAGAGAGGCGGGAGAGGGAGAGAGATAGAAACATCAATGATGAGAGTCATTGATCGGCTGCCTCCTGCACGCCCCCCACTAGGGATCGAGCCCACAACCCGGGCGTGTGCCCTGACCGGGAATCGAACCTTGATCTCCTGGATCCTAGGTTGATGCTCAACCGCTTAGCCACACTGGCTGGGCTCAGTGTCATTTTTTGATACTTTTATGAAAATATTTTCTTCATCACTATAATTTGGTTTGTTATACTTAATGCCACTAAATTACTTTTAGATCTTGGTTTGGCTTTATTAAAAACTGTCTCATATTAATTTATTTAAATTTGTTGCTCTAGATGCAGAATTCATGAAGACGAGGACCACCGGCCACCTCTTCAGAGAGATTCTGGAAGCACCTACTGGCAGGTCTGCAGATGCTGAACACCCCGGGGGATCGTAACAGAGCAAGGACGTCACAGGCAGCTGAGAGGACGGTGTGGGATCCTCTGTGCCCCGGGCAGAGCCCGTGTTTAGCCAGCAGTGTTTCATCTCTGAGAGTCAGAAGGGAGCAGGTGTGGTTGTGCTGTGGGCAGGGCCGTGTGCACCTTTGGCCACTTTCTAGGTGAGCAAGCTGCCTACCTCTCTGAACCTCTGCTTTGAACTCTGAAAAATAACGTTTGCTCTGACTGTCCTCCGAGCGAGTGCTGCGATGTTCATATAATGCGCTCAGGCCAGGCTCTCTCCCCTTTTCTTGACACTAAAGGCAAGAAAGACCCAGATTTAAGACTTAAAAGGAAAATCCATGTTCACTGTGAACATCGTTTCCCCTCCCTTCCTGAACATTTCACCCGAGCGATCGTTCTCTATTGGCATCAACAATCTACGGAAGGAAAGAATGTTAGATCTACTTTTAATTAACTTTGCCATTGATTTCTCCTGACTGTGTATGAGTCAGTTCTTTAGTGACAGGGAGGAAACCTCAGAGATAAATGGTTGCTCTCAGGTTCCAGAGATTCTGTGGTTTCTTCTTTCTCTCTCCTCTAAACGCATTAGCCCCTCTGTTCTTCACCCCCCCCAGAGACATGTGTGCACACGCATAGCAGACACACAGAGGTGCATGCACATACAGACTCACACGTGCACACACACACACGCTCACACACACACGTGTGCACAGTGCTTCCAGGATGAAATATGGAACAAGGAGAGGTGGTTATGCACTGCGTGTGGTAGTTCACATAAAAAGTTCTACAATTTTGTCTAGTCCTATATTTTTTAATATTTTATTTATTTAAAACTATTTTAAAAAATTGATTTCAGAGAGAGGAAGGGAGAGGAAAAGAGAGAGATAGAAACATCAATGATGAGAGTCATTGATCGGCTGCCTCCTGCAGGCCCCTCACTGGGGATGGAGCCCACAACCTGGGCCTGTGCCCTGATCGGGAGTCGAACCCTGATCTCCTGGCTCCTGGGTTGACGCTCAACTGCTGAGCCACACTGGCCAGGCTAGATTTTTTTTTTTTTGGACAGAGTTACTCATAGAAAGCATTGCATACCTTGAATGAAAACTCGGTTATCAGTAAGTGAAGAGGAAAGTGGTTAGTGGGCCTTAAATTATCTGTAAACCAGGTTCACACAATATATTTTAGATATTAAACGTTAATATAGTTCTTTTCCCACAAATTACTATAACAGTATGTGACAATATACAACAGGATTTCCCGAAATGAGACAAAACTATCAGCCTGTTACACTGGGAGCTGTAAAATAGAGTGAATGCCGTTGGTGTAATTTTTAGTGAACTGGAAAACGATGTTTCACCCTCTGATGTGCTCATTCTGTCTCTTCAGGCAGCTGGATTCGTCCTGTTTCTGCTGTAAGTGTTGAACGTAAGCATCTTAATGTGTTTTAATGACCTGCACTATCTTCTCTGCTCTGCTAATAAAATTCTGACTCACCCCCAATCTGAGTGGTTATTATAGTCACAGAAAAGTACCTACCTGATACCTGTTCCTGCCGTTTTAAAGGCGATTTCTTTTCCTTTTCATGTCTGGAGATATTTTTGTACTCAAGCTCTAAAGGGACTAGACTACAAGTTTCTCTGAGTTAAAGCATAATCCTACCAAAATCAATGGGATTTTTATATGAAATATTGATCCGGCGTCTGCCGCTTTTCCGTTTGGTTTCCCGACACAATGAAAGATTCCTCAGCCCTGGTTATGCCTCCCCCAGGGGCCTATGTTTCTTGTTTATTTGATTTTTTAAAGGTTATATTTTTTTAAAAGGCATTTTTATTAATTTCTTGATTGATTTGAGAGACAGAGAGAGCACGGCATTGATTTGTTGCTCCATTTATTGCTGCATCATTGGTTGCTCCTGGTATGTGCCCTGATGGGGATCGAACCCGCAACCTTGGTGCGTCAGGAGGATGTTCCATCCAACTGGGCTACCCGGCCGGGGCCTGGAGCTCTGCTGCCCACCCTCTGGGCTGTGGAGAGAGCCTTCTAGGTGACCCCTCCACCCCCGCAGCCTTCTTGCAGCTCTTTCTGACTCAGCCAGAGCGGCGGTCGCCTGCCCGGCCCGCGGCATCCTGTGTGTGAACCGCTCCAAGCTCCCTTCTCTCCCCGTGTGGCCTTTTTCCTCTATTTCAGTGCCTTGGAATATGCTGCTCCCCCGGCCTGGAGCGCACACCTTCCCCATCCGCGTCCCTCCCCGCTCCCGATGGCGCCTCCTCCGGGAAGCCTTCCCAGCCTCACCCCAGGTGGAACTTGCCTCCATCGTGTGCCTTCCGCTCGGGCTTCCTGCTCTAAGCGACAGAGTGTTTTTCTCTTACATTTCGCTGTAAACTGAGAGCAGGGGCCATGTCTTCCTCACCATGGCAACCCTGAGCCTACAGTGGCCCCAGATTGGGGTGGACACTTATTTTCTGGATGAATTTTCCCGTTTTAGCATATTTCTATACTCACCAATGTCCCCAGGACCATTTAGACTATTTCTAAAATTAAATTTTAAAACACAAAGACGAATTGTTTCACTTTACTGTAATAACTAGGTATTTGGAATAAACTAAAAGTAGTTTTTTTTTTTTAAACTCAGCCAGAAAGGACTCTCTCTGTCTGAACAGGTCAGAGGATTCGTCAAAACTGAAAACTTGGCAGCTGAGGACGCCTGGCAACCAGACCTCGGGAGTGGGAGGGAGTCGCAGGGACAGACGGACACTCAGACCCGCTCTAGAAAGAGACCCTGTTGTTTTATTGGTGCGTAGAAAGCACAGCAACTCCCTGGGGGCAAGAGAAGGCCGAGCCGTGAGCATCCGAAGCCGCCGACGCAGAAGCGGCGCCCTCCCGGGTCCGTCCGAGGGAGCCTCCCAGACGCTGGGATTTCCTCTCTGCACGACCGCGTTGTGTGTATAGACGGACGGACATGCGTCCGCCATCCCGCCTCCAAACCCTGCGGCCGGGGCCCTTTTCCTCCCGCGCCCACGGGCGTCCCGAGGCTCACGCCACCGTCTCCTTTCTCTGAGTTCGCCTCTGGTGACAAGTGAGGATACCGGTGAAGGGCGAGTTCCCCTTAGTTCTTGGCTTTTTCTTTAACTTTTTCTGGTTTCTGAGGGAGATGCCCAGCTCTTCCATGATGGCGTTGAAGGAGAGACACTGGGGAGCGAGACAAGAGCGTCAGCGCCCCAGGCCCCCACGGCGCCGCTCCGTCTCCCGCCTGGGTTACGGTCAGGGCCCTGGCCTAGGGCAAGTCTGCGCGAAGGCAAGGCCCCCAGCCCCCCGCCCTTTCGTCCCCGGGGAAACTGAGGCAGCGGGTTAGCCCGGCCAGTGCTGGGGCTTCACTCACAGACGCGGTGACATGAAACTGCCCCGGCAGGCCCTCAGAACAGACCACTTACCTTCGCCGCGACACCCACAGAGTTAAACTAGTCATTTCCCCACGGGGCTGGTCCAAACATTGAGGGTGACAAGGCAAAGGACACGTCAGTAATGCTAGAAAGTGAACACACCTTCTCTACACCAAGGCTTTGCTTTTTTCTCCCATGAAACCTTACTTTGTTCCTAAAATAAAATCTAATTCTTGAGGACTTGCCTTTCTGATAAAGAAAAAGAAAAAAAACAATTTTAAATTGTATATTTTCCGCAAAAACACACAGAGAATCTGCCAGTGGCAATGACGCAGCCGAGTGGGTGAAATGAAAACGTGGCTGTGGACCGCGTGGGGAGCGTGACGCACGACACGGAGGGACGATGGTCATGGCCGCAGACGCCACACGGGTGCAGATGGCGCACGTGTACCACGGGTTCCCCCGCCATTCGCATGCACGGTCACAGACGCGCTGAGACAGGGCTCGCTGCCGTTTCCCCCGCCAAGGCGAGGCCCTCGCTCACGCCTGCCTGGCGGGGCTTCCGTCGGGTGGCACTGGTCCTGTGGACGTTACCCTGCTTTTGGTGGCTCCTCGCCTGAGGATCCCTTTCCCATTGGTTTTTAGAGAGAGTGGAAGGGGGGGAGAGACATCGATGGGAGAGAGACGCCAACTGGTTGCCTCCTGCCTGCGTCAGGCAGGGATGGGGCCTGCAACCCGGGTACGTGCCCTCGGCTGGGAACCGCGCGCTGCGTCCCCAGGAAGCAGACCGTGACGGTCACCTCGGTCCAGCGGGCAGGGGAGGCTCGTCGTCAGTAAGCACGCCCGTTAGGCCTCAGAAGGAAAGGTGCCTGTGACACGGGGAGACAGCTGCCGAGTTAGGGTCACAACGCACAGCAGCTTCCCAAGGCTTCTGTCCCTGGAGGACGTCTTCCCGAGCCCCTCACGCTAAGAGTCACGGAAAAATTAGGTTTAAGCGTGAAGCTTAAACACCTAAACTCTAATTTCAGAAAGCGTCAGACGCGCTGGTGGTCACCTAGCTGCTTGCTCTCGAGGACGGAAACGGGGCGGGACGCCCACGTGGTTCCTGCCGCTGCAGACAGGACACTTCCCTGGGAACCTGGGGTCCTGGGTCCCCCCTTTTCCTCGAGTGGGTGCAGTTCACATTTTTCATGGATCTACGTGTACGACCATGAATTAGAGCTGTGAGTTGCCCCTCGTGTCATGTGCTGGCGTTTAAGCCTCGGCCGCGCTGCTCAGCAGCTGGGCTACGCTGGGCAAGCTGTTTATTTCCTCTCGGGCTCAGCCTCAGTTTTCTCACCTGTGAAATGGAAGCAACTGTAGAACCCTTTCCACGGAGCTGTGATGAGACCGTGGAGCTGTGTCTATGTCCCAGGGGCTCAGAGCTGGCCGTCGGAAGCACGCTGAGCATCTCGACCTGAGCTTTCCTCTCGGGGAAAGCCTATCGAGGCGGCTCCCGCCGAGATCCCCCTTTACCCGTAGCAGCGAACTGCTGCTGCCGTTGGCCACGGTCGGACCTGCGGGGAGGAGCCCGGCAGGGAGAGCTCGCTGCTTCCCTTCGCTTTTCCGGGCGTTCGGGCGCCTCCGAAATGGCTCACCGGGACGCCGGCCTCACGGCGTGAGGGTCACGGCGCGGAGCCTGAGACTTGTTTCGCAGCTTTGCCGCAGGCGGCCCTCGGAGAGCCTAACTCGGTGCTGGCCGGACGCAGGGCGGCGCTTGGAAACCGCTTCCCTCAGACGGCCTCGCGCTCGCCTGATCGGCTGATTTTCCGCAGGGCATGGCCCAGGCAGTCCCGGTTGGCTGGAAGGACTCTAAGCTAATTCAACTCATAGCTTTAGTCTAAAACAAAACAGGCTTTACTCCCCCTCGAGTTGCGTTAGCCGAGAGGGGCTTGTCAGGAAACAAATCCGGCCTGTGGCCTGCGACAGCCGCCGACCCTTGTCCGGTCTTCTCGTTCCTCTCTGTTCCCTCCCTAACCTGAGCGCTTTTCCTCGAAGTAGAAGCGGCGAACAGGCTCCGGATACCCTGCCAGGGCTCATGAAGGCTCGTGCTCACCCCAAACCTGGAGCCACACGGCTGTTTAATCAGTTTATACGACAACTTGCTCCCCAACTGCTTTTAAGCGCAACAGCTGTACTTTGGGTTATTGTGGGGACAAAACTCGTGTAAGAAAAGCTATTGAAAAAACCCTACCCTTGTATTGGGCAGTTTTAATGAAAATGTAAGCGTGTGACCTAATTCTGGAGGAAACTGCTACATGCAAGCAAATTTTTAGGAAAATGGACGTGGTTGGTTGTAAACATCCACGTTCAGCCTTTGTTAAAAATGCCAGTTCCTGCACTAGCCTTGCTGGGGAGGGATCTCTAGAATTCGTATTTTAAATAAATTTCCCGGGGGGTGCTGAGGGACACAGACGTCTGAGAACGAGTGACGTGAGAATAGAGTTTGGAAATTTTTCTTTCACGTTCAACCCCTTTCTTCTAAGTGTCACTTAACATGCAGCCGTCCCTGGTGAGGCCACCGCAGCCTGAGGGGTCCTTTCTGGGACGGCAGGGACGGCTCGTCTGAGCCTGTTGAGAAGGGCAGGGAGCCGGGTGCCGGGAATCCACGGGGGGCCTCGGGGAGAAGGGCACCGGGCGCAGTCGGCCGCCCACCTGCGCACGCCCAGGGGGCCTAGGGCTTACAGCTAAACGTGGAGGTGATGGGTGGGACGTGGTGGAATTGCTCTCTCGGAGAGGGGCAGTTTCTCCCTGAATTCCCCTAGGAAGGGTCTGTTTAATATCCAATGCTGACCGGGTGCTGGCTGCCCTGCTCAGAATCAGCCGACCGACAGCCAAGGCTTCTCGAGGGCCAGCACACAGGTAAGATTATGCTTCAGACCGTGGCTCGCAGACGCCAGAATCAGCCGGTGCCGCGGAAACTGCGCCCGGCTCCCGCTCCAGACCAATTAAGTCGGGATTTCTAGCGGTGACCTTCATAACCTCCCCTGGGGACCCGCACGTATTGCCAATCCGGGTCCTTCTCTCGGGGGCGATGAACTTGCCATCGATCTTTAACCTTGTGTGAGGAAAGGTCGCAGAGACGGCCTGAGCCTCTACACTGGAAACCTGTTTTCAGACGCTGATACACGGGACTCGCGGCTCCGGGGACCAGCGAGCGGTGCTCGGTTTCCTAGGCACCCAGCACCTGCTAACCCACGTGTGTTGACCGGACTCTTATAAATAATTTCATTTCTATGCCATCACAGTATTTAACTTTCATGGCAAATATAAGTCAACATATTATTTTCATTTTACAAATGAGGGAAGTGAGGCTCAGAGAAGCTAAGCACTGACCCCCCAATAATAATGCCATTATTTACTGAATGGCACCTGCACGCTGGGCATGGCATAAGGTGTTTTTAGATCTTCCCTGGGTGAGTTCCCCGGAGTCCGACCTGCGGGACGCTGGTCTGGCGAGATGCTTCGGCAGAAAATATTCTGTGATGCGGTAAGCGTGGGAGATGCTGGGTGCTTGTCCCTGCTGCTGAAACTCAACGCGTCGTGGACACTACATCAACCACACGGAGATGTCACGCAGTAAAGGAGCAGCCGGCGTATTGCTCCATCAGTTACTCGACCGTGAACATCATGTGTGAGTAACGCTCGCCGGTGGAGCCCATTTTGAAAAATAGTCCTTCAGCTTTACGACTGGAAACTGCATCGCGGTATCGATGCTAAAACCAAGCTCTGGAAGGCGGTCGCCCGTCGACAGTCAGTCATTCACGGGCGGCTGTGCTGGAGCTTGAGCCTAAGTCTGGCTGATTTATAAAGTCATCCTCTGACTGTAAAGTCTGAACTTCAGGCTGCTGACTCACATCTATTTCCCTGTTAGTGAAGCTGAAATAAAATCGTCGAGGACTCAGTGTAACGCCACGTGTGAGGACATTCGGAAAACCATAAACTAATGTGTAAATGTCAGAATGAGGTAGGCCACAGTTTAAAGTAGTCCATAGATACTGATTTTTGGGGTGGGCCATTTCTTTATCTCAATGTCTGAATGACACTTTTAAAGGAAATTCTCTGTAAAAAAACAGATTTTGTCCCTTGACCTTTTCTGGTAGCATGTTTGGTTTATTAAATAATCCTTGGGAATATAAACCTTTGTAATTTATAATTTCTATATACAGAATCAACAAACTATAAAACTAAATATAATATTTAATCCAACACCGATTCTATTGATTATAAAAATGTGGATGCCGACCTGGGGCAAACGGGATGTTGCTTTCACCTCAATAACAGTAAACAAATGTTAGTGTAATTTAAAGATATTTTCTTAATAGTACATTAATTTAAAGAGGAAAGTGAGAGTCAACTTTCCTGAACAGGACTTAATGGAGAAAATAGTCGATGGGAGAGACTCGCGATTCAGAAGCTGGATCCCAGTTAAGGCTAAGCGGACAGAAGGCAAATGTCACGACCTCACAGGTGGCGTATCTGGGCTTCTGAGACGTGTGTTTTGGGGGTCACTTCGAGTGTCATAATCCCATTAAGGAGAACAAAGAACCACGGGTCCCGGTTTGGGGGAAGGTGAAAGGCATCCACAGCCCCGGCCCTGAGAAGAGCAAACAAGCCCAGGGGACAGCGACGTCCTGTCCCAACAAGCTAAACACGCAGCTGGCTTTCTGTCACCAGGCGGAGTTAGAGCGGCGACTGCTCACAGCACTTCGGATGCAGGAGAAAATAAACCCACAGAGGCCTGCGGCTAACGCGGATGTTAATTCTCCCCTCTACTTCCTCCCCCCGTCTTCTCCCCAGCGATGAGCCAATAACGGCCAAGGGGCCAGAGGGACGAGGGGCAAGAACGTGGCCCGGAGCCGCCGGCGGGCGAGCGGAGGGGGCCGTGTAACGTCTGAAACGTCGCGCAGCGGTGCAGAGAGAGGGCGATCCCTGGAGGCCAGAGGATGGGGGGCGTGAACCCCTAGCTTAGGGCTGAGCCGCAAGCTTGCAGGAGGCAGTCGCGGCTGGGGAAAGATCACAGCTCCTTAGAGACGCCGCCGGGCAACTGTCTTTCAGAGCCTGCAGAGGTTGCTAAGCTCTGCAAGCAAATGTTACGCGGAAGGTGGATGTTAATGAATTTCTACCCAGGGATCCTTCTTGACGGAGCCGCGCCTTTCTTCTCTTTTAAAAAACATACTTACTGATTTCAGAGAGAGAAACATCAGTGATGAGAGAATCGTCCTGCCCGCCCCCGACTGGGGATCGAGCCCGAAACCCGGGCCTGTGCCCTGACCGGGAATCGAACCGCGACCTCCCGGGTCCTAGGTCGATGCTCCACGCTGAGCCACGCCGGCCGCGAGCTGTGCCCTTCTGAGTGACGTTTGCCTTAGCTCATCTCTTCTGTGACACCAGAAGCTTCATTTGTTTTTCTCTGGATCACATTTTTGAATCTTTAAAATCTAAGGCATCTCTGAGTCTTTGTCTAAATAACAGTTTGAATAGTGAACCGGGTTTGAATGGAAGATTAACACCGTTACGGAGCTAGAACGAGAGGTCAGGGCTTCGGGTTGTTTGGGGTGGGGAGGGGGAAGTACGAGGAGGGGCCTGCGAAGGTGAACGCATTCCACACCATTAGCGTTCTCTTTTCTGTTTGGCACTGTTGAAAGCCTGAGCCTACTTCTCCGTAAGGAAGCAGCTGCTTATTTTTAATGCATGCAGACAGAGCTGAGGTAACTGGGCGGCAGAGCAGGTCCCCGTAACTTCACGTGTCTTGGGGTCTGTACACCCCTAACGCCCGTCTCAACACACAGCGCCCATCTGTTCCCCACCACGGAGCTGGCGTCGAGAGCACGGGAGTTTTGTGTCTTAAGGGGACAGGGGAAGGCGGCTATTTATGCTTCGTGGGTACCGAGAGCATCAGCAGCGCCAATTAGGAGAGACAGTTTCTGCTGGGAGCACATTTTTTTAAAAAACTGATTACACAGAGTGAACTGACGACCGTGTCCGAGCCCCTCTCTCCTCTCGAGTTAATTTGCCACATTCGACGTCCGCAGAGAGAGTGGCTCCAGGGGTGGAGTTGGTTGGAGGGTTTGCTCACACTGTGGTCCGTGACACACACAAAGCCTCGCATGCACAGGAAATGAGAAAACACAGACCCATGAATAAATCAGAAGCAAAAATGAGTGTTCAAATGAAAGCTCACAGCGAATGGGGCTGGCGGTGGCGACAAGCACATCCAAGCGTAAGGGACGCAGGCGTCCGCTGGTCAAACGGCTGCGCAGCGCGAGGCCCCTCAGGCGCAAGCTGCCGGTTAAAGCGAAGCAGGCCAGCCCCGCGCCCTCCTGCGTACAGGCGGCTTCTCTGCAAGGCCCGGGAGCGGGGCCTGCTGCTCTCACGGCTGCCGTGGGACTTGGGGGCGTTTTCATGGCGAAGCCGTCCCGGCTTTGGCGGCTTACGGGGAGCGCCCCTGTACAGGCCGTGAGGCCGGCGTGCAAAGTGAGGACGCAGAGCCTCGTCAGAATTATCAAGGATTTTAAGGCAGGGGGGGCCGAGCGTTAGACCAGCCCGGTCACTGACCGCCCGTGTCCGAAATGCTGAGAGCGCCTCACGTCTAGCGCGTGGCCGTGTCCCCTGCAAGGGCCACGAGACTGTTTATTCCGTGTGTTGGAGAAGAAACTGCCTTTGATCACAACAGAGGAGTGCGAGCTCCTCGTGCGATTTCCATCGAAAATAAAAGTCATGCGAAAACATGGGGACTGTAGAAATCACCCGCCATCCTGAACGCAATTTGGGAAAATCGTTTCTAATATGTTTTAGCATCATTTTAGCTAGTTTACCGTATTCCTGGCCAAAAAAAGGTGAGTGATCTTTTATAATCAGACCCTGATAGAGGCAAAGGCTGAGTTTGGAAATACGATGTTTATATCTTTATATAAATTGCTTTGCCTTACGCGTGGGCTCGGCATCGACAGGTCAGGGATGGTAATATTTCTCTCCAAGACCTTTTTATCTCTTTCCCAATTTTGGATTTATTTCCTCGCTCTGTCTAGGGTTTCTATCCGAAGAGCGAACGTCCGCTGAAGAATGGAACTGGGTTTGCGCTTCCGCCCTGTCACCCGAGCAGCACCCGCCGGATTTCACCCGCGAGGTGCTGCTCTCGTCTCCCCATTAAGGAGATGGGGCCGAAGCCGGTGGCACCTGCGGGGGCTCAGCAGCTCTCTGCTCTAACTCAACAACGGCTCCTCCGGGCATCGAACTCAGCAGATGGTACCGAGAGGGGTGGGCGCCCCGGGAAGTCCCCAAACTCCAGGCAGGTCACCCGGGCTGAAAGCCGCCCGCCCTAGGGAGAGAGGGGCCTCACCTGCTCGACGTCGCTGCCCCTCCGCGACGTGTACAGGAATTCGCCGACGGCCACGAACACCGAGAGCACCAGGCCGGCGGCCAGGACGATGAAGACGCCGCCGATGCTCTCCACGCCCAGGGCGCTGGCCTCCCTGCCGTCCTCCTGGGGGCAGCCGGCCCCCCCCCACCACTTCTCCTTCATCATGTGCAGCGTCCCCGCCTCCTGCAGCTGGAGGATGGCGATGGTGATCTTGTCGCGATAGGGGGAGCCTGGGGGCGGGCAGGCGGGCGGGACAGGACGTGAGCGGGAGGACGGCCTCGGAGCACCCGCTCGGCCCAAACCCCACCCCACAAACTGACCGGCCAGGGGCACCAAAGCTCAGGCCTGTGCTCTGAGGGGTCTAAGTAATTGGCGGGGGAGCTGGTGGCCTGTGGGGATGAACTCGCGTCCACACCGTCTGTTCCCTTCCAATAAGGAGACGCTGAGCTGGGAATCCTGGGACACCCGCTGCTCCCGGTGAGATGTTTCACAGATCCCTTCCTCGCGGGGAGATCTCGTGGCTTAGGCCTGCCGTTCCCAGGTGCTGGGCTGGATCACCAGCAGGCCACCTCCTCTGCCTCCCTTTCCCCAACGCACAGGGCGACGGGCGCTCACGTCCCCAGGGACAGCGGGACCACTGATCTGAAGGGGCTTGGGCCCCAGCCTGCTGGCACCAAGCAGGGTCTCTCTCTCAGTCCACGTGGGACCGTGACAAGGTCAAGAAACAAACATTTACTGCCCAAGCCACCGAATATTACAGGTGCCGGTTACAGTAATGAGTCTGTACTGAGTAATGCACCTATGAATATACTGCTAAGAATAGGTTTTAATTCAAAGGTCCTACAAAATCCAGTTGTTTGAAAAATCTGCAAGGACCTTATTGATATTATTTATGCTTTCTCTTCAAGTAAAGTCGTGGAACTTTTAACCATGTTACGGTCAGAGGGCAGGACACTTGCCCGGAGCCTCGGTCGCCCGACGCTGCGTTCCCAGGTTAAGTCAAAGGCAGGGATGCGGAGACGGTGAAACTCATTTGCTGTCGCTCCTCAGATGCCAAGCGTTTTTGTTTGTATTTCTTCTGCTCAGTAGGAGTGTTGCTCTCTCTGTTTGCAAACTTTAAAGTTCTTCTTGGTAGAAGCAGAAAAATGCAATAATAATAATAATAAAAGTAGCAAATAGAAAAATGTGGCCTCTTAGAACCAGGAATCTCATGTAGTCAAGTCCACTAATCTAGAACCGAAGAACCTTAGTGAGCAAACAGTTACCGGCAGAGCCTAGAAATTCACTCAGTTCCCCTACTTCTCTGCTGGTGTCATTTCCGTCGAAGCGTCTTCCTCCGCATGCTGTGCAAACCCCCCACCTCCCCAAACCTCCACACACACCTCACACTCTGTGTAATGTTCAGGCTGGGAAAGCAGAGACTTAACATTCTGGCATTTGCTGTTGTTTTTTGTGTTTCTTTTCACCCAGGACTTCCCAAAGTCACCATCTGTCCTCAAAACCCAGTTTAAAAGACAAGCAGAATGTCTTGGAATTAGATCTTGGCTCGTCCGTGAAGAGTATGGATTTTTTTTGGTGAGAGGATGCTCTCGAAAGCCAAATGAAAAGATACTGACTGTTGTTTAAACATCCCCTGGTGTCCAGATTGGCACCATTGACACCACCGGAGCGTGTGAGTTCCGTGAAAGTGCTTCGAAGAGTTAAGAGTGATTCTTACAGCAGAGGCCACACCATCCTCCCCGCTGTACACAGTGGGCGCTCAGTACGTGCTGAGGGGCCCTCCTGTCCTCAGACTGCACAAACCCGAGCCCCTTCATGTGTGCAGGGATCGGTCTTTTTAAAGCTGCCTCCAAGGAAGGTAATTTCCAGTCTCCCACTATCCTGTTTAAGCCTGAACTGTTCTCATTCTCTTGAAGTTTTATTTTTGTGGTTTTTTTTTTAAAGTTTTATCTTAGATTCCTCAGGAAGCACATTCCCAGAGCGTCCATCCTGAGTGTCTTCAAGAAGCAAAGTTTTCAATTTTGTGCTGGCACCGAGCTGACTTTGCTGACCTTTGACCATTTGAAAGAGTCTGGGGCTCAAGGGACCCAGTCAGGGCAGGACCAGAAATGAGCAGAAAATTCTTTATATTCGAATATATTTCAACATCAATCTTCGTTGCTGTTGCTTAAATGGACCGAGTGATGTTGGACGTGATTTATGACAAGTCACTTGAAGAAATGTTTATGTCCCGAATAGCAGCTGATCTTTCTCAAACATCAATGCATCGTAGGGAAGAAATATCTCACAAATCCGTCCAGCAGCTGCACCCCCGATGGATGCATCCTCTCTAAGCTCTGCCATCTGCTCCAATTATCCCTTCATTGTTTTTGGTTTAATAGCCTGACAGGTTTGCAGTGACTGTAAAAAATTCCTGGGGTGTGTTTCTTCTCCTCCGGGGAGGGGGAAAGACTCCCTGACTTAGGAGCGTGTGCCCCAGTGTGAATGAGGTTGGCCGAGAGCAGACTGAACTGCAGCATTCGAATCTCTATTACATTATATAAAACACAGTGACTCTCATAGAGGGTCTGCCTCACCCACGGGAGCACAGAGTAACTTTCAAAGCACTGTATTAATTCAGGGGGGTTGCAGAAGGGAGCCCCTTGCTTCCCCACCCGGAAAACAAATTAGCTTCAGAGTTGTGTTCCATTTGGTAGAAGAAACACCCATTAAAAGTCTTATATTCAAGGGCAGATATTCTCAGAAGGAGTGATATGTGTTGTTATATTCTGTCATTATTACCAGGCAGGGAATTTGGGGGGCAAAGAGGGGTGTAGCCAGGTGGTCAAGGTGGAAGACGGAATGAAAGAAGTGCACTGATGGAAGTTTTCAACTTTATAGTCTAGTCTATGGATCGTCCTACTGAGAAGCGACAGGTGCTCCTCTGAGAAATGCAGATTGATTGTATGTTACAGTCAATCCCAAGGTCTGGATTTTGGAAAGATTCGGGCGAAGTCACCCGCTCCTGTGTCGTGTCTGACTGTGGCCCGTTTGACTAAAACCAGGAGTAATAGGATTTAAAAAGAGAGCCTCTGTCTGGCTTCCCCACTTGCTATTCCTCCCTATCTACCTAAACGAGGGGCGGAGCTCGGTCAGGGCGAGAGGACATCGCTTTTCAAACGGAAAAGAGACGCTGTGCCCTTTTACTCAGTGGCTCACGGCCCGGCTGCCCCGGCTGACACGTGACTTAATCACAGGAGCGTTTGCTTTACCGCTTGGGGAACATGCACACACTTCATTAGCAATACTGGTATTTTCATCAGGAAAGGTTATTGGAAATTAAGGCATAAAACAATAGTTACAGTATCCTTGGCCCAGTCATTCTGCAGAAGACTTATTTAGAAGATACAAATAATAATAATAATAATAATAATGAAGTTAATTTCTCCATAGCATATATTTCTAACACCAGGTAGATAGCAGAGAGTCAAACGGGGTGTGTATTCCTGGTAGAAGGTGAGGAGAGCTGACCTTTATCTGATTAATTAAATTAGCATTGATCAAAAGTTGAATAAGGGATACATAGTCTTTTTCTTTGAGTGAATTTGTTGCTAAACTAAAATATCAGGACAGTTTGCCTAAACTCTGTGTTTTTTTCATGAAAATGGGAATATCTCACAAACTTGTACTCAAATTCCCACGTGTACAGCTGACTAACCTGAAAGACAGCTGCCCCTGAGGAGAGCCACGTGGTCTCTAATTTTCCAAAGTCACTACTGTTCCCATCATCTCCTCAAGCATCAAGCTTCAGTCAGTGATGGTATCTCGTTGGTCCCTGCGGCACCTAAGTTGTGATCCCTGCCTAACGTTGAGGGTTGAGTTGAATACTTCCTTTCAAACAACAAAAATGATAAACAAACACACTGACTCTGCCTTGGATCCTTAATGATCTGACTTGACTGTTACCAAGATTTCTGCTGACTGGGCCGGCGCAGCGGTTACGAAGGCTGCGACCTTCCTGTGGAATCCTTACCACAAGCCCACCAGCGAGTCCTTGAGAAGAGCCCACTGCCCCTGTGCTAGAACCTTGTACTACAGGGATTTCCACAGAGTGAGGCTCAGTAACCGTCCCTTGAGCACGAATGTAGTTCTGTGGAGCAGCCGTTCAAGAAGACCTCGCCGTGCGGGTCTGTATGTCTAGGTCCGTAATATCCCCGGGAGAGCAGTAATACAAGTCATGGAACAGGGATATTGGGAGGTTTTAGGTCATTTTCACTGACTGAAGCTAGCACGTCTGTGCCTGAGCAAACATAATTTAATGTTTACCCTTTTTAGTGTGTAGGCACAGTCTTGTTTTTACATCTATTGACATGGAAACCTAGCCCTTCAACTTCTATCATCTATTTGCATAATTAATTTTGTTGTATTTTAATATAATTTAAGGTAGAAAAATATATAGGCATTGTATAGGTACTGAAGAAAACGTGAGGAAAATTAATCAGAAGATATTCCTTTTAAGATATTTGGGGTAAAATAATAAAATCTATAGACTCAAACAGCTACCTAGTGGTAGAGCTTGAAAGAAGTAGTGAATGAAAATTTTTTAGGTTAAATATCTGGGAATTGTCAATTCAAAACACGCCTCCGATCTATGAGGGCATTTCCCCGGTTCTCAGTGCACTCCCTCGAGCACTCACGGGAGGCCTCTCCGAGCCTGTCCCCGCTACACTGCACGGCGACCCGGCCCCGCTCAGCCCCAGCCGGTGCCCGCCTCTCTTACCTATCGGTGTCCCCACGCCGTAGCCTTTGGAGTCAATGAGGCCCCCGATCTGAGTGAGGTTGCAGTTCCTCTGCATCACGTACTCGATGCTGGTGGACTCCATGAGCAGGGCGTAGTCCGTGGTGAGCACACGCTGGATGCCTTCGTCGCTGTTCCTCACCAGGGCCTGCTGCCTGCTGCTCATGAAGGCCCACATCTTCTCATAGGTGGAGATCTTGGACTTCTGCAGGGAAAGCACAAGAGGGAGGGCTGAGAAAGTGTGTCCCAAAGCCACTCAGGTCCCCATGGTTCAGCAGCACAGGGAAGGTTTTTCATCTTTAGGAGGGAAACCGAGATTCATGGTCCTGGGACTGCAGCCGAGCAGCTGAGAAGAACCCAAGGAGGCGGCTGCTGAGGAAAAGGAGACCTTGTCCGATTGGTGAGACCTGGGCTCGAGGTCCTTCTGTTGATTTCAGAAGGACTGAGTATTTGATTTCAAAGTTTTCTATGCTTTTGTCTTTCCTCTTATTCGCATTTTTGGGATAGATTTCATAATAAACCACATATATGATATATTATATATGCACTTATATATCCCACTCTCTCATCTTTGTTAAAATATACTGCCTAGGTTTTCATAGTGCTTAGCCATGAAATTTCTGTTTTGAATAGTGATCTATGACTAGACAGTTTACACTTTACTCTGTAATTTTCATATTGTTCCCATTTTTTCCCTAAATCTGTCTTCATTTGCACCAACACTTCCCTCCACTTATTTGCGAGACAAAAGATGTTACAGGAGTGACTGATAATTCTGGGCTAACTCTCGTGCTGGTGCCCACAGGCCACACAGCTCCCTCCGCGGGCACGGGGCGACTCGCCTCGGGGGGAGATCAGCTGAGAACATGCTTTGGGGCCTAAGCAATAGATGGAACAGCCGTGGAATCAGCTCTCGGTGGTGGTTCATGCTCTGCCGTTCCCGGGCTCACTCAGTTCCTGACTGCTTTAGGCCGAGGTTAATGCCGTCGGCTTTATGGGGTAGGAGAGACCGATGACTCTATTTTAGATCATTAGACATATGAAAAGCCCCTTGAGAAAGGTCTTGTGAGACAAACAGAGATGCAATGAACAGTCCCTCACAGACTCGGGTATTTTACGGAGCCATTTTCACAGAGTCCTCGACCCGGAGATACCTGCACATTGGAGCCCACGTCTCCAGGGGGTCAGGGTCAACGCTTCGGTGGTCGTGTGATTTCCACCTGTAAACATCTGATGATGCTACAGTTACAACCAAGAGCTACTCGTGCGAGTGCAGGGAGGCCAGCCTGCCCTTCGGCTCAGCTGGGAAAACAACTTCTCCGTCAGGGGACTGCCTTATGGGAAAATCGATTTCTTAGAAGCTTGAAAGTTGTCAAAGATTTTAGAAATTGGCTCATTCAAACTGCCATTTGTACAGAGAATGGAATGTTTGGTACAGAAGGTTGGGGACTTCATGAAAGTGACCACCTTAGTATCAGAGCTAACACTGGCCCCAGGAACCCCGATATCTAATTCAATGCTTTTGCACTGTCCGTGCTGATTTGGGGTAGGTGGATGTCCATCCTGCCAACATTCTTCAAAGAATGATCTTAATCCTGTTTGCTCGGCCGGTGCCACTCAAGGACTCACGTTAATACAAACTGGGAGTCAGCCTCCATATAAAAAATTCCATGAACCATCTACTTTTTCACGGTATCTAAATGTTATTTAAGAAATAAATGTAAATATTTAGAAAACTGGATTTTTGGTCTATGGGAGTTGTGCACAAAACAGAGTAAGTGACCAGTTCACTCACGGAACTAGAGTGTAGGGAGTCCTTTCCAGCCCCCAGCAGTTGAAGGTCATGAAAAGATTCAACTCAAAACCTGCCTCTATTCAGCCCTATCATGGTGGTTCTCACATCACCTGCTGGGAAGGACTGTGCGTTTTTTATTTATTTTATTTAATTTTTTTGGTTAATCTTCACCCTAGCATATTTTTTCCATTGATTTTTAGAGAGAATGGGAGAGAGGGAGGGGCGGGGACACATCGATTGGTTGCCTCCCCACACGCCCTGACTGCACCTGGGGATCGAGCCTGCAACCCAGCTACATGCCATGGGCTGGAATCAAACCCGAGACCCTTCAGTCCTTGGGCTGACACTCTAGCCACTGAGCCAAACCAGGTATGACAGATTTTCCCTTTTTAAGACACAAATCTTAGAAATTCTTTAAAAGAGAAGCTAATTTCATGAAAAATTATCACAAGTATGAAAGGACCAAGCAAACTGCCTGAATGACAGTCTGGGCATTTCTTCACTTCTAGTCCTCGATAGTTGTCACTGGCTGCATCGCTCCAAGTGATACATGTTTAAAAAATAGGAACAGCGATGGCTCTTATGTCACAGAATTTGTCAAAGGTTAATTAGAATATTTGTAAAGTACTCCTAGCATCTTAGCAGAAGTCTCTGAAACTGAAAAGGCCTCATGTATTAAATCTGAAAGCATCCCGCTTTTTCTTTTTAATCCTGGAGGGGCGTCAGGTTGAGATAAACCTATCTCGTCTGTTTAAACCCAATTACGTGGCTATTCTGATGCTGATGAAACATTGTTGGGGAAAAATACACATTTTTTCATCCAAAATCTATTGTAAGGAAGCGTCGCTGTATCACCATTTGATGACCATCACTTATTTCTCTGTTTTCCCCATAATGCAAGTTCGACTCTTACTGGGAACTGATTTATGATGTGTCCGTGTGCAGCTAAAACTGTGTATTGAAAAGAGCCATAAAAACCAGCATGTGCCAGGTTTACTGTGGGCCAAGCTCTATTCTAAACACTTTGCAAACATTAATTCATTTCATCCTCATGGTGATCACATGAGAAAGGTGCCACTAGGAACAAGCAGCCACAACTGGTCCCAAGAGGGAATCAACCAGGTCTTAACGCACAGAACAGCAAACTCGGGACCTGCTAACGTTTCAACAGGATCAAAACGTCTCCTAAAGAAATAATCACAGGGATTGGCTGTGGCATCTTTTGTTACAACCCCAGCGGCTGCAGTTCTCATAGTCGGGGTCACGTAACGCATGGGAGCCACGGAGATGAATCGTGAGCTTACATTTGTTTAGACACAAAGTTAGACAGTGTTTTTGGACGTACAACAGGTGAAACAAGAAGAAAATTTGGATATTGTTTATGTCTTTTTTGTTAATCTTCACCGTAGGATATTGTTTTCCCCATCGCTTTTCAGAGAGAGTAGAAAGGAGGGAGGGAGGGAGAGAAACATGATGTGAGAGAGACACATCGGTGGGTTGCCTCCTGCCCACGCCCTGACCAGGGCCGGGGTCGAGCCTGCGCCCACGTACATGCTGTTGGCTGGAATAGAACCCAGACCCTTAGGTACACAGGCTGATGCTCTAACCACTGAGCCACACCAGCCGGGGCTGTTTATATCTTTTTATTTACCAGTAATTTGTGTTCCATACGGTTCCACTGTTTTCAGGTGCAGGGTGTCAGGTATGGTGTGCAAAGTACCTATAAATTCGGGAGTGCAAGATGGTCTTAAGTCTGACAGAACCTCCATTTTATAGGTGTATCCTCTAATATTTCACTTTTACCCAGACAAGCACTATTTATCCCCTTATTTCTACAACCAGCTCATGGGGCTTCTACCAATATGTCCGAGGATTTTATATATAGATCCATGTTCATATATATTTATTTGTACATATCTACCCCCCCCCCACATACACACTGGGGAAGTTATTGATATTTTATCTTTGTTATCTTATCAAAGTGATGTTATAAATGTGGTGAATATATCCATATTGAACAAATGAAATACCAAAAACAATTACATTTTAAAATTTCCAATATGCTTTTACTTTAAGTAAATTCTGATTTAAGAAAACCTTAAAAATCAACCAAAGACATGGAAATAAGCTATGTAGAATCCAAACTTGTGAAATATAGGGTGTCTCAAAAAATGTATACATACTTTGAATAATTATAAAGGCAGTGTTTATTAAAATACATTTCATTTTCAAAATGTAACAGAAATCAGCTGTGTAAAGTGTGTATACACTTTTTTGGGACAACGGGTAGATATATCGGAGGTGAGTAGTTGCCTTAAAAACAATTGTCTCCTCTAACACATGATTAAATACATAATTTCACTAAATAATAATAATTTCTTACAGTGTTTTAAAATATAATTTAATATACAAAAACCACTTTGAAGGAACACTATCAGAAGAACGCAGTTACAGTGCACTGAGGAGCCTCTGCCTTTCAAATGTCTGTACTATAATCATTATGGTTGATTACACTCTGATCTCGAGTTGATAGAAAGTTATGACATTTTCGGAATCTCCAAGGTTTTAAAAATTCATATGTCCCCTTTACAAAATTCCCTCAGTGGGATCTAAACACCTTTGCTGAGACATTTTTCATGTTTCCCTTCTGTCTAGCGTTAAAGATTGGTCCATTCCAGGCAACGCGCTTGGCTCTGAAAAGGTTAACTTGAACTGACCCCATGGATTTCCTCCCAAACACACACGTTTTTAATCTCCAGGGGCTTAACATTTCAGACGCTGATGATAAAATGAGCTGGATCTTTGAAACATGAGCTAGGAGGTCTCCTGTGAAGACGACCTTCCTACGCAGACAAGTCTGAGAAATGTCTCCCACCCTGCGCTCCCATAAATGATGATTTCTGTCTAAACCCCCCTCCAGCGATGGCTCATTGCTTCAGCCCACGTTCGGTGCTCAGCCACCTTCTGAATCGGCCGTGAGAGCTGCACCGACCCGCCCCCTGGCAGGAGACGACAAAGGTGAGAGAGCCCCTTATTCCCACGGCTGGCCCGAAGTCCAGGCCGTGGAAGCCAGAAATGACAAGTCTCTTAGGACTTTTTTTTTTTGGTTAATCTTCACCTGAGAATATACTTTCCATTGATTTTCAGAGGGAATGAAAGGGATGGGGGGAGAAAAAGAGAGAAACATCCATCAGTTGCCTCCAGCACTCGCCCTGACTGGGGGGCCCGGGATCAAACCTGCAACCCAGGTACATGCCCTTGACTGGGAATCAAACCTGAGACCCTTCAGTGCGCAGGCCGATGCTCTAACCACGGAGCCACGTCGCCAGGACTGTTGTGACTTTTTAAACCTGTCCTGTCCAAGTCATTTTAGACTGAATCAGGATCTGATCTGTGCTTGGATCTGGGAGGACAGTGCTTGGCTACAAAGCAAACTTCTACTGAGAAGCATTTCTTCCACGACTATTTCGTGGCCAACGTGGCTCACAAGGACTCTTCGGACGTACGACCGCTTCCTGTCTGCACAACACGCTCATTCATCCCTCGGCGCACAGATTCCACAGGTCCACCTGCATCTGCCTCTCTGCTGCTTTCAGGTCCAAGTTGTGCACAAATTTATACCCTTTCCCTCCCTGACAGAACCAACCTCAAGCACTGGTCTGATGGGAGATCCTGGGGAAAACACAAATCAAGCTGAATTTAGTGGAAGTGCCTGAGTCTGCTCCTCAGCTGGCTTCTAGGGCCGGACCTGTCCGGTGCCTGCCCACCATCGGGACGAGCTCCCCTGCAGACACAGTGTGCGCACCCGGGAAGGGCTGGAAGGGCTGCGGTCTCCGTCCGGCCTGGCCTCTGAAAGTCTTTCTCATCGTGGGCACTTCTGTCCAGAGGTCGCTGACAGTAGGAAGCTGAACAAAGACCAAACTAGAGTCTTTCAAATCCAGAGGGATTGAAAAATAGGACTAATAGCTATGGAGACAGGATGGAAGCTAACGGTGATGTTGTTGACCATAATTATAATAATATCTCACTTTTTTGTTGTTTACAATTTGCCAAGTAGTAGGATAAGCACATTAAAGTCATCTCATTCCTTAAAATAACCTCATGAGTTAGATGTTATCCTCCACTTACAGGCAGGGAAACAGGCACAGAGTCTGTAACTTGCCAGAGCCCATCGCTCATGAGCAGTAGAGTCTGAATTTGAACCCAAGCTGTCTGTCTGCAGCACATGCCATCTGAGGCACCGTAAGTCTGGTTTGTACCCCAGCATTTTGTGTCGGTCTTACCCCCGGAGGAGACTGTCTGGTAGCCCCGGTCTCTGGACAGACTAATGCCATCATTCTGCTCCGATGACGGTCTGCAAGGGGCACTAAGAAATCCTTTCTTTCAGGCCTCAAATGGTTCTTAGGCCCTTTCATGACAATCCTTTCCTCACGGGGGGGAAAATGTGACTTGCTAATCTGTCCCTGAGAGACCAAAGTTTGTACAGTTCCATTCATCCAAAAAGATAATTAATAGAATTTCAAGGAGAAAGAATACAACTTTTGTACATTCCCTACTTCCTATGACAGAGGGAGAAAACTCATGCTATATTTTGGTGCTTTGTTATAACAGGAAGAGCTGTAGCTGGGTGTTAGAGCTGCCAATTTTGGGGGGTCCAAAGGAGGAACTGGGTCTTGCAGGCCTTAGGAAGGCTGTACCCAGGTTGTGTCTGCAGGACTCGGCCATGAACTGACGGCTCTTTGAGTTTTCTCAGGTGCTGGTGGTGGTCCCAGGGAGCTGGGAGGACAGGGGACACCATCGCTGGTCGGGGTTTGAAGCCATGGAAAGGACCACGTACCTCGCTCGCCAGCAGAGAGCTGGGAAACCAATGCAGTTAACGTGCTATTAACCAGCGTTATCCCAAGTAGAAAAACCGGAGGTTGGTGGAACGTTTCTCTTAAACAAAGTCTCTTGGAGTTCTGTATTATTAACACACTGACTTATAAAAAGAGTCTGTTCGTTAATGAATTAATGGTGTTACAAGGAGAAATACACGGCCCCTGGTACTGGGAGAATTTCACCGTCCCAGCCTTGAAGCTGCCTTTTCTTAAATAAGCTGCAAGAAGAGGAGGGTGACAGAAATCACCAAAATCCATCAACAAACAAAACCACTAATCCCTCCTGTCGGCCTCTGTGATGGTCTTAATGAAGCTTCTCCTTGAAAACTGTGGCCAGAAAATGCCGCTAAGGTTTCAATCAAAATCCATTGCCTTTTCTGTGCAGAATCTGCTGCTCTTGCCGACAGGGTGCCCCTGGAGTTCAGAGCTGGGATATTTGATTTTAAACATGAAACAAAAACAAAATTAGTTTTTTAAAAATATAGGTCTGGTGAGACTCTACTCTCCATGGTGTGAACTCAGGAGAGGCGGTGCTGAGTCCCAGACATTCCCAGAACCTAAAACAGGGCCTGGCCCGTGGTGAGCACTCAGACAATATGTTTTCGGTAAATGAATAAACAAACGCGCTAATGAATTTGGAGATGAGCAATCCAGGCAGAGGAGGGGGGAGCTGCGGCAAGAAACCGCAGACAAGGGGCTTATGGACAACAGGCGTCTCCTCCTCACAGCTCTGGAGGCCCAAGACCAGGGAGCAGCGTGGCCGGCGAGGCCACGCCCAGGTCCCATGAGGGACCAGGGGCCTCCCTGGAGCCTCTGCCGTAGGGGCGCTAATTCCACTCACAGGGCTCCCCTCTCATGACGTCAGCACCTGCCAAAGGCCCAGCTTCTTCATTCCATCATCTTGGGGAGTTAGAATTTAATATAAAAATTTGGGGGGACACATTAAGACCGTAGTGGGGAACATAACAGAGACCCGCGCAGGAAGAGACCCTGTTGCCAAGTCCCTCGATTTACAAGTTTGCTGATAGCCCAGCGACCTTATTTATCAAGATGGAATTTATTTGCAAAAAAAGAGCAAGGGCTAAATCCGACTTAGTTTCCCCTTGAGGGAGGCGAGCCGTCAGAAGGCTGCAGAGGGTCCCACGCTCGGGGCCCTTAAACTGGGTTATCCCACGAGGGAGATGACCGGTCCCGGGTCTTCCACCGGAGACACTGGGTGACAGCAACTGTGGCCACAGGGACCTGGTCCTGAGCCGGCTCAACATTAACGTTTCGCCCCCTCCCCCCAGAACAACGCCCGCCCTCTCTCAAGCTGCTGCGTGACTAAGAAAACTGCATCTAAACCGGCACGTTGGTCCCTTCTTGGGGCCCGATGGGGACCATCTCCACTCAGGTCAAGAAAACCTCCAATAAGAAGCATCTTCTCAGCACACACAGGGCAACAAAGTGCTGCTGTTCCCAGAAAAGCATGTGTACGTGCACGTGTGTCCCTCGGGCGACGTCCCTGGTTTCTGAGTTCGAGATGAATCCCTGGCCTGGTTCTCTTCGCACTGTGATTTCACAACAGCCCACCTTTCAGAAGCTTGGGGGACACGGAGTTAGTCGCGTGTCCTCAAAACCACACTTGTCCAGGGAAGAGACAATCACCATCCTTCCCCTCATCAAGTTGATGACATGTTTCTTCAAATGAAAAACTGTCTAAAGATCTTTTTAACATAGAAGAAAAGCCAATCCTAACCTTTTTTTGTTTTGTGAATCCTCACTGGAGGATTTTTTTTCCATTGATTTTTTTTTTTTTAAAGAGAGTGGAAGGGAGGGAGGGAGGGAAACATCGATGTGAGAGAGACACATTGATCAGTTTCCTCCCACGCACCCGGAAAGAGGCTGGGGATGGAACCTGCAACCCAGGTATGTGCCCTTGACCAAGAATCGAACCCTCAACCCTTTGGTGAGCAGGCTGGTGCTCTAACCACTGAGCAACACCAGCCACGGCACAAACCCTAACTCTCTACATTACTCTGCTTTTTGATAAACCCCTGGGGGGATGTTCACTCTTAAAATAAAGTAAGTTTTTAGTAATAGTTGTTAAACTAAATTTACGACACAGGCGGTGGCTATTTTGGTGAACTAATCCTGTCACACAAGCAGAATGTTCACTCTTTCTTGCCCTTAGCTTTTGTTTCTAAATTAATATTCTTCAAAACTTTTCCCACTGAATCCTGGGGCAGCACCTTCATTTATGGTACTTTGGGTGTGAAACTTGGCAGAGGTGCAGTTTATTTTGGTTACACCTGCTGTTTTCATTTCCCCCCACAGTTGCCTCTTACAGGAAGGTTCCCGCCCGTCTCTCCTGAGCCCAGCGACTCTGAACGGATGATTCAGGCTCCGTTCTCTTTGGGGGTAAAGCAAAGGGCTGGCTCTGCCATCTCTCTAAACCTCCATGGATCTATTAAAACCCACCTCCCCCCCCCCCCCCGGGAGCTCTAGGACCTGAGATTTAACAATAAAAGCACCGAGGCTTATTCCATAAGGAAGGCAGACATCCTTTCATTAGAGACGGGAACAGTGACATTCACGTGACCCTGAATCTGCATGGGCTCGAACTCAGTTCTCCTTCGGTGCCTCCGGAGGTGCTCAGGCCCCTGGAGACCTCCGGCCTCGCTGGGCGCTCTGTCCCGGCTGCTGAGACCGCACGAGACTGGGGTCTCCTGGGACTCTTCTCGTTCTAATTCTCCAAATAAACATCCCTATCAACACGTTTACTGGTCACCTGGGCCTATGTCACCAAACAGACTCACATATTCTGGCTGTCAGAACTTCAGGTGAAGGGATCTTTATTTTTGTGGGTTCCATGCATGAATGGTGAATTAATGGGTCTTAGACTGTCTTCAGAAAACAGCATTTTTTGTCCGTCTCTGGTATAAAGGCAAGAGAGGATCTTGAAGATGCCGAGCTGCTGATCCCTGGTCTGAGTGCGTTAAACTGGGAGTAGAGGAACCAAAGACATTGCTTTATGCTCACTGCTGGGGGCACATGGTCATTAAAATTTTTATATTCTCCCCAAAACTGTGCCCAATATCCCTTGTTCTAGGGGAGACTCCCGCAGTCCCCGTTCCCCTCCCCCAGCACGGGATGGCGGCCGAGGACCCGCCGTCTCTTACCTTGAAGAAGCTCATGGTCGAGCCGTCCCTGACCGCCCCGTACTCGATCTTGGTTTGCTTGGCCAGGTCGTCCGCTGAGTCTATGGGGGACTCCATCCTCTCCACGGTCAGGAAGGCGGCCAGGTTGGCCGTGTAGGACGAAATGATGATGAGGGTGAAAAACCACCATATCCCTCCGACTATCCTGGTGGAGAGGGCTCTGGGCATCAGCTCCGAGCCTGTGGTGGCAGCACCAGAGGGAGAGCGTCAGCCGGTTAGGACAGGGAGAAACACACGGCTGAGCCAGCCTCGGGGGTAGGATGCGTTTCTGTGGCATAAAAATTGTAAACCCATCAAAGACGCCATCAAAGAGAGGCCTTGTGCGTAGGTAAAATTGATGTATTTTTTTTTAAAAGAAAATGGATTTTTTAAATTAAAATTTAAATGATCTCTTATCATGAATCACTCCTGTTGCTTAAAGTGTAATTTATGAACACTTGACGGCAATAAGTGGTTTTAACCCTGAGATAATCTACGTCTAAAACTTACAGGGTTCACTTAGCTGCTCTGTCTTGAATTTGTTGGTTTGTTTTTGTCGAAAAGTCAACCCCAGACTTCTGGCCTTTTATTACCGTCTAATGTGCGTCTCACTGTGTTAAATAAACGGTTCTATGTCTTTGTACAACTACAAAGCTTTGAAATGCTAACGTGTTTTTGTTTGAGGTTAAATATGTGAGAGCCTCTCAGAAGATTAACATGTTATACCGTTTATCTCATGTGCTTTAATGACGTTGGGATTTTACAAATCGAGTTGGGTAAAGATGCAGGCAGGCTTGAGAGAAGAGGAATCATTTTTTATTGTCTTATTTTTAGAGTCAAATTAATTTTTTCTAATGTAGAGTCTTACTTGACTGAAAAGACTATATTCGCTGAAAAGCATAATTCTGCCCTTAAATTAAGTGCTATTTCTCAAAGTTTAGGCTTCAAAGATGGGCTGTTTCTCAGGTGAAAGGGACCCTTCTTGGTAAAAACACACATTGTACGGTCGATGACTCCTGGTTATTTGTAAAAGATAAAATAGAGGCAAATAACGTGTTTACCAAGAAAGCCCTTCTCTCTGAAAGACAGGGTGTGAGGGCCGAGCTTTCTGACAAGGCGGAGAAACATCTTTGGAAATTCTCTGGCTCAGACACTGGGTCCGACTGGGCTTTGGGGCCTCCGTAAACCCAGCAAGAGGATTCAGAGGGGCAGGGGGCGCAGGCAGAGCTCGCTCCAGTCACACCGATCCCTGGGTAGATTTTGGGAAATCCGCTTGCCTAAAATTCACCATCGGTTCTGCGCTCAGCATTTCCTCCCTGAACTTGGAGGTGTCTCAGAGTTTATGTGAGCATTTAAAACACCCAAGTTAAAAAATCCAAAGGGTTGAAGTGCAGCAGGTGAGCCCGGCAGTGTGGTCAGCAGGTGAGCATCGGGCTGGGATCCAGGAGATTGCGGTTCGATTCCCGGTCGGGGCACAGGCCCAGGTTACCGGCTCGATCCCCAGTCGGGGGCGGGCAGGAGGCAGCCGATCAGTGACTCTCATCACTGATGTTTCTCTCTCTCTCCCTCTCCTTTCTTCTCTCTGAAATCAATAAAAACACACATATATATTTTTTAAAGTATAGCAGGTGAAACCTCTGGTCTGAAGACTCACTATTCTGATTGTTTGTTTTGTAGTTCGTGGTTTCAGATAGAGGAAAATTGGAGTTCAGCTACCTACAAATAAATGACTTTATGCTCAAGTCGAATCTATCCACAGACACATACATATTCCTCGTGGAATCAAAGCCAGCTCGAGGCTCTCGGCGAGCAGGTCACGGCTGACAGAGGCTCTGAATTAACGGATGTTTCTTCTCAGGATATTAGCTATCTTTGGGCTGGACCCTCTTTTAATGAGCTAAATAAACATTTCACTGCGGTTGCAGTTCCTTCCTTTGTTTTTTTGTTTGAATTTGGGTGTATAATATTACACAGATTTATAATAGTTTCCACTAAACTGCCTCCGAGGACTTGGTGGGAGAGTTTGTTGCTGTTGTTTTAATCTTGTGGCTTAATGGGATTTGTGTGCCTGGGGTGGGTGTGTTTACTGCCCAAGGTTGCCTCGTATCTTTGTACTTAATTGACTGAGCTGCCTCGTGGCAGCGGGATGTTATTTTAGATCTTTAGTTGGTTATCATTAAAATAGCATTTATTTCATAAAATAGCCATGGGAAATAAGCAGTAGAGCTAATAGGTATATTTTCTTAGCTTGTAGGTATAGCTTTTCTGCCGTAAATTCACCCTTGTGTTATTTGGATGCATTCATGGAAAGGTAAGGTTTCAGGTCCATTACTTATATAATGTTTTATACAACAGTAGAACTGGACAGACAGATGGAGAACCAACCATTGCCAACTAATAAAAATAGTATAAATTCACAGCTATCACACTTAAAATACGTATTTATACTTTTGGATAAAGTTGTCTTGGGAATTAAAACATAACCAGTAGAAAACTACTCAGGTTACATTTTAAACCCTCAGTAGATGGTACGAGTTACACTTCTATACATTTCACCGGGCTTGTTATTTTCACGCAATTTTCTGACTTTCACGACTGTCAACATTAAGTGAAATACTTGGCAATGGCTTCCCTCCAGGAGAAACGACTGTGCGAGTTCACAGCTCGAGAGAATGAAGTTATGGAAACAACGAGAGTCAAGCAAAGCGTTTTGGGGAACGTTTGGGATGAGACCCAATCCTTGCTGACGAGTCCCAGCGCCTGTTAGCGGGAACATGACAGCCAGTCCCGTCCAGACTCCGCCCGCGCCGCGCAGGAAAGAGCGCGTCTGACCGTCACATTGAAAGGGAAATTCGACAGATGGCTTCCAATCGGGGACAGTGACAAGCTTCTGCCAACGGGAGCGAGCGCAAGAGTCAGAACTGAAGGGAGCTACCGGCCCAGGGCCACCTGCGAGGACAGATGACCGGCCGTCACCAGGCCGCAGATCTGAAGGCGGTGATGCTGGGTCACCTGAGGAATGCTTTTCGACTTCGTGAAGCACGAGCAGAGCCTGGCTGGGGCTGACTGTCATTTACTCCGGCCGTGGTGACGGCAGACACCGCACCCCACGGTCTGCTGCCGGAGGTGGTGAACTCCAAGCAGGGGGCGGGAGGAGACGGCCGGGGCAGGGGCGCCACGCGCCCTGCGGGGTTCTCTGTGGGCCCGGCGCCTTTCCTGTCCCAGCCCCACAGGGAGGCCCGCCCTGGGCGAGGGGCCCCTTCACTCGCCGGAGGTAACCGCTCGCCCGTAAATGCCCTGGACTGCACGCGCTCTGGTACAGCACAGACGGCTTCTAAGGGGTTTCCTGCAGGGTGGATACTTCTCTATTCTCCAGATTCACGCAGGCGACGTCTAGGGAACCAGGGGCCGCACCTACGCCTGCTTAGCCGCGGTCACATGAACTGCGCTTGACTCGCGGTGAGAAGATTCTCCCACTTACCTCCACTACTGGGTATTTCCACACGGGGACAGAATACGGACGTTTCAAGCGGTATAAGGGCTCCCTCATGAGACGCCTTGGGGCTCGCCCGTCACAAACGTGGTTTGTCCCCAAAAATGTAGACACACGTTAACAGCTGATAGCACAATTTTGCAAATGAAATGTATGTTAATAAACCTGCCTTTGTAATTATTCAAAGTGTGCGTATACATTTTTGGGGGACACCCTATGTACCCCAGTTAAATTTTCCTTTTCCAACTTATTTTGCAGCTTACTGTCCAATCAGCAGGTGTTGCAAACAGAGCAGCACCTGTGACCTGTGGTTTCCTTCGATTAATGTGTTTAATCTGGGGAAGCACTTTCCAGGTGGGATGCCCGGGACCAAAGCTGAGAAAAACCCACGAAAGAGCTAGATTTCCTCCAAAGGTTGAAACAACTCACTTCTCCCCCTTCCAACAACATAAAAATCCCCCCGATTATCAAAATGTGTAAAATACGTTGTATTTCTATGGTTGGAGTTTTATCTCCCAACCCCTCCTGGTGGCTGTTGCTCTACCCGGTGAGGGAGCTTCGGAGAAAGTCCCCTGGGAGCTGAGATGACTCCCAGTCGGTCTGTCGGAGTGGAAATTAGGTGACGGTTTTAGGAAGAATGTTCAGTCAACTTAATTTTCAAAGGCACCAGCTCCACTCCTCTCAAACCCCTGACTGGCGGGGTTACGGCTGAAAGGAGGAGACTGATACCTCCGTCCAGGCAAATCTGCAAACAATTTCTCAGGTGCGTTTTTTTTGACTCCCCTCTAGGAAAATTTGCATTCATTGCTTGAGAGAAGCCTTATTTCAGACACACAGCAAAGAAGTTCCCTTGGGCCGCATTTTTGGCTCTGCTATGTCTGGAACTGCCCAGGAAGTCGGGGTCTATATTTTAATTCCCACGACAGCCCCTGAGCCTGGCCTCTGCGCCGTGGAGTTTACCGCGCGGAAGCCCGTCCGCAGACCGTGGGGCGTGGGGGGCGGCCGAGGTACCTTGCTGCATGAGGGCTCCAACTCCGAACCAGAAACTGTTCAGCAAAGTAAAATTGTTCTCCACCACGTCCGAGTCGGGGTTGCAGGGGTGGGGGTTATACCACTCGTAGGGCGTGAACCTGTGGTCAACAGAGACAGTCCATCAACGTCAGAGAAAGACACCCGCTGAGCGATGCAGAAAACCCAGCGTCACCCCGAACGGCGGCCACGGTCACGCACTCACAGCCGCGGCCGGCCAGCCGCAAGGGGCCGTCAGGCGATTCAACTCACCCAACTTCTCATTCTAGGTCCTCAGACCCACGTCTGCCGGGCTCTTCTGAGCCGACTCATTTTCATTTTACGGAACTAAATGGACCATAAAGAAAGGTTCACTCCCTCCCAGTGTTCGCCCCACCAAGTAGCCACGCCAGGGACACACAGTGGTCGCACCAGCTACAGCGTGGGGACGCCGTGTGCGGGAGATTCGAGGACGAGGGGACCTGCCTTCAAGGGCGTCCGTGGACAGAAGCTTGAAAGGGACCTACGTGGTCTGGTGAGTTTACAGCGCATCCACGGAGCTGCAAGGCTGAGCAAAATTAGTGAACAAAAGGAAGGTCTGGGTTTTGGAGTGGTTAAGTATTTTGGGGCAGTTCATATAAACACAAGTCACAATCCTTATATGAAGAGACAGAGCTTAAGCTTCAAAGTGTCCCCACCAGGCGGAGGGGGTCATTAGCGCCAACTCCACAGCACGTCCCACCGCAGAGCATCAGGTTCAGAAGCCCTCTTCGGGTGTTTGTTTTTTTTAAAGATTTTTTTATTGATTTTGAGAGAGAGAGGAAGCGAGAGGGAGAGTAACGTCTATGCGAGAGCGTAACACCGATCAGCTGCCCCCGCTGGGGATGGAGCCACAACCCAGGCACGTGCCCTGATGGGAATCGAACTGGCGGCCTTTTGGTGCTTGGACGACGCCCAGCCAACTGCACCACACCGGCCAGAGCCCCTCTTCAGCTGCTGTTACCTTAACTGTTTTCAGGATGGACTGTGGTCACTTGATCGCCAACCCTGGTTAGGAAGTCGGCCTTGAACGAGGCACTTAACATCTCTGGCCTCAGTTTCCTTAGCTTTAAGGAGAGACTCCAGATGTTTCTGAAGTGTGTTAACATAAAAATCTGGGGGACTTAATAGGTTCTTTTATCTTGCCAAGGGGCACTTATGGTTCCAGAGACATCAGCAAACGCTGCACAGAGTGATCCGGAGATGATTTAAAACGCAGGAGCTCTCGGCACAGAGGCTCAGCGCGTGAGCAGGAGTGTTGGCGTTACCCCGAAACACCATCGCACCGGGGGACGCACGAGTGCTCCCCAGCCACCAGGCAAACCGCAGGCTGGGCACTGGGGGCGAGCGGGGTTCAGGAGACTCCGTCATCGATAGGAAAGGGGAGGGCACAGTGTGAATCACGCACAGGGAGCTGGGCAGGCAGCTCCTCTTAGTGAAAAGCCACCTCGCCAGCCGGTGTGGCTCAGTGGTTGAGCACTGTCCCTGCACCAAGAGGTCACGGGTTCGATTCCGGGTCAGGGCACATGCCCGGGTTTCAGGCTCCATGCCCAGGAGGGGGCGCACAGGAGGCAGCCGATCCATGTATCGCTCTCGCTGATGTTTCTCTGTCTCTCTCCCTCTCTCTCTAAAATCAATAAAAAACATATTATTAAAAAAAAAGAAAGAAAAAAGAAAAGCCATTTTCTAAGCCCCAGACTCCTGGAAGGTACAAACTCTGCTCATCAAGTGTTGGGGGGGGTGAAGCCTCACCAGTTACCCCACTTGATGGCACCGACCCCTTGCCCACAGCTGCAGGGCACACCGTGGTTCCTGTGAAATTAAGCGACAATGCCAGGCCAACACATTTTAATTACTGTTTCAGCAACATAATTAAGTTTTGAATTTATACACTCTCCTAACCGGAGAAGTGGGCTGAGCGGAGGAAATGAACCCCCATGTTAATGAACCTACTAATTGAAGCAATATGCGGACGAGAGCTGCCGTTGCTCGGACAATACCATCGCCGCCTGCGCCGTCACTTAAAAATATTAATTGCAGTACATGGGGAGGCTCCTGCACTCAGGAGGAGTTTTTCCAAACAGGCCGTAAACCGGCAGCCACGCGCCCTGGTGTCGGCATTTCTCCCCACGGAAGCTCTGACGGGTGACGGCCGGGGAGCTCACCACCTCCCTCTCTGAAGGCCCCACAGAGCTGCCCTTCCAGACACAGCCCTGTAGGTGCAACAGGCTCCCTGCGCCCAAAGGTAGGAATTTCAGCCTGAAATTCCCAAAACCTGCCTGAGGACTGCCGGCCTCCGAAGGTCCGGGGGAGAGTCTCACACGGGAACTTCGCCAGCGACGTTCTGAGCTGCTGACCCCGATCGAGGCTGGTCTCCAGCAACGTGACAGGGGGACACCTGGGCTGAGAGCCTGTGTCAAAGCCTAGGTATGGCCCTGGCCGTGTGGGCCAGCGGTTAGACGTCAGCCCCCGTACCAAAGGGTCCCAGGTTCGATTCCTGGTCCAGGGCACACACCTGGGCTGCAGGTTCAGTTCCCGGCCCCAGTCAGGTCGAGTGCGGGAGGCAGCCAGTCGCTGGGTCTCTCTCATCCATTTCTCTCCCTCCCTCCTCCCCACTCTCTAAAAGTCACTGGAAAAAACACCCTCGGGCGAGAATGAAAAGGAACCACAATAAACCTTGCCCATGAAAGAGCAGCTTTACATTAAAATGTAAGGGTTCCTTTTGCCTGGCGTTTACAGGGAAACACAAAATGATCATACGGAGGATCTTTAATCGAGGACCCTTGACGGCTGGGAGTGGACGTTGGGCTTCACCGAGGGCAGGAGATCTGCCAGCTTTAAAGGAGGGAGCTCTACCCGAACCTCTGCACCGGCTGGGTTTGTGTAACAACCACAGCGAGACAGCCCCGGGTCGTCTCGATTTCCCTTCTTGCCAGATACTAACTTAAAAATGCTTATATCTAAGACCACAAACATATATCATAAGATATACGCGGAGATTATATCTGGATTGTTAGTCTATTTAAATTGTGTGTTCATAATAATAGGCATCATTTCTCGGGTTAAATGTTTTTCAAAAAATAATGTGAAAACATGTCAACCGCCAAACCCAAACACCGGCGTGCGCACCTGTGACAAGTCAGAGCAACCGAGACTTTTACGTAGTTCCCTTGAGTTTGCGCCACTGACGTTCAGCCTCATAAACCAGTCGGTTCAGCAAGTGATTTTTAAGCATCTCTCTAGCGAGCGCATTAGCCTAAACCCAGGGACGCTTCAGTTTTCCTCTTTAAAAGGACTTGAAAGGATACACTTCAGAGCACAAAGTCAAAGCCTCCTGGAGAGAGACGATTACAAGATTAACTGTTTCGTCCCTGGGTCCCTGATGGGAATGCTAATCGCAAGGTGGTGGCAGAGCCTCTCGGAGCTTCTCCGCGTGGAGGGACCGAGCTCACGTCTCAGCCACGAAGGTGGGAGGTAGAGGGGGGCTGGGGAACCTGCTCAACCAGGAGTTGCTCCAAAACCTACTTAGGGGCTTCAGGAAGAGCAGCAGGAATGGGGTCCGAGGTGTGGAGAAGGTGACGCCGCTGAGAGTGGACGCGGGGCCAGGCGCCTGTGCAGGGGGGGGGGCACCCCCTTTGTTTCTCCACCCGGCTGCCTCCAAGTCCGCACCTGTGCAAACACCTCCACTTGCTCTGAGGCCACAGGGGACAGACAGTGACCAGGACAGCAAGGTAAACGGAGGAGAGCTTGTCTGTAAACGGTGCTGTCGGTGAGCAGAACTGGGGGGGGTACTGATGGGGGAGGAGGCTGCTTTCTTAATAGAAACAGAAAGAAGTCAGAAAATGTAGGGATGTGGGTCCCCAAGAGCTGATAGAGAAACAGACAAAATAAGGAGGGGAAACTACGAAATGTTATACTATTTTGACATAATCTGGTGACAAAAATCAGGCAACTTAAAGGCACAGTGGGGGTCAAGTGTAAAGGGGCACCCTCGACCCGTGCGTTTGTGAGACCCCTGGGTGCTGCTGACCCGTTTTCTCCCACTAGCTGTGACCCAGGGGTGTGACCATGACAGGGTTTCTCACACGATCAGCATCTCTGCCGCCTCCAGGACAGAGCAGAGCCACGGGGGTGCGGGACTCACCCCTCTGTGCCCTCCGCTGCCTGGGGCCTCCACTGTCCCTGACATCACCCAGCAGCGTGGGGCCCAGGGGGGAGGTGTCCGCAGGAGCCCACGCGAGATTTCCCGTTCACCGTGGGAGGCACACCCCCTTCGGGTCGTCGTTTACTCGCTGGCCATTCTAGGCTCTAGGACTTTCAACTGGGAGCCAATGATGAGAACTGCTCCTCCAGAGGTAAGTGACTTATCACTTAAAGTGCGATATCCAGGTCGGCATCTCTAACCAGCCACAGCATGGCCCCTCTCCTCGGCGCTGTTGACATCTGGGGGCGACTCCGGGTTGCAGGGGCTGCCCCAAGTCTTGCAGGGTGTTTAGCAGCATCCCTGGTCCCTGGACTCTACCCGCTAGGTGCCAGCAGCACCTCTACCCTCAATTACGACAACCAGACAATGTTTCCAGAACGCTGTCCAACATCTCCCTGGGGGACAAAGTCTCTCCAGGCTGAGAACCAAAGATCTACGGCATGAAACCACCCACGGGAGCAGTACTGTCAACCTAGTCCTTCCTGAGTGAGACGTACGGGAAGAGAGCTTTGGTCGTTATTTAAAGGTAGTTCAGCATTTGGCGGAAATTTGGAAAACAATCTGGGATTTGGGAATGTTACACTTTGCTAGATGTGGAGAAAAACTCGCTTCCTGCTGATGTGCAAACGCCCACCTGGGAGCACACCTCCCGTTAGTGTGACTCTGTCTCCTCCTGAATCTCTAAGACCTTCCCACCTGGGCTATTTTTCTAACCTTTCTTTGTAATTACATCAGGGTAAGAGTTACCTGGCATTAATCAAAACCAGACAGTGAGCAACGACACAGAGCTGGCATGGAGAGCCATTTCTCTTAGAAACTCCTGGAGGAGAAACCAGAATTGATCAGGGAAAAAGTTCACCGCATTCTGCTGAAAGATGAAAAAGATTGAAAACGAGTGGGAGACATGGAAAAGCAATTATTTTTTTTTTACATGGCTTATCCAGGGATATCAAATGTTCAAGTCAGCAGAAAGATAAAATAGCTGCTTTAAATTCAGCATCAAAGGTATTTAGAAAATATAATCTATGGAAAGGTGCGGAGGCCCTTTGAAGAACTGTGTAGAGCAGAACAGTTAAATATAGAGTTATCTCAGAAAATAAAGCCTAACCCGAGTCATTGGCAGCAGCGCAAATATTTCAGGCCTCCAGACTCTAGTGTAAGAAATGCTTCCTTTCACAGTTACTTCTAGAATTCTCTTATCTCTCTAATGTTTTTTAAAAATAAAATTTACAAACATTTTAGGGCCTTTTTCTTTATTCCCGAGAATGTCACAATCTTGTTTTATTCCAATGTTTCCTGTTTGCTGCACTAACTCCTAGCGAACTCCTTCCTGCTTGGCCGGTGGAATATCCCAAGGCTCAAATACACAGACAGCATTGTGCTTTTCTTCTTGAAACATTTTAGATTTATCAGCCGAGCCAGTGCTTTCCTTGTAACATAATCCAGGGAAATGGGTCCATAACCATCTTGCCTGAAATACTGATAACATTATATTAATATAAAATTATTTTCTTACAGTCTTTTAAAAGCACCTTCACAGAGAATTAGGAGGTACTTATTTGCGCCTTTATGAGAGAGACCTTGACGTAACAGAACACAGGCAAAACTAAGATACCACTTTAGAGTTCCTCAGCCGCGCCCACCCCTAGAGCCTACAGGTCAACCGAGGCCGACCCAGGTCTTGGTCGGAGTTCAGCGGTTCTCGAACTCACCTCGCAATCACGAAGAGCACACAGCTGACCCCCAAGCAGGCGAGGAGCACGTACATCCAGATGTCGGGGGACAGGGGGTTGAGGAAGGAGAAGACCCCAGGGTTGGTGCCGTTGGGCTTTCGGTAGAGAATGCTGATGCCCAGGGTCATGAAGGGCTTGGAGAAGTCGATGACCGTCTCCCGCACGTAGGTGATGGTGAGAGGGGCCACGGCCAGGTCAGCCCTCTGCAAGAGCAAGTTCAAGGTCATTTCTTAGGGCCTAGCTTCCTGGCAAGTGCCTGGACCTTTCCTGGTTCTTACTCTCAACCCCAGATGTTTCCCACACGGGAAGCTTCTGTGACAACTGGCTCTGCTATGACACAGGCTGATTCACACAGTTGTTGTCATAAAAGTGTATTTTTGTTGTTGTTAATCTTCACCTGAGGATGTTTTTTCCATTGATTTTTAGAGAGTAGGAGGGAGGGAGGGAGGGAGGGAGGGAGAAAGAGAAACATCATCGATAGGAGAGCGACACATCGACTGGTGGCCTCCCGGATGTGCCCCAACCCAACTGGAGCCGGGGATCCAACCTGCCACCCAGGCACGTGCCCTTGGTGGGGAATCAAACCCGTGAGCCTTCGGTGCGCGGCAGATCCTCTACCGCTGAGCCACACCGGCCAGGGCTGAAAGTGTACATTTTAGGAAACAAGCGCACACAGACAGACAGACAGACAGACAGACCCAGGCATGTGCACATTCTGGAACTAAATGAACAAAAGCGCCGCAGAATGACGTCTTTGAAAAGAACACGTGAGAAAAGCACGGAATGAGCAACGTGATCCTGAAACTGGCTGGCAAGTCGTGACTCTGCTCCGAGCTGCAAACTGGAGAAGTCTCCGTTCAACGTGAGAATCGCTCAGGTTCACTCGCCCCAGAGCCTTGTGCCCCCACTTGCCTTTCCAAGTAAGCAAACACTACTTCCAGGTTTCCTCCTACTTTTAAACCCATTTTTATGATTCAGAAAAAGTGAAATATTTCTTCTGACTGACTCAACCATTTTCTCTCTCTCTCCTTTCACTTCTCACTGTGCGTTTTGCGGACATTTGAACCCTGTATGCAGGATGCACTTTTGCTTACGTGGTCTATCAGTTCCTTGACCATTCCGTTCCACTCTCCTCTGTCGTCCTGGGCTCCGTATTTGCCGTCGGGGACGAGTGTCACATCATAAATGAATCCCAAAATGTTTGACAACTCCTTCAGGAGATCGAGGCAATACCCTTCAAATCTGTCGTTCCCGTAGAGCGGCTTGTCCGACTTCCTGTACATCACGTAGGGTTCCTCCTGCAGGACGAAAACCGGACACGGGAGCCGTGTTACGGCGGAAGGCGGGATTCATTCCCAAGCTCCCCCCAGGGCCAGGTGCCATACGGCATCTGAAAAGGATTTCTGAGACGCGGGAGCGCCGGGACCGGTCACCCACCTCCTCCCCACGCTCTGCAGAAACAGGACAGTCCACGTGTTACCTCCCCCCTCCTGTCTCCAAAGGACGCCTGAGTAAAGGGTGGGACGGAGCCCTGTCCCGTGGGCACTCCCCGCCGGGCGGAGCGGGGCGTGGGGACTTCCAGCGCACGGCCGCCCCCCGGCTTTCATCGGAGAGCTTCGCCTGCTGGCAGGAGGAGAACCCAAACCAGCTAAAAACCCCTTGTACCGCAAGTTCCTGAAAATTCTTATTCCCTTATCTCTCGGCCAAAGTTGGTCTCAGTTTCACTAGTTATGCATTTTTGGTTGGCTTCCTTCAGGGTGTCTTACTTAAGGAGTATTTCTGTCTTTTTTATCATCAGGTTCATTTTCTGAATTGAACTCACCTGAAATCTTATAGCTGCCCATTCTTTGCTTCCGCACCTAAATGACAAATCCCCGATTCTACGAAAAACGGGCATTTTCTTACGACCATGGACCCCCCACCTCCATTCTCACTGGACTAATCAGAATTTCATAAAATTCTATTAGTTACCATGCCGCTGACCTGTCCTTTTACTTCTCCTCATTATTGCACTTTTCTCAGATATTTAAGACCCATTTAGGTTTCTCCTCAAACACGCTGATGGGAACAGAAAACTCTGCATTTCCAGGAGGCAGCGGCAGGGAAGTAGTCACCAGAAACACAAAACAGTTTTCATTTTGGATGAACAAGTCTCAGAGGTTAATGATTTTAGAAATAAATCGGTCTGACTCTAAAAGTGGAAATGTCCGAAAGTAAAGAATTTAGACTTGGCCACTCCTGCCCTTTACCCCGTGGGTCGGGGCTGGGAAGGGGGAGGGGGCACCTGTGCAGGTACAGTGGCCGGACGGGTGTGTGGCCGGGGTTCCAACAGGAAGCGGGAAGCACCCCTACCTGGGCTTTTGCAGGGGAAGGTTCAGGGGCTATTCACCAAGGAGCGAGCAGGGAAAAGGGCGCCCAGGACGGAGGTGGGGGTGTGGGCCCCAGGGACCCACCTTAGGAAGTGCTACCACTCAGGGCCGGGGTGGGTGGGGGCAAGCGTGCGCCTAGGGTCCCGGGCAGCTGGGTCTGGGAGATGGATCACTCCCGGGACAGGAGCCGCGGTCGTGGAGGAGAGTTTCTGACAAAGCCAACGGGAGGTAGGGGAAAAAATCTCCTTACGTGTCCGCCCCACTCTCCTGGCATCTTGCCACAGTCTCGCTTGGTGGAAGCCAACCAGCTGCCGGAGAGCAAAGGGGCCCCAGCTGAGACGGCTGGAGGGTGGGTGGAGCAGAGCTGATCTCCAGAAAGTCGTTGGAAGCTGATCATTCAATCCCATCTTAGTGTGGTCGGCTCTTAGACAGACATGACCAGAGCCAGGACCACGGCCAGGTAGAGAAGGTCACCAGGGCGGAAAGCCCCAGGTGCCTAGCAAAGGACAATTGTAGGGCGGGACCTCCCCCCAGGGCGGCCTTTCCTCCCCTAGCGCGTCACTGGTCATGCGGTTTGGACCCCTGACCTTTCCTCCCTGGAGATAGCATCTAGGCCCCAGTTGTATCTCAGCTCCAGGCCCAGAAAAGCAGCAGAACCAGCCTCGGCTGACCCAGGACCAGCTGCACTGACTAATAACCCCCTGCCCTGGCGCCGACCAGTCCACCAGTGGAGACCACAACCTGAAAGGACCCACCTGGAAAGCTGCTGAATATTCTGAGACCTTCCCCTAAGATCTCCACCCTTAAAACCCTCAGGGTGGTGGACCCAGCGCTGTTCCTCCCGGGGACACGGCTTCCCTTCCCCTTCCCGTTTCCTCCCCCCCTCCAGGGGCGTCACCTTTACCTGCCTCAGTCCCCAGCTCCAGGGGCCCTTCCTCTACCTCTATACCTGGTTTCCTCAGCCCACGTCGTCTACAAATTACTTCTTCCACCTGTGTGGTTTTGTAAATAAATGTTCTTATAGTTTTAGTCTTGGCTCCGAATTCTGTCCTAGTCAGACTCAGGTACCGAGGTTGCTGAACCCGGGTCCCGTCTGACCCCAGCGGCCAGACACCTGGTGTGGTTCCCGCCACCAACAATAGGGACATTCAAATAGGGACACGCGCTCTCAGTAACCCCATGAAAACCAGAATCTGCAGGCAGCGGTTGGCCTGGAGAGGACAGCTGAGGGGTCCTTTGAGGTCTAGGCTGGGGTCTGGATAAGAGAACCCTGGGTGAGACGCCCCAAACCCCACGCAGCCCACTTACCAGGATGGTGGTGACGATGAGAGTGCGGTTGGCCAGCGCGTCCGGGACGTCGTGGGCCCCGCCTCTGTGACCGCCCATCATGCTGAGCCCACGGTTGGAGTTCCAGACGCCGACCTAAACAGAACACAGAGCGTCAGAGGCTGCGGGACCGTGAGGGCACTTGGGCTGGAGAGAGGCCCCTGTACCCCAGGCGGACGCGGAGCTTGGGGTGGGGACAGCACAGCAGGGAGCCGCAGGGCAGGCTCCTGACGGGGGAATGGACAGCCGAGGAAAGCCTGTGCGGAGTGACCTCGGGCGCTGACCGTCCTGAGCGTCGGCGCCCTGACTAAATGTCACAGGGAGACGGGAGAGACCAAGTGGGGGTGCGTGTGAGGGTGTTGGTGCACCGAGAGCCCCGGAAACAACAAACGACATCCAAGTGACTGCCCCCGTCCTTCCTTCACGCCGGCCCCGCTGTGAAAAAGTGTGAATCACCAGGAAGTTTGTTTTTTTAACTTAGAAGCGGGAAAATTGAGTTGTCAAGAACAGGGACAGTCCGGGAACCTTAACCCTTGGACAGGGCGGATCCACCCGCTTCCTGGGTGTGTTCCCGCGGCGGGAGCACCTTGGCTGGCGGGATGAAGGAGGAACGTTACCGTCGGACTTCTGCCCAGATCCCGGCTTTGCAGTTTCCCTGCGTTTAACGTCGGGCCCGTTCACTAGCCCCGTGGTGCCTCGATCGCCTCTCCGCAAAACGGAGATAAGAGGCTTTGCTGATGATTCAGTAAAGCAGCACCCGGGGGAACGACAAGCCCCCCTTTGTTTCTGTACTTGATTTACCCCCTAAATACAGCCCCTGGAAGTCCATTTAGCTTGACACATGCTTCTGACAAACGTGGCTTCTCTGAGGAAGCCTCAAGGACTGTCACGCTCGCCGCAGCGGGAACTATTTCAGTGTCACCGTTTTCTCCCACCCGCCACGGGGGCCGGGCGCCCTTTCTAGCAGACGGGGCTGGGCTCGTCTCTCCTTCGTGTCCGGAGCCTGCCGTGAAGAGGCTCCTAGAACTGGGAGGGAGGCGGGCGGCACCCTCGCTAGCCACCTGGGGGCGGGACCGGGTGTGACCAGGCCCATCGCTCAGGCGCCCACAGGCCTGCTGCTGAGGAATCTCCCGTTTTCTTCGGCTGCCTTTAAACCCAAAAAGAACAGCTTTGTCTTTTCTTCTCAGTCTCCACCCCTCCCGCTTGTCTGCAGCAGGAACTCTTGCTCTAGGAAGGGAAACTCAGGCCAAACCCGCCCGGAGCCTTGGTTTTCATCCGGAGCCGAGCTTTAGGTCGGACTCTGGACGGTGTGTGCACCGGGTCCTGGCTGCCCTTCTGACCACACCCCGGCTGAGGCCCTGGGGCAGGTAAACCTGATGTTTCATTCAGTATTGAAAGGTGGAGCGGTAACGGTGTGCGGCCAGCTCCCTGAGGAAGGAAGGAGTCCTTCTTAATCCCGCCATGAATGTCCTGTGCTGAGATTTACAAGTGGCACCTTGAACAGCCTCCCAGGGTCACACTCCTTTAAAAACAAACGGGACACTGTAGACGGACGGCCGCAGCTCACTGTCGGCTCTGCTTCTTTCCCAGCCCCACTGGATGTGCAGAGGTCAGGTGATCAGAATCGGCGCCGACCCCTTTCCACCAACTGAGACCCAGAGTCCCGCTCAGGGTGAATTTCCTCCGTAAAATCAGAAAAAGGGTATTTCTTTCCACTGTCCACGTAACAGAAGTTCCTTCTGAACCTAGACTAAAAGAGCATCAAAATGCAGGGTCTCCCCAAAATGTGCACACACTTTAACAGCTGATGACTAATTTCCAGCCCTTTCCAGGTTTGACTGATTTGAAATAATGGGTGAAGCCAGACTAAGCTTTGAACAAAGAGCATTTATCCTAAAGGCCTCTAGACATTTTTTATGGGGACACATAAGAGATGGAGTTCACGGTACAAACAGGCAACCGTCGACCCATTGAGGGCCCGCAAACACCGCACGAAGTCATTCCTGACGTTGGCGGTTCTGCTGCTTCGCGTTACCAGCAGGGCCTGGACCAGAAGGGTCCTCAGTTGGAAAACAGGGATTGACAAAAAATTTATTTCTGTAGATTCTTTTAAATTTTGAAAATGAAGTGTGTTGATAAACACCGACTTTATAATTGTTCAAAGTGGGCATATGTTTTTGGGGACACCCTGTATGGCCAAGGTCAGTCTGGTCCTGGGAAGTGGATGGTGTCACACAGTTTGCAGGACCTCGACCTCCTGCTCTCACGTCTTTTAATCAGCAGAACAGTGTGTGTGTTTTAAACCCGAGCCCATCGCTCTTTGCCTAATTGAGGCGAATGAACCCGCCAGCGACTGAATGTCTCTTTCAGAGGAAGCAGGTCCCCCGAGCCCTGTGTGTCGGGGGGGGGGAGGCTGGTGTTAACCAGGTGCCCTGATGTTTAGTATTTTGTCCACTGACCTTGGAGGACGTCCCAGGAAGTGGGACCTGTTTTCAGGAGGTTTTACTAAACCAGCCAGCAGTGGTTGACCAGTGAGATGTGGTGGAGGGTGGACCAGTATCTGTGGGGAGAAACTGCAGAAGGCACACGATGTGGTCCCGTCACCCTGCGAGTGGCACGCGGAGCCCCCATTGCCACCAGGACACTGAGAGACGCGCCCAGGTGACATCAGCAAACATTTTTTAAAAAAGTGATGCCACCAAACTCTGCTCAGAGTGACTAGTCCCATGTTCCAAACCTGGGTTGTGATTCCCACAGACGGGGGCCCGGTGCTGAGGGAGAGGGGCATCTGCATAAACAAGGGGTGCCCCTGTTTCTGTATCGTGAGCCTTCTGAGCAGGTATTTCAGTGACGGGCTTTGCAAAGTCTCAACACCTCCCCTTTGGGAAGGATTTCACGTGACCTGATCTGTACAGAAAGGGTCCAAGGGGGGGGGGCTGGACCTGGAGTGTGATGGGGGGAAAGGGGTGCGATGGGGGAAGGGGGTGCGATGGGGGGAAGGGGGTGCGATGGGGGAAGGGGGTGCGGTGGGGGAGGGGGTGCGGTGGGGGAAGGGGGTGCGGTGGGGGAGGGGGTGCGGTGGGGGAAAGGGGTGCGATGGGGGAAAGGGGTGCGATGGGGGGAAAGGGGTGCGATGGGGGAGGGGGTGCGATGGGGGAGGGGGTGCGATGAGGGGAGGGAGTGGGATGGGGGAGGGGGTGGGATGGGGGAGGGGGTGCGATGGGGGAAAGGGGTGGGATGGGGGAGGGGGTGCGATGAGGGGAGGGGGTGCGATGGGGGAAAGGGGTGGGATGGGGGAGGGGGTGCGATGAGGGGAGGGGGTGCGATGGGGGAAAGGGGTGGGATGGGGGAGGGGGTGCGATGAGGGGAGGGGGTGCGATGGGGGAAAGGGGTGGGATGGGGGAGGGGGTGCGATGAGGGGAGGGGGTGCGATGGGGGAAAGGGGTGCGATGGGGGAGGGGGTGCGATGGGGGAAAGGGGTGGGATGGGGGAAAGGGGTGCGGTGGGGGAAAGGGGTGCGGTGGGGGAAAGGGGTGCGGTGGGGGAAAGGGGTGTGGTGGGGAGGGGGTGCGGTGGGGAAGGGGGTGCGATGGGGAAGGGGGTGCGATGGGGGAAGCCTTCTCCGAGGGTGGAGCTGTGCTGGGGGTTGTGTCTGTCCACAGTCTTGGTGCTGGCACTCGGGTCACTGTCTCGTGGGTGAGGGGTCATAACACAGAACACGCAGCAACACGCCACAGTGTACACGACTCACAGTGGGGGGGGCAGCAGGAAGCAGGTGCGGACAGGCGGGAGGGGGTGACTATGGTAGTTTAGTGACAAGTCAAGGACAGGGCCCCCATGACTTCAGAGCCTGCGTTCCATCCCTGGGAGACCAGCTTGAATTAATTTCACACGAAGTGCCCAGCCCCCAGCCGGCTGGCGTAACAAGTTCCTCTCTGGGTGCCAGGCAGGCTCGGCCACTTGTCAGCAGTGAGATGGGGCTGCTTCGTCCGTGCCCTCGGTGGCCTGACTCACTGACGATGAAAACAAAGCTATTAACTCTGTGGATTCTTTAAACCTAAAGGGGGACGTTTCTGAGATCATCTGCTGAGCACGAGACGTGCTGTTTGGCGACGGGAAACTGTTTACACTTTCTGTTCTCTAACCGACAATCCAAAGGACGGACGTGAACCTGACGAGACTTCACACTAAGCACCTGAAGCAGCTTAAGGCCCATCTGTCAGCCTGTGCATCTCTCACAAGCCGACTTAGAGACACAGGACGAGGGCAGGTTTCCTGACCCAGGTGTTTCCATGTCTAGCGTTTGCTTATATAACATCCGTGCACATTCCTTGTAAAATAAACTAGGAGATCGTGGGTGTTATAATTTATAAGCTGATCTAATTTTCCTTCCAGAGTCTCTGATGTCTGTCCTCTGGAACTTGTTCTGGAACAAGCGGCGAGGGGAGGTGCGGAGCCAGCACAGGAGCAAAGCTGGCTCCCGGGGGGCCTCCCGAGCGTGTTCTCGGTGATGACTCTGCGGGAGGGGTCCCGGCGCCCAAGCCTCGGCCTATCTGACTAGTCGGATGGATCAAATCTGTTGCTTTCGTGCCCCTCAGGGAAAGAACTGAGACAGAATGTAAATAGACCAGTGTGTGCCTGCGCTCGGTCCTAACAGAGACCGAGCCTGCCCCGGAGAAACAAAAATAATGTCGGGGAAGCGCTGAATCCATCATTATTTAATCCAGTGCGAGCCTGCTTTCAGTTCCCCGTCATGTTGTTGAGAGACAGCACGTTCAGTCACCCCGCCCGGCCTCACCCAGCACCGCGCTCGAAACCGCAGCCGGAGAGCCAGCTACGGCCCGGGAACCTGGGGGACCCGGCGTTTCCCTGGATACCCCCCACCCCAGATTTCCTGCAGATTTTTTCCGAGTACAAACCTTTTTCCACACTTTATATAAGTGTTTAGACACGTCACCAGCAGCCTTGGATTTCAGGGGAAAAATAAAAATAGCACTTAATTAAAACGGAACACAGAACCCAAAGGTATCACGGCGAACGGGGCCTCAGCGTCTCCTTCCCCACCCACGGCCTGGAACCCGGGCAGGTGAGAGGTGGGCCGAGCCCCGGGTCCCACAGAAGCCCCTCCGCCTGGCGGGCAGGACAAGGGCCCGGTTTTCACTCCCCTTCACGCACCAAGAGGGTGGGTTAAAGTTGTTTTGAACACGTCCAGCTATGCTGGAGACGTACAGGGTCTTCATCAGACCTTGGGAAGCCCTGCCCAAGGCATCTGTCACCAAAGCCCGTCACTCGGTCGACACGCAGGCACACGTGCACACACGTGCACACACATGTACACACAGGCGCACGCGCACGCACTATTCTTAGGCGAGCAGAACGCATTCCTGATGACTTAGGCTTCGACTGTGGGCTTCCACGCAGAACAAACTTGAGCGAAAGTGGGAAGTGGGCCGTTTGTCACAATTGCGCTTGGTCGGGGAGAGGCTGGCGTTTCCTCCCGGGGCCGAGGGCGGTGGGCGGCTTCCCCACTGCCCGACGGCCCGTCAGCCTCCTCGGGAACTGACCGGTCGCCGGCAGAGGGACAGTTACTGCCAACGGTGAGGAGATCAGGAAGAAATGGAGAAAACGGGCTCATCTAGTGTGGTTTTGCCTTTGATGGAGAAACGCCAGCGAAGGCGCGTCGTGCTGCGGAATCACCAGCTGTGGATTTGACGTCGCTGCCTTGGGCCCCCCCCCCCCCGCCCCGTCTGTGCTGGGGAGAAGCCAGAGCGGGGGCGCAGGCAGAGGGAAAGTGGGCGCAGGCAGAGCGAGAGCGGGCGCAGGCAGAGGAAGGGGGAAGGAACACGCGTGCAGCATTCGGCCCACGACGGGCCCTCTTTGCTCTTCTCTTGTTCCCCGGCCCACCCCACATCCACGGGGGCAAGGCCGATGCCTTGTGCTCCCCTGAGCGGGTTAGGCTGTTAACAGACGAGGGAAGACGCCCCTGGGGGGAGGGACGGGGGGGCGATTTTGAACCGGGAAACCTGCACGTACACTGTTCACTCTCAAAGCTGCAAACTAATTATTTCCCTCGAACGTTGGACACCAGGGGTCAGCTGCTGCTACCTCCAGCCTAATTGCTCTGTTTGCGTTCATGAAGCTCTTGGGGGGTGGGGCATCGCTAGAACCTAAAAGCAAATGCGTCCCAGTTAGCAAAGCCAACAAAACAGGAAGGGACAATCCATCTCGTTTTAAAAATCAGCCCAAATATTTCAGTGAAGTCACTGCTCCCCAAAGACAGACAACCTTGTCCACCGAGCACAGCTTCCTGCCCACAACAGCAAAAAATAAAAATGTTAGACTACAGAATGTCAATGTTCAGCTGATTATTTGAGGGGTTTCAAATCTTTTTTTAAGTTTCTAAAGGGCAAAACCTTCACATTATAAGCGTTAATTCCAAATTACAGTTGTGAATACTAAAATTGATATAATAAAATATACCGAGAAGCCAAATTCTATTTTATTATTATTTAACTAAATAGTTTACGTCTGAATTGCTCTAAATAGTAACAAAAATGGAACTTTAAACGTTGAGAAAATTGAGAATCACAAGTAAAATAATCCTAAAATCAGAATCCAACATTAAAATACATTTTTGGCATATTTCCTCCTAAAATCAAAGATGCAAAGTTGGTTTGCCCTGGTAAGACTATTCTATGCTCCTTTATTTTGTGCCTCAATCACCAGTCTCACAATGGTGTGCAATTAAAATTAAATTCCGAGTAACCCTTGGATACCATTCCAAAGATCCATTGTTGTCAGCCTCTGATTTTTTAAGTTAATTTTTAAATCCTTAGAGAAATGGGGCTAATGACACCCGCCCATCGGTTATATATGTCCCAACGTAATCTCACTTGCTATATAAACCACGCACTATATAACCGCTCATCAGCGTTGCTATTAATAACATGTGTAATTTAAGACTACAGCACATCAACATCTGTCTGCAGATCTGGAGTGAGATCGGGAAACCGGCGTAAATGAACACGTCGAGAGAACCATTTTTCATCCCCCGAATCGTATTTGCAATTAAAATGCCTGAGCAGTGCTTTAAATTTATCTCTAAATTTATTATCGGGGAGGTTACCTTCTCCGTTCCTTCCTCTTTGAGACTAATAATGTCCAGGTCAAAATCCTTCCGTAAGCCGTCGGTCTTATTGAAGGCGATCCGCCCAGTCAGGCCGTCCCACCGAGCCTGTGGGGAAGGAACGCGTCGTTACCACACTCGCCACGCTCGGCACACCCCTCAGCCCCTCAGCCTGCAGCCACTGGGCTCCATCCCGGAGCCATAACCGTGGCCTCGGCTCAGTGAGCCCATAGATAGCACCCCGCCCCCCCGCTGTTTTATTAGTGCCCCTTCGCCTGTCAGCTTCACATCCTAACGTCAGTCGGATCCGTACAGGACCAATCCAGGGGGGCTGCATGCAAGAGTGACTGTCAACTCGTCCGCACAGCGAGTAAACAAAGTCTGGGGGTCACAGCGTCCGCTCCCCAAGGTCCTCCAAGAACGCCCAGGGGAAGTCCCTCCCGCTCCCTTTTAGTTTCCTCTGTGATGTATCATTGAATTTTTAGGGTGTCTTTTAGGGTGACTTAGGCCTTCCAATGTCATTTGGCCATTCTATTAATTTCCCGTGGCTTCTCTAGCAAATTATCGTAAACTTAGTGGCTTCAGACAACAGAAATTGTTCTCAGTTTTAGAGGCCAGAAGAAGCCCTAAATCAGTATCTCTGGCAAATCCAAGTGTCAGGGGGTGTGCTCCCTGTGGGGGCTCGAGGAGCCTGGTCCCCGCCTCTTCCCTCCAAGCTCGGCCTCTGGGGTCACACGCCTCCCTGTCTGGGTCACAATGTCCCTGGAGGGCAGTGAGGCCGATAACCCAGGAAAGTCTCACGTCTCAAAAACCCTTCATTGCATCAGCTACGCAAAGTCCCTTTTGCCACAAAAGGAAACATTTGCAGGTTTGGGGGATTAGGACGCAGCCTCTTTTGGGGGCCCCTATGCAGTCTACCCCCGTGCCAACGTTGGTTTAGGAACTAACCTCACAGCAGTCTGCCCGCCCATCGCACTCGCACTGGGCACCTTTGGGGGCTTCGTGCAGACAACACAGTGGCCCCGGAGGGGCTGGAGCTTCACTGGTGAGTTTGGAATGTTGTCTAATTCGGGCTGATTTACACACGAGGAGGAAGGAGGCTCGGCCCTCTGTGTGCACTTAGCTGTTTTTTCCCCTCCTGACGGTACCAAATTCATGGGACACGTGTAAGACATAAGGAAGATTCCTGCCCGGCTGGCGTGGCTCAGCGGTTGAGCGCCGACCTAGGATGCAGGCGATCAGGGTTCGATTCCTGGTCAGGGCACCTGCCCGGGTTGCGGGCTCGATCCCCAGTGGGGGGCGTGCAGGAGGCAGCCGATCAGTGACTCTCATCATTGACGTTTCTCTCTCTCTCTCCCTTCCTCTCTCTGAAATCAATAAAAAAATTTTTTTAAAAAGGAAAATCCCGAAGAGTTTGTGTAGACGTGTCTGGGAGGGGGTCTCCACAGGAATCAGTGGACTGGACAAAGCCAGTTGCCTCATCGCACCCCCGAGGGCCTGAGAGAACAGGGCAGAGAAAGGGAAGTTGCTCTCGGCCTCGCTGAGGCAGGTCGCCTGTCCGTGCACCCACGGGGCTCACACCGTCACCTCCGAGTCCCGACCTTCTCTGCGGGGACTCTGTCCGGGAGGCAGCACCCGGCTGCTTACAGTTCAGTAGGAACCAGCACGTTGATGGATTTCAGGGAGGCCGCAGGAGGGTGAGGACAGGATCCGCACCCGGGGCCGGGAGGAAGCCGTGTGGAGAAAAACTTCCTACCCCAGCTGCAGGGAACAGGAGAGTCAGGCAGGGACCCTGGAGGCAGCGAGGGCAGGTCTGCGCTCCGAGGACAGGGACTGGCCACGAAGACAAGACGCGCGGCCCGAGGGGAAGCAGGAACCCCAGAGGCAATCGCGCTGCCGTGGGCGGGTCCACGGTGCGAGGCAGGGTGATGGCGGGAGGGGGTGGGAAGGGCAGTGAGACCAGCTACCAACAGGATTTGGAGGCTGCCGGCGTCCTCCAGGCAACGGGCAGTGTTGCTTCGAGCAAGTCCTCTAACACCAGGGTGCACCCCATTCTCACTGCTGCGGCCGCTGGGCACACAATGGAGAACCCCCCGGCCCCTCGCAGGTCCCCACGAATGTCCCGCATTGGTGGCTGCGAGCCCCACGGAATCCACCCACCACCGACGCAGGGCTCCGTCAGGGAAACACGGGAAAAATCCAAACATACACACAAAAGTAAAAAAAACACCCCCAAAAAACGCCTTGGTTGTGGCCACACTGGGGCTTGAGTCCTGGGCCTTAAAGGAGGACCTTGGAGGTCAGTGTGACCCCAAGAAGAGTAATAGCAGCCAGGGCCTTGGGGGGAAAATCTACTTTTTCAGGGCAAGCCAAGGTTTTGAAGAGCCCATAGACCCCCTCTGCCTACAACAGAAACCCTTCTCCCGAGGGCTGTGTTAAGATGTGTTTCCCTAGAGGACCCACCATCCTGGGGTGAGCCTGTTGGACAGTGGCCGCCACGACCGAGAAAGGCCAGGCAGTCTTTCATTTTTCCCTTTATTTCTAAGTTTTGATGTTTCCATAACCCATGGAATCATCATTTAAAAACTGTTTTTCACTTGCTTTGCTCTAACCCTTTAGGGAAGCTAATTTTGGGATTTTCCATAAACCTTCTACTTATAACATCCTTACAATTTCTAACACATCAACAAAGCAATACTAGAAACCGTTGTTCCTAAAAGGCCACGTCTACGGCAAAAGCACCTTCTCGCCTCTCAGAAAAGGAGTCTGTCTCTCAGCAGGAAACCGCCTGCAGCCTGTGCCCGACGAGAAGGGCCGTGCCCGGGAACCGTCGGCGCGGGCCAGGCGCGCTTTCACATATTCAGGTTCCCTTTAGGAAAAATAAATACACGAGCAATCATTTTACCCAAATGAAGTTAAATGTCGAATATTATAGGAGCCTCAAGTGCTAGCTACCTACTTGCTTCCTTGATGCTAATACATATATATGTATATATTTTTATTTGGACGATAAATATCATCCTGAAAAAGAGCTTAGAAATAAGACATTGATGAAAACGTCTGCTCTTCTCCCTTCCTCTCTCGATTTGTACCTTGGCCACGAGATCGCGCGTCTGACGCGGGGAGGAACGTGCCATGCCGCGGGTACGCGGTTCGGCGGGTGTTGTCGAGAGGACTGACGCAGGTAGAAACGAAAGCTAGTTCCTAAAACAGGGACCCCTCTAAGCATTGCTCTCAGTTACGTGTGCTACAGTCGTCCCGGTGCAAACGCTGCTCCTAGGCGGGCGCGGTCCTTATGGCAAACGCAATTACGTCATTATCTGAACTAGACAGGCCTCAGCCCCGTCCCAGAAGACGGGCTCCCCTCCGCGGCTCCTGGTCAGCACATCCAGGCCTTCGTCATTGTCCGCTCCCCCTCATCAATAATGCATTGGCGACTGATAAATGCTTATCAACAATTAGTTTGCAAAACCAAAACAAAACAAAAACACTCACAAAAAACCCCCGAAAAACCAAAAAAAATACAGCAGTGGCCACCCAGGGACAGCAGCAGGGAGACGGGCAATTGTGGCAGGAAGGGAAAGGGGACAGTGAAGGTCAAAAGATACTTCAGTTCAATAGAGACCCCGACAGGGAGCCTTTGTAGATGTTCCAGGCGAGAAGGAAGCATTGTCAGGCAGGAAAAAATGGAAAAAGAACTTTTTTGCCACTTGGACGAGCAGGGAGGAGAACTGGGGAAACACGGGCATGACGCCGAACCAGGGGCTGGAACGTGAAATTAATAAAATGAGCCGGCACCGAACAAAGAGGCACAGCAGACGCACCTGCTGGACGTGAGATTGGATTCTGAGCCGGGCGTCGAGACCCTGCTGCGGGCCGTGTGCCACATGAAGAGAGAAATGCCACCGATCCGTAGGTGTCCAGGGAGCCCCACGAACTCCGGGCCATGGACCGAACTGACTCAGCACGACCCCCGTGAAGAAAACGCTGCCTGGGGGAAAACGCGTTCGGGAAACCCTGTGGCACTTGCTGCAGGTAACTCCCTCCGTCCACACCGGCCAGGAGGTCGGGGAGCACGGGAGGAGCCCCAACACCGAGATTTCCGCTGGACCCAGGTCTCGGACAGAATACGCCTCTTTGGCGTAAGGGCTATTTCAGGGCGATTATTTCTACAGGCAGCAGACACCGCGACGCCCTGAAAACCAAGGAGAAGTTCCCCTCCTTTGTGAGAGTAACTGACACTCATGAGGAGTTTCCATCTGTGAGGGTGCCCCCTCCCTGGGCCAGGTGCTGGGCGACCCCGTCTGTAGACACCCTCATCAATGGACCAGGCTGGGATCCAAGTCTGCGTGACCTCCTCGCGTTTCCTGGGCTCTTCCCGGGCCCCCCGGGCCCCCCAACACCTCCTGTCTGAGCTGGGGATGGCACTGAAGGTGGCAGCTGCTTCCGTCTCAGGGGGCACTCAGTTTTCCTGGGTCGGCCTCTCCGAGCGCGTACAAGGAGGTCGACAAGTCCTTAAACCTGTGTTTGTTTTTCCTCCGGTTAATCTGCTTTTTATTACAAGGAGGGGCTCCGCCAAGACCCAGTGACCACGCTGGAGCCTTGTGTTCCAACCACGTCCACGTCCACAGTTCACGATTCTGTTCCTGTTCCCCCTTCACCGGGAACCCTCTCCCCTGACGCGTTTGGATCCCTGCTCAGGGACAGGTCAGCTCCAGGGCAGCAGGCCGGGCTGCTTTGTTTGTTCACTGAAATGCCCAAACCCAAGGGGAGAACCTCACGCTCAGTAGGTGCTCACGGAATATCCATCGAACAAGCAGAAGACTCTGCCACGGCCACGCCAGGCTCCCTGAAGCCGTTACCAATCCCTCCCGGCACAGCCCAGGGCCTCTCCCCTCCGGGATTTCACAGTTTGGCGTCTGGCGCACGTGAGCGCCGTTCGCCGTGTTTCCCTCAGATGGAGGCCGCCTCGGAGTCAGGGGCAGGCCTGGAGCCGTCACTCCCCCTCCGCTCGGCGTCCCTCTCACCCGGCTGGGCCACGGCATCGCCTATGCTCAGTGCGCGGCAATTAAAATGGATTTCTCCGTAAAATCTTCCATGAAAACTTACGTCACTGCTGCAACGTTAGGAGGTGCAGAAATGACGTCACTTAATGAGAGATTATTTTGAAGAAACACGAGCCCTTCTCCGTTAGCCTTCCAGCGTTGAGACCTGCTGGCTCCACCCGGGCGATGGTCCTGTTTTGCCCACCTCAGTGCCCTGCGAGCGTGTCCCCCGCAGGTGGCAGCTTCTGTGGTCCGGGGAAACCAGTCCACCCCACTGGGCCTCCACTTCTTCCAGATGTGAAGATGCTGCGTGAACCGTCTCTGAGCACCCGCTGTTCTGTTCCTTCCTCTGCCTGGTTTGGAGATTTGCCCGAATTTTCCGCTTACACAGGACTCGGCACCCTGGACGTTCGTCACTGAAGACAAACACTGCGCTTCCGAAAGGAAACCGTAGAAATGGCCCCTCCGAGGACGAGCGTCCCGTTTTCCAATGAACCAACCGGGACGAGTGCTTAGAACCCCTTCGAACCCCGAGCCAGGCCCTCGCTGCCCTCTCCTGCCTCTCGCACCCAGCGCCAGGACGCCTGCTGACCCTGCTCCATCAAGCAAGGAAACTTCGCTTCTCAACGATTACTTTTCTGTGAGTCCTGAGCGTATTTTAGTTTCCCTGACAGGTCGCTACGCTCACGGGCCCGGCGGGGACGGGACCTTCGGGAGCGACGTCCTGACATCACCCAGAAGTGCCGGGGACGGCCGTTCGTTGGGCTTTTCTTCCGTCACATCAGCAGCTCCTTTCCACCCAAACACCTCGGCATTTACTTCCTCGCGATGAGGAGTCGGGTTTGGATTCGCTCAGCCTCTCGAGAACTTTCAAGGGGAGAAAACGGTGAAGTAGATCCCGCGGCATTTCCCAAAACGCCTCAGCTCCCGAGGGGCTAGGTAGGCGACGGTGACTTGACTTCACGATATTTTAAAACAATATTCACAGGCTGCGGGTGAGGGAAGGTCGCTCGGGGCCGTGCTTCAAAGATGTCCCGGAAGCAGGAGGCGCGTTTCCCTCGGCCTGTCGTAGAATAATTAAGTTAAACGGTAAAAGCGACTGTTTGATACCATCACAGTTGAATCGCATCATGTTAATCAGACCCGGTTGGGTTGTTCTCATTTGCATCAGCTTAGCTTCCCCCCCTCAGCCATCCCTGAATAAAACTCTTTAAAACAAGAAAAAACAATGATAAAAGATGAGTGTCCAGGTCTCTAATTAGCAAATTACTCTGAAAGTCTGTTAATAGAATTACACCCCCGGTGTAATTTTTAATAATGTGATTACCACAGCATTAAACATACAGGAGGAGCCTCTGCGAGAAGGGGCGTGGCGGGCATGTCCCCGCCGCCGGGACGGGGGTCCTCCCATCGCGCGGGTGCCTGCGAGTCGGTTTCTTTGCTTTGTCAGATAGTTACGTCCCCAATATCAGGGTCCTTTATTTCTTGCCAGATACCCCCAGGCAAGTTTGAGCAACTGAAACTGAATCTGCTGCTGGAAGAGGCAGGAAAGGAGGGACCCAGTCAAATCCTTAATAAAAGCTGCTCTTCAAAGGCGTGGGCCTGGTGCCCGATGCTCTCCCAACCGTCCCGTCGCCCGGTCAGCTGGGACAACGGCCTCTGCGGCTCCCGAAGCTGCTGGCAAAGGGGTCAGACTCCAGGTACGAGGACGGCTGCTGACCCCCACGTCGCATAAACTCTGAGCACAGGGAATAAACGACCGTCTTACACCCGCCACCAAATTCTGCTTCCTATTAAAGGGATGACATGTTGGCAAAGCCGCAGAGGGTGGCCTCGGTCACACACCTTCTCCCGCATCCTTACCCCCGGCAGGCGGGGGAGCCTTCGGGCTGGGACTGGGTGGCCCAGTGTTCATCCAAAACCTGTTTCTTCTTTACGGCTTCATGCTCGTTTCCCCCGTCTGAAAGGCGCGGGCGGCCTAGCGTCCCAGTGTCATCTGGACACTCCCTCACTGTCCTCCAGCTTTCACCTCCGAGGCCCCAGCCCCCACCGCTGGGCTCCCACCGTCCTGTATTCGCCCCGGAGGCGCTGGGCCCCCTGTATCGGGCGGATGGGGGTCGCCTGCCCCTCCTATCTGACTCCTGACTCATCGGGGGCAGGGGCCCAGCGCTTCACAAAACCCGTGGTCCACGCTCTTCCTGCGCCACCTCCTGTGGGTCCGTCAGTTAAACACACGGACAGACGCTCCTTGGGGGGAGGCGGTTTTGTTGCAACAGAATCACACGCCCGGAGCCAGATCCTCTCTGCACCGCACCAGCTGGACGAGTGGGTCAAACCCACCGCGGCTCCAAGTCCATGCTCCTCGCCTGTCAGGCGGGGATACAAACGTCGGCCTCGCAGGGCTGCGTGAGGCTGAGAGCTGGGATGTTCCCCACACCTAAGCCTCTGAGGGCGCCCAGAGACGGTCGTGCTCCTCTCGGCTCCTCGGGGATTTCCACCAGGTGCAGGGGTTGAATTCGAGTCCGTCCTCAGAGCCGTCACGTCACCTGTAAAGCCGACCTCCTTACAACAACGTGTGCAGGGAGCATGTGTAGAACATGCCACGTTGAAGAAGGTATTTGCCAGTTATTTCAGGAAGCGTCCACCTGCTCGCATGGCTGGGACGTTGACAGGGCCCCCCGACAGCACTGAGTAGGCCAGCAGGTGAAAGCAATCGCGTGTTGGCTGTTATCTGAGACACAGCAGGTGTTTCTGTTCTGAGCGGACCTTTCGGGTGGTAAATCACTTTGTGACGCAATGCCGGCTTGGAGCAGACTTAATGGGACGAGGGCACCAGGTGGGAAAGTGTGGCCAGGCGAGAATGAACCTGAAATTGAAACTCAATCAGGCAATTTGTAGAAAGAGATGGCTCCGGTCCACCGGGACCTTTCTTTAAACGCCCTTGGAATAGGGGACAGGCTCTCCCTCTGAGGGCAACCACCTCCTCAGACTTGCTCCCGAAAGATCCTCACCTATTTTCTCTCTCTCGGGGACAGCGTGGCCTTTGCTGGATTTAAATCTTGCTTGTGCTTTACTTCGACGTCTGGGGGTTGCCGGCGGTGTGCGTGGGGTTAGAGGAAGCTGTAAAACAGGACCCTCCCAGCACGATGCGGCGACAGGAACTGGGACGTTCTGGGAAAGACACTGACGTCGAGAGAAAACCGGAGAGTGTTTGCCTCCTTCTCAGTCTCAGTGACTTAAATGGTGTGAAAATCAGCAAATCACTTAAAATCCTGCTCCACAGGACTACACACTGTGGGTGCACTGACTAACCCAACCGTCAATTGATTTAGCCGGCAATGTGCTTCCCTAAATTACATCGAAAGCCTGCTTTCAAATTGAGAGATGACAGCAGTTCAGTCTCCCAGGGGCTGGGAACAGGAACAGTCAGATTCCGTGGGAATCAAGATAGCGCTCGGCTCGGGCTCCTGCTGGGAGAAAGCTCCGGAAACCGCTAAGAAATCTGTTTCTTCCTGAGACAAGTCAAGTGCGCCTCCTGTCAGAAACCCTGTCTCGTTATTACGAATTTCCTTTAAAAACAGCTTTTTAAGGACCGGGCCTGGGCTTGGGGAAGGGCAGCAAAGAGGGTCCAAAACCTGTTTGTTTCATTCCCAATTTAAAATGTTAGGGGGCAAATTAGATATCTGCATAATCTGGACAAAAGAGCCAAATACACCTATTTCTTAATTCATAGGTGCCAGGAACCTCCCTGCTCTCAATTCCAGGGAGGGCGGCCAATCAGTCCCACTGCTCAGGCTTGTCCAGTTTTTAAAACTGAAAGTCTCGTGTCCAGGGGACACCTGCAGTCCCAGGTGAACCAGGACAGGTGGTCATCCCAATTCCAATATAGAACTGTCCTTTTCCCAGTAAGTCGCCTCATAGCATCAGCCACAGTGTTATAAACTTTTTTGAAGGCTGCAAAATGATTAACGTAACCAAGAAAGGTCGTTCCAGGTCGTGCGTTTCAGTACAGGGTGGGGCAAGAGTGGCTTATTTCTGATTATCTTTGTTAAAACAGAAAAAATCTGAATTTAAACTTGATTGTCAGAACCTTCCCGCTTTAAACGACGGCTCCGTTAGGCTGGGTGCTGAGCTGCGGGCGTCCATGCACCGCGGCCCTGAGCACGACCCGAAGCACCACCTCTCCTGTTTGTATCTCGAATAGGGTTGTATCAGCAGGGTGGCATTCGGCAGCCTTTCTCTAGTTTCTGTTAATTGATTCATATACTCTGGTCATAACTTGATTAATACAGTGTTGAGCCCCATCAATTTTTTAATGCAACTGAGCACAGCATTTCTGCCTGGGGATTCCGAAGAACGGTCATTTATGGGAATGCGCCGCCCAGCACGTCTTCAGTGTGAGCCTTGGCAACGAGTCCTCCTGTTTGCCCTGTGCTCTGGTAGCAACGAGGCATTTTGACAATAAATGCCGCTGATTGAAATGGCCGTTAAGTCCCATTTCAGAGGTTTGGGAGCCAGTAGAGGAGTTATTCCAAAATGTCTAGCTCAAATTAAAAGGGGGAAATTAGAGTTGTGGAATGCAAATATTTTAAGATGGGAACATACGATTATGGTCTCTGTTCTCATAGGGGCTACTTGGTAACCCTCTGGCATACCTCCTTGGTCTTGTGCTAACTTGTAGTATTTCTGTTAAGCCAACTATGCATTTATTATATATCCGTACGTGATAATTATACATTATGTTAACTATCTGTGTTAGCTTTCTCTTCTCCAGTGGAGAGTGAATTTCTTGATCGCCGAAAATGTTTTACTTTTGTTTGAATTCTACCACCTGCATTCGATAGGTACCTGAAATGTGTGTAGAAAGTAAGATTGAATAAGGGAGCGTTTCCAAAGGTTACACCCATTTAACCCATGGAAGGAAGGCGGGGGGGGGGGGGGGAACGAGCCCTGGGGGTCAGGACGTTCCCCTCCTGGCCCTGACACCGAGGCCGCAGGGTCACAAAGAGACGATACAAATGTCCCTGCCCAACACACTGTCCCATCTCCTCTCCTCTCCTCGAAATCTCAGGACAAGTCGACCCCACAACCTACACATCAAAGGGTTGAATCACTCGACAACCTCATGGCCGTGATGCCAGCACTGGTGGAGCTGAAGGGACAGCCAGACTCAGTTCATTTGCACCCCCAAATCAGCTCTTATCCCCCAGTCCAACTCTAAAGAAGTTTTCCTTGAATCTGGAAGGCTTTCCACATTCAGGAATTCCCTACTGGGCCGTGAATGTGCATGGAAGGAACGACCCTTTCAGCATCTATTGAGTCCTTAATGAATACACTCATTCACTTGTTTAGCAAGTTTTCGTTTTCCTGGCACTTTATCACAGAATTACTAACAGAAAGATCAAGAGATGAAGGGGCCCCGCTGGCCTGGCTCAGTGGCTGAGCGTCGACCCAGGGCCCAGGAGGTCACGGCTAGATTCCGAGTCAGGGCACGTGCCTGGCTTGCCAAGGGCTCAATCCCCGCAGCCTGCAGGAGGCAGCAGAGCGACCGGCGTTTCTCTCCCGTGGATGTTTCTCTCTCTCTCTCCCTCTCCCTTCCTCTCTAAAAAAAAAAAAAAAAATCAATAAAAACATATTAAAAACAAAAAAGATCAAGAAGTGAAGGTACCTTGGGGTAGCTGGTGCAGAGAAAAGAACACAGGGGAAGGATTTTATGGATTTTAAAAATCCGCCTACACTCGGCTCTGTCCCCTGAAAGGAACAGGTCACAGTGTGGTTCATGGTGGTATTTTGCTTGTTTTTAATCAAAGGCGGCTCAGTCTGTGGCCCGATGGACTCCCGCACAGTTACTGTCTCACGCCCCCAGGGTAGGTACAGGGACATATGCCTGAGACTCGCCCTCCGTCTGAGCAACGTGATCTCTTCCAGTCCCCACAGTTTTGGGCCAGCTCTCAGGAAAGCTGCTTTAAAACAAACCTAAAGTACACACAGTGATGGGGGTAGAAATAAGCATTAAGCAAAGGGAGCAACGACACGCGACCCTTAGGCCACACGACCTCCTTGGAGGTCAGCTATTTCAGGAACTGAAATGGGGCATTTGTCACATTCTCATCTGCTCGATCTATAATTATTTTAACTATTATATGTGCTGTTTATAACCCATTATCTTGCAATAACAGCTTGCACGGATCACTGCATAATTTTAAGATATAATAGCTTTTCTTGCCAATATTTGATTTCCAACTCTGCATCTGCTGACTTTAACTGTATCTGTGCCACGCACTCTGGGTAAACATGTTACTTCCTAAGGACTTATCTTAGACTAGGCACCTGGCTTTTCTTTTTGCATAAACCTGTTTCCTTTTGTGCTGGTTCGTGGGATGAACTGTTTGTCAAGATGTAATAAATTGGCTTCTGAACTTGCCAATCACCTACGTGGGCTGGAACGTGGACCCGAGACCCAGCAGGTGGGAAAGGGGTGGCAGGTAACGTGAGTGATGAAACCTGGAAATCTAATCATTACGGCTGGACTTATTCAAGTTACTTTGGCCATATTAATCAGATTATTGTCTTTACTGGGTAGATAATCATTTTTATAGCTAATCGACATGTTCCTTGTCTATGAAGATAAACGTTTGGATCCCACACGGGTGTAATGAATATCTTTCTCTAGTTAGCCTGGTTGGATGCTAAAATTTAAAAATTTATTTAAAAATGTATTTATTTAGGGACAGTCATGGAAGCTCTTCCAAAGAGAAGAAATTCCACTGAGGCTCCTGCCAGATCCAATGTCCTCTAACCTGAGGGACAGCGTGTCCTGCAGTCAAGGTCACCTGGCTGCAGTCTGGAGCCACGGTAGATAAAATCCTGTCAGAGCCTAAGTTTCTCCAGGGACTTTAATTTTCTTCAAATCTGCAAATTTTCACCCACATCCCATATATTAAAAGGTAACAATACTGACCTACTAAGTGAAAGTCCAAATAAATATTAAGGCAAATAGAAGTGCCTTAGGGGAGAATTTTATCTTTGGCTCTTTGATTTTTAAGAGCTTGAATTTAAATATCTTGCTTATATATTCAAATGCATCATCTTCACTCCATCAGAACAGAACCAATAAATTACTTTTTCATAGCAAAATAGGGGCAGAAAGCTGCCCATATTTTACATTGGTCTCAGTGATTGCTCACATACGTTGGCATCTGGAAATATTTCTCACTCCCAAAGAGTAAATTTGTTTTGGTCCGGCCTTGGCAATAACCTTGATTTGGAACCTGGGTCCTGCTAATCCTCATCTGTCCAGTCCTCCCCTAATGAGTCAGACTCATCCCTCAGGGGGACGAAGAGGGAACAGCCCTGGAGAAGGTCCGTAGGTGCCGGGAGACCAACAGAGATGGAGGAGAAGCATTATCTTTCTCTAGGATTTCTCCCCTTCTTCCCCTTATGGCTTTGTCCCGCCCCGGCCTTCTCAGCACCGAGAGGAGAAAAGACACCCTTCAGCTGAGATGTGAGCACGTATCCCATGGAGGGCACCGAGCTGGCACCATAGAGGGTGGTGTAGACTCGGCTGGGCCTGGCTGCTCCCAGTGTCTCATGGCATCTTGTCCAGATGCTCCAAGAGCTGTATGGTGGGGTCAACGGCAACTCGAGGATGTGGTGGGGGGAGGGGCACGTAATAAGAGAGCCACAGGTGTTCAATGGCCATTCACCTCACTAACTTCAGATAAGAGGTTTCTTACAGACCGTTGGAAACTGGAGGGTGAAACGAGGCTGTGAAAAGGTAAGATGCCTCCGTGGGCCCATCACTCAGAAAAGAAATACATTTTGAGAACAGACCAAAGACAGGACAGACTTTGACTTGGTTGCTGTGCCCAGGCCCTGACTCCCTCCGGGAGTTGGCCTCAGGAATGCTGACCATTCTCTGGTCCCAAGAACGGGCTGAGCTGTTTGTAACATCATAGATTAGCCACCTGGTTATCGGACTTTGAGCCCCTGAAGGCCGGACTGCAGACCCTCCCCTCCCCTCCCCTGCCCTCCCCTCCTCTCCCCTCCCCTGCCCTCCCCTGCCCTCCCCTCCTCTCCCCTCCCCTCCCTTCCCCGTTACAGGTGCAACTCGCAGCTGCAGGTAGTTAGCTTCTCACTGGTATATAATCAGCCAACTGGCGAGGGAGTCAGAGCAGAATTTCCAGGGCGACCGACTGCTCTTCCCATACTGCCGGCAATAATGATTAAACGCTCCTACATGATTCAACCCTGTCTCTGCTTAATTTGGCTCAAGTAGTGACAGGCGGCCTTGGACCTGCTGTGTCCAGTATCAGATACACGTTTATGAGGAGTTTTGGGGATCCTACAACAGGGTCTTGTAAAGGGAAGTCCAGGATCCCAGGGCAACAGTGAAGAATCTCTTGCCCCAAACACCCTGTCCTCTCGCAGATGCTTTAGTGCACCGGGTGGGTGTTGAACGAAACTGGACTTTTCCTGTGAGCTGACAAACTAATCAGAATATCACGAGGACCAAAAGGTCCTTTTGTTCAGCCCTGCAGAACCCAAGGCTCAGGAGACACTGGGTGATGGGCTGCAGTGTGGACCATCTCTCGTCTGCAGGGACCACCACCCACTCCTTGACCCACCAGGCCTGGAATAGCACCCATGGGCTCCTGTAAAAGTGGGTGGAGGCCCAGCAGCAGCTGAACCTCAGTAGAAGTGAAGGAGCGTGAAAGTGATGACCTGGTAGCTCTTTTAAACTTCTCAGCGTCACACTGGAAAATTCCTGGTAGGAACTTTAGGAGTGAAATGCCAGGGGAGCCATATATATGGGAAGGACCCCACACCCTGGACCCGGCCCTGAGCTGATGGAAGAGGGGTCTGGGAGGGAGAAGCACTTGCCTCTCTGATCAGGTTCATGAATCTGGGTCCCAGGCGCCAGGGCTTGTGTCGGTGGCATTGCAGGGAGCTGACGGCCAGCTGGGCCGCCCGATGGGAGGCGATGGCCACCAGGTACACGGCGTCGTACATCAGGGCCGCTTCCGTCTGCGGGGAGACACACACCACGTTTTATTTTTCAGTTTTTCAATTTTTGTTAATCTCACCTGAGGATATTTTTTCCATTGATTTTTTAGAGAGAGTGGGAGAGAGAAACATCGATGGGAGAGACATCGATTAGTTGCTTCCCACACATGGGGCTGGGGATCGAACCCACAACCCAGGTATGTGCCCTGAATGAGAATTGAACCCGAGACCCTTCAGTCTGCAGGCCGATGGTCTGACCATTGAGCAGAACCAGCCAGGGCTGCTTGTTTATTTTTAGTAACTGCTGGAAGTAAATCTAACAGCTGGCTCCCAGGAAAGCATTCCTGTGTCTGTCACCTCCATTTACCAGGGTCCAGAAGGTCGCAGTTACGGAATCAAATCCACCGGCGGCCTGGGGAGACCCTCTGGGAGCAGATGTGTGTGACTTGCTCAGGCTGTGCCTGCCCTTGTTGGAAGCTGCTTTCCTGGCAGAGACTGAAGGAGTCATTCCTTCTGGGCTTGGGCACCTCCTCCCTCCCTTCCTCGTGAAATTTCTCTCATTTGCAAAAATCCACATAAATACTTCCAGCATTTTCTACAACATCCTGCCCTGTGGTTTTCTTTAAGGCTAAGATCTTATAATACCTTCACATTTTAGTTGAGGGTTTTCATGGAAACTCCAAATATCTTAGCTGGTTTGAAATTCTCAAGAACCCGGCAAAATAATCAGGACAGAAAACCCTTCGTTCTGAAGGAACACCGACCTCCACGCAGGATATTGACTTGGAGAGGGTCAGACATAGAGCCAGTAATTAGTAGAGTTAAGCCAAGGATCCTGGTCACAGCATGAAGATCGGGTGATTCTCTGCAACAACCCAGTCCTGTGCCCTGACGAGGAATCAAACCTCGATCTTCTGGATCCTAGGTTGATGCTTAACCCCTGAGCCACGCTAGATGGACTGGAGTCAAAATGTTTGAGGTTGGACATGACTTTCTGTTTTCAGATTTGAATGTTATGACACATATAACAATATTCTTTGCAGATATTTTTAGTACATGAAGTTTTGATAAATGCTGCATAGCTAAAAATACTAAAGTGGAAAATAGATAAGTAGGTGGGAAGTACAGATGCATGGGTTTTCAGTTTTTAAAAATCTTATATATTCATACAGGTATCTGTATATGTATGTGGCATACACAGAAATGACTAGGAAGGGCTCCGGGGAAATTCACCTTAGAGAATATAATTTTGGAGAATGCAATTCTATTACAGTGATGACGTTCCTTACATATTAATCGTGATTCATTTATGGAAAATTTTTGAAATAACATTAGAATAATCTCTGTCTTCACTGATCATGCCTATTTCTTATTTATAAGGGCTCTCTTTAAACTTTTATGGAACTATTTCAGGCCTCCATGAATATTTTTCATTGAACATCTTGAGTCTTTAGCAGAAGCTCACTTTGTATTTACTTAGTGGAGTGATTCCTTTACTAAACATATTTATTGAGGGTCTGCGCCGTGCCAGGGCTCGTCAGCCTGGGGGTGGAGCAGAGCTCAGGAAGACCACGTCTCGATCCTCATGGAGTTTATATTCGTGTAGGGAAGGCACTGAGCAAACATCAAATTATAACGTATTTGTTCATAAGGCTGCGAGGAAAGCCAAGCAGGCTCGGGGAGAGAACAGGGCTGTGTAGTGTGCATATAACCCTGCATAGGTTCATAGAGGGCCTGTCCTGTGAAGGGTCTGGGCAGAGACGAAGGATGAATGAAATGCAGTGCCTGGGAGGTAGAGACCCAGTGGAATAGAAACTGCAGCGACTTTTGCCTTGAAGGTTGAGAAGAGCGAGTTTGAGTGCAGAGAACTTGAGAACAAAGGTTAGTTAGCACCGGGCCCAGGTGTGGGACATGGGGCGAGGTGGGCCCTCTTTGGTGGGGGGAGGGATTACCTTTTGTTTTTCACCTGCATGATTTATTAGTTGTCATAGGTTTATAACTTTTTAAAAGTTTTAATAGCAAGCATGTAACACAGATTTATAAAAAGTATAAATAAATATGTAAAATAATGTTGATGTCAACAGGTGTACATGGGTCCAGAGGGATTTTGGTTCCCCATGAACTATTTTTTAAAAAAATTTATAGTTGACATATAATATTACATTAGTTTCAGATGTAAAGCATATTGACGCAACATCTACACACCTTACGGAGCGGCCACAGTAGCCTCCTGTCGCCGTACATAGTTTCACGATATTGTGAGGTGAGGTGTGAGGTGCTATCCCCTGTGGTTCTGATTAGAATTTCCCTGAGGACGAGTGACGCTGAGCATTTTTCATATGTCTTGGCCATCTGCGTGTCTTCTTTGGCCATCTGTCTGTCCAGGTGTCTGACTTTTTAATCGGGCTGTTTGGAGTTTTACTGTTGAGCTGTATGAGTTCTTTACGTATTTTGGATATTAACCCCTTATTAGGTACATCGTTGGCACGTATCTTCTTCCATTCGGCAGGTTGCCTTATGTTTTGTTGAGATTCCTTTGCTGTGCAAAATATTTGTAGTTTGATAAAATCCCATCTATTGACTGATGGATTGATTTGCTTTTGTGGCTGTCACCCTTGGAGACAAATGCAAAAAAAAAAAAAAAATTGCTAATAGTGACGTCAAATTGTTTATTGGTTATGTTTTCGTCTAGAAGTTTTGTGGTTTTAGGGTTTACATGTAAGTTTAAGTCTTTTAGAGTTTCTTTTTGTATATGATTGTTAAATTTCATTTTTTGCATTTGTCCAGCTTTCCCAGTACCACTTATTGAAGAGACTGTCTTCTCCCCGCTGTATGTTCTTGCCTCCTTGTCAGAGAGTAATTGTCCATGTAAGTGAGGGTTTATTTCTGGGCTCTCTGTTCTATTCCATTGATCTATGTGTCTATTTTTATGTCAGTACCATGCTGTTTTGATTATAGTATATTTATAGTATAGTTTGAAATCAGGGAGCATGATACCTCCAAATATTGGTCTTTCTCAAGATTGCTTTTTCTGTCCAGGGTCTTTTTTGTTCTATATAAAATTTGTAATTATTTTTTTCTGGTTCTGTGAAAAACATGCCATTGGTATTTTAGTAAGGATTGCATTGAGTCTATAGATTGCTTTGGGTGGTATGAACATTTTAATGATATGAATTCTTTCAGTCCATGGCCATGGTATATCCTTCCACTATTTATGTCTTCTTCAACTTCTTTCATTAATGTCATACAGTTTTCAGAGTACAGGTTTTTCACCTCCTTGGTTAAATTTATTTCTAGATATTTTATTCTCTCTGATGCAATTGTACATGGAATTGTTTTATTCATTTGTCTTTCTGAGATTTTGTTATTAGTGTATAAAAATGCAACATATTTCTGAATATTTTGTATCCTGCAACTTTACTGAATTTATTAGTTCTAGTAGTTTTTTGTGGAATATTTGGGGTTTAATAAGTATAGTATCATGTTACCTGCAAATAATGACAGTTTTACTTCCTCCTTTCCAATTTGGATGACTTGCATTTATTTTTCTTGTCTGATTGCTGTGGCCAGGACTTCTAGTACTATGTTGAATAAGGGTGGCAACAGTGGGCATCCTTGTCTTGTCCCTGATCTTAGAGAAGAAATATTTCAGCTTTTCACCATTGAGTATGACATTAGCTGTGGGTTTGTCCTATACGGTCTTTATTATGTTTAGGTGTATTCCCTTTATACTCACTTTGTTGAGAGTTTTTATCATAAAAAAGATGTTGAATTTTGTCAAATGCCTTTTTTTCTGCATCTATTGAGATGATCATATAATTTTTATTCTTCCTGTGGTCTGTCATGTTGATGAATTTACAGACACTAAATCGTTCTTGCGTCCCCGGAGTAAATCCTACTTGATCATGGTGTTTGATCTATGCAGTGTATTGCTGAATTCAGTTTGGTAATATTTTATTGAGGATTTTTACATCTATGTTTATCAGAAATTGGCCTATAGTTTTCTTTGTAGTGTTTTTTTCGTGTCTGGTTTTTAGCGTCTGGCTAATGCTGGCTTCATAGAATGAGCATGAATACTTTCCTCCTCATATTTTTGAATATTTGATAGCATTAACCTGTGAAGCCTTCTGGTCCTGGACTTTTGTTTCTTGGGCGCTTTTTTGATTACAGATTCAATTTTATTAGTAGTAATCGGTCTTCTGTAGAGATTTGCCATTTCTTTCTGATAGGGTCCTGGAAGACTGCATGTTTCTAGGAATTTAACCATTTCTTCTAGGTTGTCCAGTCTGTGGGAGTATAATTGTTTGTAGTATTTTTTTCTTACAACCCTGTGGTGCTGGCTGTCACCTCTCCGCTTTCATTTCAGATTTTATTTATTTCGAGGCTTCTCTCTCCTTCTTGTTGAGTCTGGCTAAAGCTTTATCAATTTTGCTTATCTTTTCAAAGAAATAGCTTTTAGTTTCATTTACCTTTTTTTGTTTATCTATTTCTGCTCTGATTTATATTCTTTCTTCAACTCACTTTGGGTTTTGTTTGTTTTCCACTTTTTAGTCACTTTAGGTGTAAGGCTGGACTGTTTATTTTACATTTTTCTTGTTTCTTGAGCAGGCCTGTATCCCTGACGTTTCCCCTTAGAACTGTTTTTCTTTGTCCAATAGATTCGGGATCATTGGTTTTCATTTTAATCAGTCTCAAAATTTTTTCCCCCTTGATCTCTTTATTAAGCCGTTGATCATTTGGTAGCATGTTGTTTAGTCTCCATGTGTTTGTGTTTTTTTCCAGTTTCCTTCTTGGTTTTGATTTCCAGTTTCATAGCGATGTGATCCGAGAAGATGCTTGACACTATTTCAATCTTCCTAAATCTACTGAGACGTGTTTTGTGGTCTGACATCCATAATGTATCCTGGAAAAGTTCTCTGTGCACTTGAAAAGAATGTGTATTCTGCTATTTTGGGGTGGAGTGTTGGGGTGCTTTCTGGACTCAGCAATCAGTGCTTGGACGCCCTTGTCTTGCCCTTTGACTTTTCTGTGGATCTGTTCCCACCCCCCCCAAAATCAGCCACCTGGGCTGGGAGCGGAGAGAAAACACAACTGCAAAATGGCCTCTTCGGATAAATAAAGGTCCATATTACGCTTTGCAGGATCCATTTCTAAGCTGTATCTGAAGGACTGTGGGGTCCCACTTGTAGTGGGCACTGCGTTCTACCATTTTTTTGGAAATTGTATTGACATGAGCTGACATGGCTGCTGTCCCCACTTTCGTAGACCCCGGTGAGCCAGCCTCTTCTGATCTGATAGATCCCACCTCCCGTTTTGTGGTTTATAATAACAACAAGAAGAACATCAACAGCCCGAAGACGCCTCCCTTAGGTGAGATGACAGTTACAAACTCTGGGCAGAATGGGACCTTGTCCACCCGCTGGGTCTAGGGACTGGCTCTGCCGTCCCCCCCGTCCCCAGGATAGCCATCTGCCCGGGTCACTGCCCAGTCCCGGGAGCACCTCACACCCAACCTGCCTCCAGTGTGAATCCCATGGCTCCGTCTCTCTCGCCCACTGGCCTTCCTCATACCAGTCGGTGCAGACAGGCCGTCTGCCAGCTCAGGCAACCGAGCAGGACACATGCTTTGCTGAATGTTACATGTACTATCACCGGCCTCTACATAACTAAACAAACTCTTAGTGGTGCCTATCAGATGCAGGTGACGAATATTTGAGATTAATCCTGGATAGAAACCTTGCAGGGAGGTGGGGGCTGGTCAGAGGATTTTGAAACACATTTGAACTCCCTGAAATTACAAATCCCAGGGAAGAGAAAACTGACCCCTCACTCTCTCGCCCACCCTCTCCCACCCCTTTCAGAGCCCAGCATTCCGGGGACACCCTCTGTGTGCTCATTCGCAGCCATGTTTCAGGTCACCGACGGCCCCTTGGCAGCAAGATGCGCCCCCTGACTCTCTCTCACATCATTTGTACGTGTGAAGGGTTATTTCTGGCTTGAGAAACAAGTAGGGACCTTGAACTTGAAGTCATCCAGAGCCACTTCATTCATTCATTTATTTCTCCTTTTAAATTGTTCCTCATTAAAAAAAGCAGGAAAGAAAAAAAAAATCCCAAGTTCATTTCTCTGTGAGATGATGTCTTTCAGTTATCAGTAAATTGCGTCTTAAAAGCCAGAGTGTTTCTTCCGATGATGGGGACAGAGAATGTGTTGCCAATTTAAGATGCTATTACCTGGCTGCCTTCCCCCCTTTCTTCTCCCTCGGATGACACTGTTCCTACACAAAAAGCTTTTTAAAAAAATGCCCTGCTATTTCCCTCATCTCACAGGGAGTTTCATTAGAGACCTCGCCGAGGGTGGGTGACAACGAAAGACAAATGATGTCAGGAGGAGCCCTGGAAGAGCCGGTTGCAATTTATCTGTTCAGCGGAGCAGCTCTCTCCCTCTCTCCCGTCGGGGGCGGGTTGGCACCTGCTCCAAGAGCGACACACAGCAGGCGTGGGGCACCGTCAGTGTGTGCGAAGGTGTGGCCCAGGGGCCCGGGTCGGGGAGCGTGTGGATGCAGCCGCTGTGTTCGAATCCAGTACTTTCCACTGAGCTGCTTCTCGCTGAGATGGGGCAGAGACCAGGAGGGCAACTGGTCCTGCTCAACATTTGTTTTAAATATGTATTTTTAAAATTGATTTTAGAGAGAGAGGGAGAGGGAAACATCAATGGGAGAGACTCAACATTGATCGTCCGCCTTCTGCAAGCCCCCTGCTGGGGTTCGAGCCCACAACCCGGGCATGTGCCCTGACCTGGAATCTAACCGTGACCTCCAGGTTCATGGGTTGACGCTCAACTGCTGAGCAGCACTGGCCGGGTGAGCACAGCTTTTATAGGCGGCTTCCTCCCCCCTTCTCAAGGCCACATTCCAGCGGCAAACTCTGGCTGTGTTTTTGCTTTGTCTCCATTTGGCCGACAGTGGACCGGGGTGGCTACCCTTTAACTATTTTTATCTGAGACCAGTACAGTCAGAAAGCCAAAAATAGCCGTTTTTGATATAACCTTGCACAGCAATCCAAAAACATAAAAAGCTCCTCCGCCCTCCCACCAGTCAAGGCTCAGGTCATGACACTTCTCACTCTACAGAGGCATGTGGGGTCCTTAACCGGCCCCCTGAGGAGTTCGACACTCTCTGGGATGTTGCTCTGCGCCTCACCGTCATCACGCCGTCCAGGAGCCCGGTCTCGGGCCGCGGCGGGGCCTGCAGCCTCTCCATGGACCACCTCTCCACCACGGACGACACCTGAGGGCTGTCCACGTGGAGCAGCCGGAACCCGGTCACGTTCACGCCGCTGTACCGGTAGAGCTCCAGGTCCAGAGCAAATAAGTCCTGTGCGGCGGGGAAATGACAAGGCGGGGGGTTAACGTTTCAGCGACCGCAGAGGCAACCCACAGCTTACGGCGAAGACGCCCCACTTCCCCACCGTCCTTATGAAAGCGCATCTCCCTTGCTCTGCTTGCAGGGCCCCTGGGAAACCCCAAGGCCGAGGCAGCTTTTGTCTTCGCCCGTTTTCGGCAGCACGTGGGAGGCTGGGTAAGCCCCGAAGCGGAGCTTGGCTAATGGTACCGAGCGTGCCCTCGGGCAGCCTGCACACCGAGGAGCTGGGGGTTCTGCTTACAGGACAGAGTCACTGGGGCATCGGCAGGGCCTCTGCGCCCGTTGGGTTCAATGCCTGTACTTTATACATAAGGAAACTGAGTCCGCGGGTGACGTGGTTGCCTGGGGGGGGCCCGCTGGTCAGTGGCAGCGCCCTCCCTCGTCATCGAGGCTTCCGGCCCCGCATCTTGCAAAGGAGGCCAGCTCTGGAAACTGCATGTCAGTTGACAGGAAGATCCCTTCAGCAGGAAGTGGCGCTGCCCCCAGCACGGGGACCCCCGTACCCCACACAGCCAGGGCACGGAGAGTGCTCGCTGGGCACAAGCTCGGGGGAGGACCTTCAGGGGACGAGCCGGGGCATCTGAGCGTGTGGGTGCGGGTGTCCTCTCAGGAGCCTGTTCCCTGCCCCCCAGCGGCGTCTCAGGAGGAGAGCTCGCCCCCCCCCCGGGTTTTCCATCACGGATGAGGCCGAGCGTAAACCAGGAGCGTGGGACTCGCTTCACATTTAAAATAGACACGGGTCCTAACTTCATCTTTCCTCTTCTATAAAAAGGCTGGACTGTAAACTATAGGATTAAAATATACAAATTAAATCTGAACCAAACTTTCAAAATATAATTTAACAGCAAAAAAATCCGTTCATAACCATTTCCCAACAATGAGGTCGCTGGATTAGGCAAGTGCCGCACAAGACAGCCCGTCATCTGTGACGAAGGTGTCACGAGGCAGGAGCCCCGTCGGGAGCCCCCAGGCCGTGTCTGCAGGAGACGCTCAGGGGCGGTTCCTCCGACCTCCCGGCTGGGTGCCCTTTCCCCGGACAGCTGGGTCGGGGGCACAACCCTGGGCGCTCAGAGCTGAGCTCCCCACTCGGCCCCAGGGCGTGTGAACTGCCTTCCGAAATGTCGCACTTCCTTCGCTTGCACTAGGTCGCTTTGTTTTTTCTTTAAGTTTTGCTAATACTCGTGGGGAAGGGCAGCAAGGATGAGAGGGCAAAGCCGGGCAGGATTCAGGTAAAACCAAAGGAAGGAGCCCAACGACGGATTTAAAGGATAAATCCCAAGAACGGGCGATTCCTTTATCACAATGAACACAAGGAGCCACTCGGCCGCAGGAGGTCGGATGGACGGACGGACATGCGCAGAGTCCCTCATGGATTCAACAGCGCGATGTGCTGACCGAGGTTCCACCCACGGAGAGTGGACAGTCGGAGACCGATTTCCACGCCCCCGTGAGGGAGGGACCGGGAACCCAGGGGGTGAGACAGCCCGCCTGCCCTCCCTCAAGGGTCTCCCTGGGGACCAGCCGCTCCGTCCCACAGTTCGGGTTCTTTCTCAAGTTTCAACAGAACCCATCTCGGCGTGTCCCGTGGGGTTGGCAGAACACCCGAGGAGGTCAGGTCACCGTGAGTAAAACCCGGGTGTTCATGGTGCTGGGCAGGGGCTGTGCTTGTGAAGAGGGTCAGATGGTTCCCAAGGTTCCCCGACTCTCCTGACAGAGTGATCAGGTGTCCCCGGGGGGGGCGACCACGGAAACGCCACGAGACAGAAGCGTGGTTTCAGGACTCCTGCCCTGCACCCGCTCCCTCGCCCGCACCCGCTCCCTGTGCCCCCGCCCAGGCTCAGAGCCGGCATGATTTTGACAACTGCCCCGAAGCCTTTGTCTCGGGCTGTCCTCTGCATCCCTCGGGCCTCAGGCACCCCGAGTGAGGAGCGAGTGTGGCAGCTTCCGGTCCTTGCTCCAGGTTCCTCGGTCTCCCTCGCGCCAGCCTGCCTGCCAGCCTGCCTGCCTGCCAGCTCTATCGGGCAGATGGAATTCGTGCCGACTCTCCCAGCATCTGAGTGGACTGTAGGCAGCACAGCCTCGCGGGGGAAAGGGAGGTTGGTTCTGTTTCCCTCTCATGTCAGAAAGGGGGGGTGTGGGGGGTGTGGGTGGGGGTGTGTGGCTGACTTTTGAAATTGAGCGAGAGCCGTCACATCACTTTCATGTGCTAAATGCCCTAAATCATTCTTCCTTGATCTGATAATTTCTCAAAATTTAAGGTGTATAGTTTTTTTTAACATTTCTTAGTCTTAAGAGTCATGATTTTTCTTGGGTGCAAAGCATTCAAGGTGCAAAGCACCCCCCAGGCTGCTCTTCCTGACAGTCTTCACGACACCCGGCAGGCGACCCCGCCTAACCCAGCCCCCGCTGGACACGGGCGGCTGAGCCAGGTCACTCCCAGCAGCAGGACGCTCATCACTGCGTCTTCAGGGTACACGGAGATGCCAGCGAGGCTTCTTTATGAACAGTTCGCACTTCGACAGTTTCTACTTAATGGAAGTTTCATTTTAATCCCTTTCTGGATGCACATTTTTCGATGTTAAAAAAAAAAAAAGAAAGAAAGAAAGAAACCTGCTTCTCAGCATTTCTGGTCAGAGGATTCTTAGAAAAGAAGCCAAGTCCCCGTGACAGTGCCCCCCCGGGACGCCGTGGGGCTGACGCTGTGTCTGCCGCGCTTACCAGGGTCGTGAAGAAGTAGTGATAGTACTCGGTCATCATGCCCATGAACAGGATCTGCAAGAGAGACACGGAGGAATCAGAAGCGGTGTGATCGTAAGAGACCAATAATTAGCGGGCGGCTGCAGCCGATTGGAAACAAAACAGGAAGGAGCCTCGGAAATCCAGACGCAGGAGAGGAAGTGGACCCACGGCCGACGGGAGCTGAGACCCGAGCCGTGACCGGCACCCGATGCCTCCTCAGGATGCTGTGTCTGACTCAGAGCAAAGCAATTGGACAGATGATCAGATTTAAAAATAGTTTGTGCTGCCAGCTGGTGTGGCTCAGCGGTTGAGCATCGAGCCATGAACCGTGAATCGAGTCGCCGGTTCGATTCCCAGTCGGGGCCCAGGCCCGGGCTGCAGGCTCGATCCCCAGTGGGGGGCGTGCAGGAGGCAGGTCAATGGCTCTCATCACTGCTGTTTCTCTCCCTCCCTCTCCCGTCCTCTCTCTCAAATCAATAAAAACATTTAAAAATAGTCTGTGCTGAACCAGTTTTACACTTGGAGTTGCCCATAACGGTGCAGCAGGGCCTTCCCCACCCAGGTTCCGGGGTGATCCCGGGGCAGGAGGCCCTGGCCGGTCCTCTTAGCTTGAGTCTCGTCACGACGCCGCAGAGGAGAGCTCGCTGCGCCCCGGGTTAGCCGCGCCCGGGCGCAGACGCCCGTAAGTGAGGATCTGCAAACGGGCTTCCCTGAAGCCTCCCCTGTCCTCGCTGATCCTTCAGGAGGAGAGGATTTGTCACAGACGGGAGGCGGGATGTTCTCGCGCTCGGTGACCTACCTGGCATCTTGCTGGCTTCAGACATTCTGTGTGTCGTCTTGCATTTGGCCAGAGGGAAGGAGGCGGCGGGGAGGACACGGTTCCAGTGGAGATGGCTTATTAACTGTGATCTTACTCTGGGATTCCTGGAAACGTGTCCACTGAGAAGCAAAAGTGCCAAATGCTCTGGAGATAGACTATTGCTTCTAAATCTCCTAACTCAAGGCTATCACCTTCCTCGGGGCAGGTGCCAGAAGGGCTATTTGAGGCTGTTTTGGTCGTAGTAGAGAAGCGAATGGAGAAGACTCAGAAATCGGACTCCACGACGCAGATGCAATCTGGGTGCCGACGGGAGTCGGCTCTGGAAGCTCGGCACTCGGATAGTCACGGGGACGCCCTGAATCAGACCTTCTGAGGGCGGAGCCTGGGCTCTTGTATTTCAAAGCAATCGCTGAGAATCGCTGCTCTATGGAAACATTAAAGAGCAGGGACTTTCATTATTTCAAGTGAAAGATGGGTTGGGAAGGTCTGGGCTGAGGCAACCTAGCCACAGGAGGTCCTGGAAGGTGCCTAAGATGTGACCAAAGTGATTTTGCAGGAGAGGGGATGAGGGATGAAGAGGGTGCTTGGTGACAGCACAGGACAGGCCACCCGGAGGCCCTCCGCCCTCTGCTAACCTAGAAACCAGAGGAACAGTTGCTGAAACTGTACCGTCATGGAGATGACAAACGGCCGGAAACTCTCCCCATGAATCACGCGCCCAGCGTGGAGCTTGCTCCTGCCGCGATAACAAGACGGGGCTCACAGAGGGCTTTTCAAAGGGTAGCACTGCTTTGGGGCATCAATAACACTCGAAGCCCTGCCTGGCGAGGCCTTGTTAGCAGGTCTCTGATGTCACCGGAGCGTAAAGA